>NC_060267.1:7112053-7441756 GCF_021613505.1 Equus quagga | reverse complement strand
CGCGCAGGAGGGCCCTACGTGACTCCGTAGGTGCGCACCCACGAAGCTGGCCCTGCTCTAGCCCTAGGTTAGTTGGAGGTTAGCAACAATAATAATGTCTTCATGGGCCCATCACCCCAAACTCTCACAGACAAAGACGCTAACCTCGTCTTACCATCCTCAAAGAATGTCCTCTGCAAGAGACGCATCTTTACTAAACCAAACGTGGTTCGGTTTAGGTCCCCAAATGCACACCGGCACCTGTTAATAGTGCATTTTTTTTCTGTCTACCTAAGTTTGGTTTTGGAGACAGAGCCTCTGTTGAGAGAACCTAAGATAAGTCATGCAGAGTTTCTTCTTTCCCTTCCAGTGAGGGGCTGTATAATTTAAGTGGTTAAAAACACATCCTCCAGAGTCAAACCGCCTGGAATCCCACCTCCACCATTCAAACCCCATCTCCACCACTGACCATCTGTGTGTCTTTGAACAAGTTGTATAACTTCTCTGAATCTCTGTTTCCAAAAGCAAATCATAATAGTACTGCTTCATAGGGTTGCTTACCAGGAGATATGAGACATTATTTATAAAGAGTTTAACTCAGGGCTTAGCACATAATAAACGATGGATTTGGTATCATCATTACATAATAAAAAAATTTTCAAATGTATTAGAATCTGGATCACGGAAAACCAGCTGGCCGTCTATGAGCTGCCTGGTATTTAAAATCCAGTTGTGCTTAGTGTGGTTTAATGGATTGTCTTATATAAAATAACTTCTGGTATAGCTCCCATGTTCTCCAGATTCTTAAAGGTCTTCATTTACTCATTTATTTTATAAACATATATCAATTCTTTACTCTGTAATAAGCACTAGGCTGGATATTAGGGATGTAAAGACTGACAAGATTAAATTTCTACTCTAAATGAGCTCACCAACCAGACACTTAAATGGATAATTTTAATACAGCGTGTCAAGTGCGACGACTATTGGGAGACAATTCTCCAAGGATCTCTCCTGTTTCTGCACTTTCTGAGCAAAGGCATTAACAGATATTTTGTTCCAGACTGACTCTTCAGGAATATTTGTATACCAAACATCCTTGAAAGATACAGTGGCCAGATTTGTTTTCTGCCAGAATGATAAAGATAACGTGTCCTTCCAGGGCAAAGTTTAGGCAGGTTTGCTAGCAGCTCCCTTTAAAAGACTGAGGTTTCTAAAGTTTGGAATTCCTCAATTGTGCCACAAACCTACTGTGTGCATATACAAGGAAAAGGTGGATATTCCATGCAGAGGGAACGGAGGCATGAAACAGCATCAAACGGATGCGTAAGTGTGAACAACGCAGTAATACCAACAAGGAAAGTACGAGATAGGAAGTGGGGACAGATGAGGCTGGAGAACAACACAAGAGCAGAAACTTGGGGGGATTTATGAGCCAAGTATAAACTTACCTCATAATGATTGTTTTGCTAATGATTTTTCACCATTATGGCTCCTGAAAAAGTACACTATTTTTTGAGATAATCCTTTTTCACTAGAGCAACTTTTTTCCCCCAAAATCTACTACATAAGTATAAGAGATGATATACTGATATTACTGTCTTATGGAGACACAATCCCCAATTTACTTGACTTACCAGTTTTCAGTCAGAGAGTATCTTACAGAATACATTTGAATTAAGTACCACATTTGAATGAACTCAAAAATTTTCTTTGAGCTGGGGAAAGAGAAAGCATCAGTCTGTTGTGTTCACACACGGGCTACATCATCATGGTGTCACACATACGTGTTTTTGGGTTTGTTTTGCCCTAAAGGTGTTTTCCTACACAGTCACCTCTAAAGTGAAGCTTGAGTACAAGATAACGATGAATCCAAAAAAGTTGAAGAATTGGTGAAGAAAATGGGGCAGAAAGAAGATCGCACCTTCCAAAGAATGATTCCAATGCATTCTTCCTCCAACATTCACGACCCACTCCCAAGTCTTTTCTCCCTCCTTTGCTAAGTATAATAAAGCTTCATTTTATGTAGTAATTGGGATTACTTCCTTTCAAATTGTTGTTTATTATTTATGTAAATCTGTTTTCATTGTTGCATTGCTTTTTCTACGTGTGACAGCTGTTTAGGTGTGTTAAGTTGAGATGGAACTCATAATTTTCTCATGAAAATTAAAGGATTTCTTTAACTTTCAGTTTTTCTTTCAGCAACAGGTTTTTCAAAAATGAACAAGTCACTTAAACAAGAGATAAGTGTCCTTTGAATTTTGTGGTATGCTCTGAGGAGACAAGGAACATCTTCAGCAAAAGAGCATAGGACAGCAGTTATGACCCAGTGCTCTCAAGTCGGGAGACTGGGGTTAAACCCTGGCTCTGCCACTTACCAGACTGTCACCTAGAGCACGTAGTTTCTTGCGCTTTAGCTTTCTTCTCTGTACAATGAAGGGAATAATAGTTCTGATATCATACTGTTGTGAAGATTGAAAGATACTCTATATTGCGCACTTAGAAGAACACCTACTACCTAGTAAGTATTCAATTCAATGTTATCTGCTATTATTATTATTCCCTTCACATTTGTGGCTTCTGCAGATCACTCTGACAGCAACATGGAGAACAGATTTTGGTATCAAGATGGGCAAGAGAGAAACCCATTGGAGGCTCAATCTAGGCAAGAAAAACTAAGCAGAGAGTAAGAAGCAAGTGTGTGATGGACAATAACGCATTCCATCTTGGACCTGTTGAGATGAAGATGCTGGAGTTACATTCTTTTTTCTTCTATCTCAGCAGTTTGTTCAGATCAATTTTCTCACTCTCTTCTAGGACAAAACAAAAAATATTTAAAAGTTAAAATAGGATTACACTTTGAAATAGAAACTGCAGAATTTATAGGCTCAGGAATTTTTATTGTTTATTCAGTGTTAATCTATTCAGAGAAATGGCCCTAAAAGTCACACGCTGGTTATTGTTAAGTGTGACAACATCAATGCACTGCTTTGAGCTCAGATAATTCATTTCCTGGGAAACTGGGAGTTTCTGAAGCAAACAAATTAGCTGGTGTTTACCCTGCCCTCCGCAAGGCCAATTATTCAACACAGACGAGAGTTACAAGTGTCTAACAGAAAGGGTTAAAGACAAACATATCCCGGTAAAGAACAGGAGGTCAACACAGGTCTGAGTGACACACTTTCTTCCTTTCATGCTTGCTTTATCCTCTTTTACCACTCATAACCATCACCATTCACAGAACTATCTCCCCACTGTTCCTGTCCCACTCACCATTCTCAACACTCCCCTCTCCAGCTCTCTCTTCCCTGCCCACCACCTCCGCCTGCAGCTGCACAGAAGGGCAGGGACTATTCCCAACTGATGTTTATGTCCCTTCTTCCCAGAATAGCATAGCATATATTAGGCGTCTAATATGTGCTTAGTAAAAAAAGAATCGTTGATGCATAAACCCACTTCCTAATGCTAAGCCACTGACTCACCCGTAACTCAAAGAGCAGTTCAGGGGATAAGATTAGGGTCACGCAATGGGTGGTCTATTATTTAAGTTTCCATAGTTGTAAATACCATACGTTGTATCTGAATCCATGTGTGCAGGAAGTTACTACAGACACATAAAATTAATTTCAGTCTCGTGCTTTATACTTTTATTATTTTCCAAATAATTCAATAAATGACATCATAAAAAGCTCTACTTTTTTACTGCACTAGCCCAAGAATGTGAATGAGACAGTCCTCAATAAATATTTAATTCATTGACTAACAGATTCCTTTGTTTTTTCTACACAGAAGCACATATTTTTCCTTTCCATTTTCTTGGATTGTGCACACAAATAAACTTTGTCCAAATGGTAGAGGAAAAATTTTCTTCTTTCTTTCGTTCCCTCAGTAGGTTTAAAATAAAAGCATAGGGTATTTGTAACAAGAGCTGCATTAACCGAAGTATTCTTCCAAGACCATGTCACTTAGTATGTTTAAAGTACATTTAAAATTCAAAGATCAAGTTATATTTCAATTCTGTTGTAACGTGAAAAGTAAATAATCTTCTCTATAAGAAAAAGTAAGTAGCAATTCTAACTCATATAACTGTTATGACATAAGAATTAATTGAGCCTCTTTGGATAACTGTGTCACAGCATAACATCTTTATCTTTCTACACTTCACCAATACAGCGGTAATTGATGTTGGTAAAGACACTGAAGCACCTCTGTAAGTTGCTAAATTATCATCCAAATCACCAAAAATGTTCGCTTGTCATCTTGTTGTTAACTGAATTTTGCTGAATTCTAATTTGATAAAAAGTGCTAACCTGCAGAGCAGAGTTTCTCAAACTCAGAACGATAGACATTTTTGGACCAGATAATTCTTTGTTGTGAGAACTGTCCTGCGCCTTGTAGGATTCTTAGCAACATCCTTAGACTGTACTCACGGAATGCTAGTAGCACCCTTTCCTCCCACCACCCCGACACTCAAAAAGGTCTTCAGGCATTGCCAAATGTCCCCTAGGTGGCAAAACTGCTCCTGCTGAGAACCACTGCTATAGAAGGTATAGTGTGTGGCAATTCTTGAAGATCCAAAATACTATAATATTCCCTTTCCCCACCATTCCTGATAAACAAGAAGTCTCTATCTTGTGCTCTGGTAACACTCCATTAACCAGCATGTTAGATTAACCCATAAATCCCATTTCCTTGTTGTAACAGACGATAACATAAATCCAAAGTATTCATTCTATTCATGAATTCAACTCTCTTACATTTTAGCAGGTATTTTTAACAGTAAATTACAAGACTAGGGGGAGTTCTTCTGGTAAATTGTCTTCATTGTCCCAAGTGACTCGGGGGCCTGAGGGACGTTACAGCCATAGTTGTACCTGATACATAATGTCCCCCTTCGCTTTTTCTTTTACTCTCCGTAAACAAGGTAATTCATGTCTTTTCAACTGCTATCAGGAAGCCTTCAGAGTTTCTCTTGCTGTTGCTCAAACTCACATGAAGGAGGAAAAACCTTACATTTCCGTTCAAAATTAAAGTGATGAAAATGAAATACACAATTCAACAGGGGAAGGAATAAGTGAATATACAAACTAATACTGCAAATGAAGTTAGACCAGTCCGTGATGTTTTTCCTGGCTAATTCACTCCCCAGGATACATGGTGATAGGAAAATGAATGAAAATTAGGGTTCCTTATTGTATAAACTTAGGAAGTGATTATTTGCCTGTGTTCCTCATTTTGTCTCATCTGAAATTTCCCAAGCACCCACCAAGTGACAGGCCCTGAGCTAAAGACGTTGACAGAGGCGAGAGCATTTCCCCACATAGAAGCATGACATGCTCCACACCATGATCTTCTCTAGGTGGCACTTGAAATACACTGACCTATATTTGCTATGTTTTCATTGTTCAGAATTTCCAACATTTATGTTTCCTTTGAGAGGGATGTACCTATTTATAAGCAAGGGTCAAGTAAGGGAAAAGAGAGGGCAGAGAAAATGGTATCTTTGGGAACATTATATTATTAAACTATAAAAATCCTTTCCTGAACAAGAAAGGGAAAATGTCAGCAGTTAGCAAACTGAAAACCTGACAAGTGATGAGCATCAACAAATTGCCTAACAAAACGTTAGCTACTGATTACAATGTTGATGCAAACCCAAAAAAAGCCAGCTGACATAAAGCACCATGTTAAAACCGAAAACCTAATGAAAAGGGACAACACTGTGCAACTCATTGGCTTTTGTGGAAAGAATGTCACATAAGAAGCCATGCAAAAATATGTACTGCAGTTCACCAGAGGAGTGAGGAATTGAGAGCACCAAAGCAAAATGTCAGAGTCAGTTCCTGCTAATAATAAATAGATCACCTATCACCCCTTACATTGTAAAGACTCTTTGGGTGACATCTACACAAGGAGAAAGAAAAAAGAAGTACCGTATGGATTTTCTCTAAGCGCTTAAGCTTTTCCAACAGTAAGTATTTAGCTCCTACATATTTAGAGGAAGTTTGGTCTGTAAATCAATTATTTTATAGAAGCTTAGTAAGTCCTAGAAGTGAAGAGCTTTGGGAGTGTTACTTAGTGGCACTCCACAAAACTCTGCAAAACTCAGATGACTCTCAATTGAGCTCCTGGAGCACCCAGAGGCCAAACGTGTGCTGCACCAGATACATTATGACCAGAGCAATAGGAACACCTTTTGGTTTTAAATTTAATTCAAGGCAACAGATAAGGCGTTCACTTGGGTGTGAATTTTGTAGCAGTAGGAAAAAAAATCTATTTCCACTATCTAAAATGGCCATTTTCCAATGTCCTATCTTTTTTAAATCCTGCTTTAAAGGAACCAGATATGTTTGCATAACTCCAGTCTGAGTTATTATCTCAACGGTTTAGCCTATTAAACAAACCAAGCCACTAAGCTCCAGTTTTTGTACTTGCTATGTTCCGTTTCCATCCTTTCATGGTTTCGATGATGATGGTTCTCTGCTGGGAATTAGTGTTTTAGTCAGTGCCCTTCCCAGCTTCATGCCCAGGTGAGGTTTTTCATTGAAGAACTCTTGTAGATGCTGGAAGTATGTGTTTAGTTCACAAGACTAAAACAGGAAATGGTGTTTAAAGCAATGACTGAAGGAGAGATCCCTACACAAAACTGAATTGTACAAAAAAAGAGAAACTGAAATCTACATTGATAAAATTTTCAACATGAAATAAAATTTGTATCACATTTCATCCCGGATTTACTTGGTTTTTAAAATAAACGATTTGAGCCCATATTCACAAGAGGTTACCTTAATCTGGACTTTCCCTCAGAGTACATTTGACATTAAAAATACTACATTCTGACCACTTTTTCTTGATTAAGGCCCACGTTTAACAACAAAATGTGCATCCAGGGGACATTTTCGGAGTCTCCCCACATCCGTTCCATGTTTGCCCCAGTGTACAGTAACCAGGCTGCGCAGGTGTTGACCCCACCCCCAACTCCAGGGCTGGGCTCGGATGGGTCTAAACCAGTGATTTCAACCCCATCAGACCCAACAGCTCCATTATATAACAAATATTGTGTGATGCCTCCTTTCTATACTACACTGAAATTCATGAACAAATATAATTATCTCCATACATCATTTCAAAAATCAATATAATGCTGAAAATGAAACATAAAGTAGAAATAAAAGTAGTTTATTAAAAAAATCTGTCTCAATATGTAAATATTCAGGCATGATAATGTAGTCAAATGCCTACACCTTTCCGCGGAATCACTGTGAAATGAGACACCTACAAACACAAGTGATAAGGTATATTGCACAGACTACTCAGATGCCAGAGCGTCATCCCAATGTGATGTGATTTTTTCAGATGGGTGAACAAATCTTGGAAACATTCTGAACAAAACAAAGTACAATATTCTTACAATACACCCAATAACTACATTTCTGGACAATTCAGTATATATTAAAGTAGTTCCTCCTCACACACCCCACTTTGTGTTTAGATGTGAAACAACTAAGTTCTAAGTTCAGATGACTACGTAGAATTTTTCAGCCATATATCGTCCAGAAGTACATCCACAAGATATGCAGAATGTGGAACAATTCTTTGGGGTGCAGGCCTGTCCTATGCATTAAACATGCCTGCCCCTCGCCCGCTAAATGTCAGCTTTGACCCCCGTCCCTTCATTGTGACAATGCAACATTCCTCCTAAGTTTCTAGGCATACCTTTTCATAAGTTTCCATGCACACACACACACGAGAATCAATATCACTCCTCACTAGAATCACTGGGAACATCCTTACTACAATTAGTTCAGGAATGAGTGTGGAACTCACGACTAAGGCAGTCAGTAGGAATATTCTTCTGGTTCTATCAAGGTCAATTCAATCTGTACAAAGCTCAGGACTTATAATGGAAATTCTGGAACCCTCTCTCCTTTTGAACAGTGAGGTATGTGGATATGACATCTGGAATTGGGCAAAACCGAATCATAGAAGAGGAAAGAACTAAGGCAAGGGGAGAAAAAAAAAGAGAGAGAGAGATGGACTCAGTCATCCTGGAAGCCTTATTTCAATTACATAAGTAAACAATTCCCCTTCTATACATAAGCCATATTAATCTTTGTTTTTCCATTATTTACAGATGGAAGTTCTCGTCTTCCCCTTGACCTCCAAGGATGCAACATGACTCAGGGAAAAGAGAAAGACATAGCTCCAGGAAGACAAGGATCTTGAATATCTGATATAATATTGTGTCCCTGGAGCATAGCATGGTGCCTGACTGCCAATAAATATTAATTGAATGAATAAACAAACAAACATGGAGTCTGTAGGCTTGTAACATCTTCATAGCTTTGTCATGTACTACCTGGGATAAACCTGGGTAAACAAGCAGCCTCTCAGATTCCTTCCCTGTAAAACTGGGACAGAGCTCTACGTGCTCCCCTCTCCATCTTCATTTCACCACACTTTACTCTTAGATTATCATGCTTTAGCCACACTAGCCTACTTGCAAACCCTGAAACATCCCACTCTCTTTCCTGAGTCACAGCCTATACAAAGGTTATTTCCTCTCTTGGAACGCTCTTTCTCTTCCCCTTCTTAGAGCTGGCTTTTCCTGGTCCTTCATGATTCAAGGTGTCACTTCCTCCACCAGGTCATCCTTGACAACCCTGCAGCTGCGCCCACAGTGCTATCACATACCGTTAATCGCTTTCCTTTCACCTATTACAATCTACACTAATTTTGGTTTTGATTTGTTTGCTTATTTATCTAGCGTCTCTTTCACTAGAAAGTAAACTTGATGAGGGCAGGAAGTATGTCTGTCTAGTTACTCTATCACTAGCACCTAGCACATATTGTCAATATAAGATTGTCAAATGAATGGCCCCTACTTCTCCAGCTCACCTCACACCACTCAAACTCTATATTGTGTAGCTAGCTGGGCTTTTTTTAATCCCTTCCACACACTTTTGCACACGCTATTTCTCCTGCTATGAGTCTTCTTCTTCCATCCCCGCATTGCAATACTACCTACCCCCCTCCTGATCCCATCACCCTTCCCCTGTCTATTTCTACTGTTCTTTAGGTCTTATATTAACATCACTCCTTTCCAGAAGGCCTTCTCTGGCCCCAAATATTAAGTTAAGACCCCTTATTGTCCACTGCAATAATACCATATCATAATACTAATCCCATTACTATAATAACTATTTCTTTATCTCTTTTCCCTAGTAAACTGTAAGCTCTGTGGAGGTAAGGACTGTATCTTGGTCACAGCTGCAGCCACATAGTAGGTCCTCAACAGAACCTGCTCCCTTCCCTCTTCCAGTAAGACTAGTACCCAGATCTGAGGTTGTGAGCAAGAGCATATTGCAAAAAAAGAGCCAATTTTTTCAGGTTTTTTCCAAATGACCCAAGCAAAGCCACATTCTTAGCAAAATCTGACTCCTCCAACTTGATATCAAGCAAAACGCCAGTTCTGAAGGACTGAATAGTTCCATAAATTGCTCAGCATTCCAGTGACAGGCATCACAAGATTGCCATCAGATTTATGATTTGGAAACTCAACTACTCAACAAAAGTAAAAATCCCTTCATCACAAGGTTATAGAGCCAGCAGACTGCTCCTACTACGAGGGGAGAAGATTTAGGAAATTCATTACAGATACAAAGCAAAGGGTTATTTGAAGTGAAAATAAACATTAGAAAGAAAAAAAAACATGTAATGAAAAATAGATTTTATATATCATGTTAAAACAACCAAATTAATCAAGAAAATCAGCTTTCCTTTTAGAGAGCAAATTTAGAGGTTGATTTACCGCCTCCAAGTTATTCCACGAGTGGATACCATCAGCTCAATTAAGTTAGTAACAAAGCTTGCACTATGCAATAAAGTGGAAAATCATATAAAGTGCTATTAGAAAAGCTTATCTTTTGACTGGTCAGTAGCTAGTTAAAGAATGAGGATTTACTTATTCTGTGTTGTGAACTGATAAACAATGTAACTCTCAGGAGACATCATATACCTATAGAAGACATGCATAGCTTCTTCACCCTGATTGACTTTTCTCTGCTCTCCATGTGTCTCAGGAGAAGAAAGCTCTTTTTCACGCCAGAGGCATCATAATGAATGCTGATGAGACAGTATTTGACTCATCACCGCCTAGACACTCCTTTTGCATGTAATTTTTCAACATCGTAAATTCATGGGCTTGCACACACAGCAATGTTTGGGGTATGATTCCTAGTAAACAAATGGACAGGTTTTTGTTTTTAAATTATAGAGATTTTTATTGGGAGAAAAAGTATATTTCCATTCATCAATTTAGAAGATCCAAGAATCTTAACAGTTATTTTATTTAATACAGTGATCCACAATTGTAATGAATCATTTCATGTAAATATGGATACGGATGGGTTAGACAGATATAAATCCAGAATCAGACAGAATGTGGCAGCTTTCTTCTCCTTTGTGATTCTTCTGTCAACTCTGATAATTTTCAAAGAAGATATCTGCTTTTCCTCTCTATGAAACTATATCATTCCAATATTCAACAAATCTTTTCAGAATATGATTCCCCTAGCTCAGGTTTTGAGCGAACACTGCACAGAAAAAATAAGCTATCTTCGTAATTCACAACAATAAGTATAAGGTATAAAGTCTTCCTTTTTCTATAAACAGTATACAGGCAGAGAAGTTTATAATTAGCAGTGGTTGGGGAGTGTAAGACAGAAGATATTGACAGACTGAGAAATATAAGAAGCCAGGATAACATCTTCTCACCACAAAGTGTTTTGTGGTGAAATATTTGTTAAGAGAATTAGCAAGAGTAGGCAACAATTTCTCTTGGGTAGGGGGAGGGTCACATTTAGAACACAGCTATTGGCTAAGTAAAGCTTTCTAGAACAGTGGTTGGTAATGTCCGGGGGTTCACGGGCCTCTTTGAGAATCTCATAATTTTCAATTTCTTATTCCTAGAAAAAATTTCAGTCCCTTAACTCTATCCTTGAAAACTTTCCTCCATCCCCCAGGAGAAGCCTCTGCTTTGGAAAGGAACCTCACCTTAAACACAGGACTGAAACCTCAAGAAAAAAGGATTGTATGTCTTAGGAATAACTTGCAGCTATTCAGCCAGAAAAGCTCCCACTTCTCACCCCTACCACCTCAAGGACAGATGTACAGGGAGACACCCTGCACAGATTCTGCTCAAAGAGCCAAAGAAACATATTTACAGCTTATGGGCAAATAAGCCATGATCTATTGAGTTTACGTTGTAAATAACCACATCTAAGCTGATGGAGAATCGAAGAAAACCAAAACGCATGAAGCACATAGGTGTGCTGAACCCTCTACAAGTTGTTGTCAGCATATTATCACATTAAACCTTCATAAGAACGCTGGGAGTTAGTTATTATGCCTTGTCTTAGTCTGCTCGAGCTGCTCTAACAAAATACCACTGACTGGATAGTTTATAAACAACAAAAGTTTATTTCTCACAGTTCTGGAGGTTGCAAGTCCAAGATCAAGGCATCAGAACTATGAGACATTCAAGTCAAGACATGTCAAGTCTTCAGATGTCAAGTCAAGACAGCAAGGATGGAGTGCTGTGGTGAGGACTCTCTTCCTGGTTCACAGCCAGAACCTTCTCACTGTGCTGGAAGAGGTGAGGGATCTCTCTAGAGCCTCTTTTACAAGGGCACTAATCCCACCACCCATGAGGGCCCCACCTTCATGACCTAATCAACTCCCAAAGGCCCCACCTCTTAATCCCATCACCTTGGAGGTTAAACTTCAACAGATGAATTTTAGGAGAATACAAACATTGAGACCACAGCATTCCCATTCAAAAGCAGTGGCTCTGCCCAAGGTCACACTGCTCGTAGATGATGGAAATTGCATTCTAACCCAGATTTCTCTAATTCTAAGGCCTACATTCTCTGTATTATATTCTACTTCCCCCCAGCTAAACTTATGGCATGGTTACTCACAGTGCTTGGAATACAGTCAGAGGCCAGGTCCTCTTTCTTGGAGCACATACCTAATCCAGTCAAAAGAATCCCACCTCTTTCTCACCACCTCTCCTGCAACCATCCTGGTATAAGCCATCATCACCTCCATACGGATTACTGTAATAGCCTCCTCACCAGTCTCCCGGCTCCCATTCTCGACTCCATACATTCAATTCTCAGCACAGCAGCCAAAGTGATCCTTTTACAGAATAAGTTATATTGTAGCATCACTCCTCTGCTCAGATCCTACAGTGGCGCCCCAACATAACCAGAATAAAAGGCGCAGGCCTTACACAAGCCTACAGAGTCCAACTCCATCAGGCCCCATCCCTACCTCTCTGACCTCACCTCGGATCTTTGAAATCTCTCCCTACAGATCTCTGCAATCCAGCCACACGGGCCTCCTTGATGTACCTCTTGACGTTTGTACCGCTTGTTCCCTGTGCCTGGAATGTTCCTCCCCCAGATTCCCCATTACAAACTCCCACACATCTTTTAAGACTTTGTCTCAAATGCCGCCTCCACTGTGAGGTCTTTCTTGCCCACACTACTTAAAATTGCATACCAGCTCCTACCTCGACTGCCTTATCCCCCTACCCTTCGTTTTCCCCCACAGCACTTATTATCATTTGACGTATCATTTATACTACTTGTCTACCATGTTCTGTTTTCTGCCCCCCTGGAGAATATAAGTTTCCCAGGAGCAGCAATTTTTGCCTGATCAGCAATTTTTTGCCTGGAGCTACTGCTGTAGCTCCAGTTTCTAGAACAATGCCAGGCACACAGCAGGTACACGATCAACATCGGATGGATGAATAAGTAAATAAATGGTCGCTGGCACGTCAAGTCTCAGCTGACAGATCAACAGAAGGCATTGAACTGTGCAGTCTTCTAGCACCTACTTGGATGATGGTTGTTCTAATAGGAGGGCTGCCTTGCTATGCGCCACTGCAGGCCAATTAAATGCAGCCTACGAGCACGTACGAAGTGCTCAGCAAAGTTTGGCTTCCCCTGGTACAACCAAATGTCTGCTTCGTGTCCTCTTTCCAGTTCAGTGCACCATTTAAGACATCTAAAACAATGGAAACAGAAACGTTCATTTTAATTTAAAATAACCTTTTTCAAAAGAAGTATGAGCTCTCCATTTTAAACAGGCTTGCCAACTGAATCCTTAATTCAATAATGAGTGTCACAAGAATTAATAGACTTCATGCCACCCAAAGACCAGCCAATAGGGTAAAAAAAAAAAAAAATTTCGCCCTTTCTTGTGGAGTAACTAGATATATAAATGAAGAAATCATGCGATTTTATGAAATGATTAGACGTGGTTAAATGGTGGGGAGTATGGAAGGGGAAACTCTCCCAAAGCTGGTTATTTTGAATATCAACCTAGGCAGAGGTCCTGTCCATCACTTGCTAAAAGTTGGGTTTAGGGGAAATAAAATAAATACAAGTAAGTAAGACAATGCATTTTAATACTCCTGAAGAAACTAATAGCCAGCAAGATAGTCATTATTATAATTACGTGATGCTGGCACAACCAGTGCACCCAACACTGGAAAAGGAGGGCTCTCTACCAAATGACTGAGTGTCCTACATTCTTAAGTATTTTGTTGGATTCATTCCCCCTATTTAGGGACTGTAATTTACAACGAAGTATGGTAAACTGAAACATTCTACCATGGAGTATCAGCATTACAAGTGTTCCTACTGAAAAGCAAAATACAAAATTTTATGATAGAATATGAAAATTACACCTACTATTTTATAGTATGCACATTGATTTAAGACAAAATTAAACATAGCAATTCAAAGAATTTGTTAATATGTCTTCTCCTGGTTGGGAATGGGAGGAAGGATATGTTTGTTACCCAATGTCTATTCAAGAGAAACATTTTCTCCAGTTAGTAGGCTGTGTGACCAGTGACATATATCTCAGTAACACGCTTTGCTTGAAACCATAGCATGTGATAAAGAGACGAAGGAGCCTACACTCTGGGGAGAGACTTCCTTATTATTTCAAAGACATAACACATCAGAGCTAGAAGGGATCTCGCCCAATTTCCTCATTATACAGACAAGATCATTGAGGTTTGGATTTGAGAAGTGACTTGCCCAAGGTCACACAGTGACTAAGCCAGGACTAAAATAAAGTCTCCTACCCCCCAATCCAATCATGTTTTTACTACATTGTGGGCACTCGATAAATATTGGTTTTCCTTTCTGTTAAGCAGCGGGAGGGAAGACAGAGAAAGAAAGGACATTGTCATTTATTATTGTTTATTTGTATTTTTAAACATACAGACTTTAGAAAGGCAATGTCAGGGCAGCAATGTGTATTTTATTTCCCCAGAGCATGATGTGCTCTCGGGTAAATGTGTTTTATGAAGAGATTTGTCCTGGGAACTTGGCAGATTTTACTGTAAATATTTTAGCAGTTTCCTATTATTTAGTTACGGGATTAAATTTTTATCCAAGCCTCCCCAGACCAATGTCTGCAGATTATAAGCAGTTTTTTAAGGGAGTGCCTGTCACAGGAATGATGGTTTGCTTCATTAAAGAATGTTGTGGTAGACATTCAAGGAAGAACTTCCTCCCGCCCAGCAAGACAGAGCAGCCCCAGCTATCAGCTCCTTCCACTTCCCATCAGCTGCAGAAAACTGCCTCCGCGGAGCTGAAGCCCTCAGGGACCGCCCAAGTCTGGTGTCCCAGGTGAGAGAATAACCCTAGACAGTCTGGCCAATGCAGGACAACTCTGAGGGACAATACTTACTCCGGAGCTCACAGGCAGGGGAAATAAGTCTTTGTGAACTCTATATCACAGTTCCGCTTCTCTGTCCACCCAACCCTGCTTCCTCCCCTTTCCCTTCACTGGTGTTGATCCCAAGTAAATATCTTGCATCCCCAGATCTGTCCCCATGTCTGCTTCCACTCAATCCAACCTACAACATATGTTAACGCTGTTTCTCAGACAGATGCCCTAACCACAGGCTTTCAGCCAGCCTAGGGTGGTGCCTAGTTCATCCTGTAACCGACTTCCCCAGTGCTGATTATGTATTGGTGCTATCAGAAATAGGTTATTTCCTGTGGGACCAGGGAAATGTGAGAGACTAGCTGATCAAAGACTCCAGGCACTGCTCACATCAGATCAAAAAGTCAGCCCATGGGGCTGAGCGAAATCAGCCTTGACTGTAGAGAGAACAGAGGGCCCCTGGTGGGCTGGGTACCAGGGAAGGCCCCTCTGCTCAATGTTTTATCATCATCAGCTTCTCCGGGCCAGGCACTGTGCTGGGTGCCTTACATACGCTGTTCCTTTAAATTCTCACAATCATCCTCTGCTCTGGGGTAAATTTTATTATCCCCAGTTTACAGTTTTGGAAATAGTCTCAGAGAGGCTAAATAAATGGTTCAAGGTCACCAACCTGATCAAGATGTCTGACATTCCTTTAACAATGAACAAAGGTCTTCATTCCATGCCCAGAGGGCGGGTGTAAAGCCCCTAAGCATCTCTGGAGATGGAACGTTCGGAGAGAATGATGACTGGGTCTGGGGCCTGCGCATCCGTGTTGCCCGACCAGGAAGATCGCAGGCACGGCGCTCCCCTCGGCTAGGAGGTATGCTCTTCTCCAAAGAGGGTCCAGGTCCCGGCACTGTGGGATGGGCTCCCCTGTAGCCTCAACCTTCAGAAGCTTTCCTGAAGTCTTCCACAGCTCTGCTCCCTGTTTCGAGGAGAAACCACAGACTTGCTGCTCGCAGCATGCAAACAAAGAGCTTGCCTGGCCTTTCACTGCTGTTTCAACACTTACATTTTAATGTCTGTTGCAGTTGAATGGCTTTGTCTTTTGCAGTGAGTAATTTTTTGGTTTGGTTTTATATTGTTATCTGCTTTTTTAAAAAAAAATTTTTAAACTGTAAATATTAAGAGACAATGCAAACAAAAAATTATGAGGAGAGCCATGCCCCAGATCCGGGAAGCTGAATGCTTATTTTCTGTCGTTAGTTCTGCACAGGCCTTTCCTGTATCCCTAGGGGGACTCCTTACCAAGCCTCAGTGAACAGTAAACTCAGTCGACTAAGAAAGACTGACAGAGCCACGCTCATCACTGATCCGGGTAATTTGGGAGACGCGCAAACTAAATTTTCCTATAGAAATGCATCAAAACTGGCCTGCACATTAGATTATCGTTGTTTCCTGTGTTATGATCGACCACTTACTGACTGCCCGGGAATGCCAGGCTGTGCACATTATCCTCACCACCCAGCAAGGGAGGTGTTTTCATCTCCGCATGTGCTAGCCATTGGTAGGTACTCCTTCCTCTGTTTTATAAAAGAAGAAACTAGGGCTCATCAGGGTTAAGTAACTTGCCACTTTATGAGCTTGTAACTTTAGAAAAGCTATTTACCCCCTCCAAGCCAGTCCTGGCACATATAAAAGGGGAAAAATAATAACCACCAGCGCCTGCTACCATGCCTACTCCTCCATTGCTCTGCCAGGGCCCCCTCCATGAGCGTTTGTTGAATAAACGAAAGTCACAAGGGCTAAATGGGATGAGAATTAGAAATTCTATAGGAAGACTGACTAGGACCTTCTGTGGTGACTGGTGGCTCTTTCATTGTTATCCAGAGTTACATGTTGGCGAGTAGCAGGCCAGGAATTCCAACTTCGTCTCTCAGTCTGCAAATGCCTAAGTTCCTTTCACTACACAGTGTCATCTCAGATCACGCCACTTTTATGTTTCCAGAACAATTTGAATCTTAACCAAAGACACACCACAACAAAAATTCGTAGTGTCTCCCATGCGTGACTACACAACGTTGATCAATATTCCAGAGCAGCAGACGAGAAGAAAGCAGGAGAAAAGTTCGACCCAAATCAGACCTTTCAATAAGATTCCTCAGCTCTACCTCAAGCACAGTTCCCCAGGACATTTGCTGGAAGAAGGCATAACAATCTATAATTAAATTATCAGAATCCCCTTTAAATTTAGGTGGATTCTCCAAGAAATCCAATTAGACAGATCCACCTTTTGTCAAGGCAGAGTGTCTGAAATCACTTTTTAAATGGTTAATATTTATTGAATTGCAACTATTTTCCAGGCAGTGTTTCAACCATGTCGTGTGGATTAGCATCTTTAATCCTTACGACAACCCTATTATGTAAGAACTACTAGGAGCCCCATTTTCCAGTGGAGAAAAGTGAAGCTCACAGACGTCGAGGGACATGCTCAAAGTTATACCGTGAATGAGGGCTTCGCCGAGATTTAACCCCAGGCAATCCAGCGCCAGAGACCACTATGCTATACAATCCTTCTACGCCTGCCTTTCCAGAGGCCTTTGCTCTTAAAGAAACCTAAGTAGTGGCTAAGTTTAAAATTGTGCCTAACAAGGCTTTTCAACAGAGAGATGGCTACAACATTAGGTTACACTCTCCCCTGGCATAATCCCATAATCCCCTTCTTTGCCTCCCTGAAAACACTGAGCCCCTTTTGCAGAAGAATCTCCCATACGTGACTAGTCATCTGAAGAAAGTCACCTAATTGCATTTGCAAACTTACTTAGGAAAGGACCAGGTTTTGTAACAGGTACACTGGACCTCTAAAAGCCAAGTGAGCAGTAAACAGAGTTTAGAGCTCCGAACTAACCACATAAGGGAATTTTTTCATCTGCTGAACTTCACAAAGAATCTGACCCGCCCAAAGACTACCTGACGAGGAACTCTTTTCATCTGTGCAGGGTAGCATCCCCAGAGCCACCACAACTGCACAACTCTGGCACATGCCACTCATGTGATCCACAGGAAGGGAACTGGCTGGATCGTGCAGTGCACAGCCTGAGCAGCTGTGAACAGAAACCCTGACACATCTAATGGCAGTCTAATAAGTTTTCTCCGCCTTCCCCCACAGTCTTATTCACCTACTCTCCTCTTGATGGTATCTGCTTCTTGGAGACCCTTAGTCAAATCATCCTTTAAAGTTCTAACGCTCCCTTATGTTTATCACAGAATTGATAGTTTTTTCTTCCCTGCGGGAAACAAATGGAACTGGCAAATTGTGACTGCTGTCTATTGTTCTTATGTAATGTGTGTGTCCTTCTCTAGAAGACACATCTCAACACAGAGAGAATGAGATGTGCACCAAATTCCTGTAAGAAACATCTCTGTCCAAGATCACACCAGCTTCGTGTTTAATTTTTGCTACTAAAAGGCAGGAAGAGGCCTTCTCTGGAACCTCCTGTCTGGAGGCGTGCAGTCATTCCTGCCAATCACTTCTGTTCAGGAGAGCTCATCAAAGAGGCAGTAAGATCGCCGAGGCCAGAGGAAGGATGGCCCTATCCGTTCCCCACCAAAACAAGAAAAGGTACAGATCTGGTTGGACATTTGTAGAGAAAATTAAGAAAAAGAACCCACAGAGAGAACTGATGACAATGTGGTCATATATAAATGCTGTGTGATATTGTTTTAGATATAGAACAAAGAAGCTGAAAACGGCCCTTTACTTATTTCTCTCTCTCGGTGTTCTGGATTTGTTTCTTTTTCTTAAAGTAGCCCAAAAGGAGATGCCTCTAATATTTGGCATAACTTAAAGCAATATTCTAGACCCCTAAGTGGAACCCCACCTACATCCAAGGCCATAGGACATCATCATCCCGTGGCGGGCAGTTTTTTCATTAGTCACTGCCCTCTCACGGGGGACTGGTCAAGGAAGCTGCATTCTCGTTTCAGAAGAAATTGGTCAGGTAGCTATGCCTCAGCCAGGTGGACTTGGTCTTGATGTCCAACCTGGAAGCGTCAGTAAATCAACTACTCATACCAATCTATTTAAAAGCCTCTTCTCCGTGGGTATAAGCATAAAAGGATTTTTCCTCTCTCTCCAAAGCCTCCTAAATGGCCCCTCCCTCCCCCAATGTAGCAGATCATCTAACAGTATCCTGGGCAGGCTCCATAACTTCCTAATCTCCTTCTGTTTTTAATGGTTTGTCTAGTCTGATTTCCAATCTCATATCAAATTCAGAGCTTTTCCCGCCCCCATCACTGCTCAGTTTGCAGTTGCAGAAGGGACCTAAAGGGAGTGGAGGAAAATAAATGCTTTAACTCACCGTCTTCCTTTACGTGAGGGTGAACATCAGTGGTGTCCCTCTGGGAGCCCCCCTCCCCGACGGAGACTCTTCCCCTTCAGATAAGAGGGACAAGGGTCTCTTTCTTAGATGGCATTACTAGCTACCACTGGTTGCCTCGAGAAAATGTTCAACTGCTCACTCTCTCGTGAGGCACATGTGCGATTCTTTAGCTGACTCTGCAAGGTGTCCTCAGTGTGTGAAACCTCATTGCAGCCTGACCTCATTGCTGGCCCACTCTCAAGTCCTACCACGAGTGGTAGACCCCAAAGCCCTCTGCTGTGGGGATGCCCTTCATACTCTGGCGGGGTGGAGGAAACAGCTTACACCCAGCTACTTTTTGGTATCTATGTGACCAATGAGAAATTCATGCTTCCTTCCTCGCCGTGCCAAACAGTGGGAATATAGGCTATGCCCCCTCTGCCTCCTTTGTCCTTTGCCAAATCTAACATTCATCCTGGAGGGACAGTTTCCCCTTCTTGCAGGCACCCTCAGTCTCTAAGAGGAGTTTCCTTAGAGCCCCTCTTGTTCCATCTTGAGAAGCTGAAGCATCTTCCTACTGCTGGCATCATTTTCCCACCCACCACGACAGTACTGCCCTCCAAAGGCTGCTGCGCCATGTGCATCAAAGCCCCCCCTCCCATCATCCCATCTTCTCTCATCCACTTGAACTAGGGGCCAGTAGGTTGGAGTAACAATTGGAGTAACGATAAGAGGCTTCTGCCTCTTAGCCCTGAGTGAAGTGTGTGGATCCCGATTATGGTGGTTCTCTTAAGAACGGGAGGTTCAGGGGACCAGCCCGGTGGCATAGTGGTTATGTTCATGTGCTTCACTTCGATGGCCCAGGGTTCGTGGGTTCAGATCCCAGGTGGGGACCTACACACCACTCATCAAGCCATGCTGAGGCAGCATCCCACATACAAAATAGAGGAAGATTACCACAGATGTTAGCTCAGCGACAATCTTCCTCAAGCAAAAAGAGGAAGATTGGCAACAGATGTTAGCTCAGGGCCAATCTTCGTCACTAAAAAAAAGAAGAAAAAGAATGAGAGGTTCGACTCTCTGTCTCTAGCTTTGAGATCTAGTCCCTATATACCAGGCAACAGGAAAAGTGCCACTCAACATCCAGTTACATGTAGGAATGTGGTCCAAGGCTTTAGGAGGTAAAAGGCTGCCTTTTCCATGATCCTGAGAGTTCTCTGGAATGTATCTGATAAGGACTAAAGATTTTTAAGATGTGACAAGATAAAAAAATCAAATACAGACTCTGACCTGATAATCTTCCTTTGGGGGTTTTAAAACTATTTGTTCATACAGATCCTGAGATCTAGAGAGTGACTCCCTCTTGCTAGAGTTTGGGTCCTTTATGAGGGTGTGACCACTAGGCAATGTAGAGACAAGGGGGCTTTGCCTCACTGATCTTGATTAACAGCAAGAAGGACTTTTCTCAGCGACCTGATATAACCACTTAGAAATCATTCCTTCCAACGCCAATACGACCCCCTCCCCTATGACAGAAGATCAAGTATGTCTTAGTGTACACGCTGGGCTCTCCTCGTTAAGGCGTTCATGGATATTTCAGATATCTCAACCTGATAGTCTTCCAAAACTTGTTTTCTGTGATCCCATTATCTGACATTATAATCTTAGGATCACTTAGAATTCTTTTTGGACTGTGTCTACTTGATGGACTTCAGCTGGAGTGGACACACCCTCAGCCTGATTCTGAGCTAAGCCTGAGCATAGACTCACAGCATCTGTTAATGTATCATCTGCGTTTGACTCCAAGACAAAAACATTCATGAACCTGTTATGTGTTCTTGATACCAATGTTCCTTCAGGTTCTTTATTGTAATTTCTTAAGAATCAGCATGAATAGGAATTGGCTCTCGAGAGAGAAAATTCAAGCGCTATAAATGGTGAAGAACAAGGGATAAGACAAAGATCTAGGCAACTTTCAAAAGCTTTTAGAAAGAGGGTTTAAAACCCGGTTTACCATGCCCTGGGATTCCACACAGGCATCGCAGCAGCCTTCACGGTGGCGGAAAATTCAGGATTCAGGCTCTCCCACTCTCCCTCGCTCGCTCACTGTCTGCCAAAGTAGATCAGATTTCATCTGCTTTGTACATTAGGCTTAAGATTTTGTATGGGAAAAAATGGTTTTGCTGCCAAAAAACTAACATTTTCCATATGCATTTCTTTAGATGAACTACATACATATCCTCTTGCCTTATCAAATAAGAAGAAAAGTTGCCTGAAGGAGCAACCGAATTTGTTTACCAATCACTATCATAAAAAATGGTGTGTTAAGAACCGTGTCAACATGCAATCATCATTTTTGAGATTCTCTGTTCAGTATCCAGCTACCCAAAATAACCCCCTTCAACTCACACATGGCCCCAGAAAATGCCTTCACAGAACTATAATTTAATATTATGCCCTGGCCTTTATTAGGGGTCGATATTAGGACCTGCAATATGACAAACATTTCTGCCTTGTTTGTGAAATTACTGTTGAAGATATTGGCTGTGTCCCTTATATCAAGACACATGAAATGAACTCCCCTTAGAGCTCAGGGTGGGAAAATCTTCTATGTTTCCTTTTTTTTAAGATATTGAGGAACTTTTAATTTAGGTTTGCCTTTAGCTGCTAGTAAGCTGAAAGTTAAACATAGTGTTTAAAGGCACAAGGTCTGGGGGAGGACCCATACTCAAGATGCTGTGTTTTCTGACCCAATTATCAATTATCACCCAGCTCTCCATTAATTCAGCCAACATTAATTCAGTACCTAGGTGCCAAGCACTGTGGTAGACACAAAGGGCATGTTGCCAATGGAACCATTTTGTCTTTTTTATGGCTGAGTAGTATTCCACTGTATATATATACACCACATCTTCTTTATCCAGTCATCAGTTGATGGGCCCTTAGGTTGCTTCCACGTCTTGGCTATTGTGAATAATGCTGCAATGAACATAGGGGTACATATGTCTCTTTGAATTGGTGATTTCAAGTTCTTTGGATAAACACCCAGTAGTGGGATAGCTGGATCATATGGTATTTCTATTTTTAACTTTTTGAGAAATCTCCATACTGTTTTCCATAGTGGCTGTACCAGTTTGCCTTCCTACCAGCAGTGTATGAGGGTTCCCATTTCTCCACATCCTCTCCAACATTTGTTACTTTTTGCTTTGGTAATTATAGCCATTCTAATGTGTAAGGTGATATCTCACTGCAGTTTTGATTTGCATTTTTCTAACAATAAAGGCTTTCTTTTTATCCTTTACAAGTTCAACAACTTTAGCAAACCAAGGTCCAAGGTCACCCAGCCAATCTGCACCTATCCTGCTGGTATCAGCCTCTTCCCATGGTGCCTCTGTGAAGCAGAACACAGACCCCTGAGCCAGTGCTGAAAGCAGCCCACAGTGACTGCCCACTGTCCATCAGCGCACTCCTCTCACCAACCTCTCGCAGTTTGGTCCTTAGTTAAAAGTCACCATAGAGAAAGACAGTGTTCCTAGATTTTGTTAGAGAAACCTAAGACGTGTTCTCTGTAAAAAGGAAGGTCTTCCCTACTTTAAATGCAGATTACCCAGAATGACAACATATAGGGCCCATTTGCAATATCTGATGTGCGTATAGTTATTTAGTGCCATATAGAAAAGATCTGATATCTTATGATAAGACCTTAGCAGCAATTTTGTAACACAATTATATATTGTCATAGAGAGGAAGATCCTTTAAGCCAGCTTACTGTGATTTCAACTGTAATTTTTCTACTTTTCTAGCCAGAAAAGCATTAGTAAGCTAATTTCTTTCTCCTCCAGATTTGTGTATCTTGTACATAGAACAGAAATCTCTATTTTTACATGCCCTTGAGCCCAACGGGGCTTCTATGCCATACATTAGAATAGACTCTATTATTTAGAGAAGTATATTTATGGGGATAGGAATACTAACAAGACTCAAGAAATAAATTTGGTTATGTTTCATTTAGTTATCAGATAGAGTTACCCAGCGAACTAGTGAAACAAAGTGCTATTAGCCTTTAGATGTTTATGGTTCTAAGGAGGAATAGGAAGCACACTGCAAGGGTGCCATGAAAAATATTTTCAACAAAGCAGACATTGCTGATTTAGTATATTCTTTTGGACCAGCAGGCTTATCCGTAAAATACACAGCAGAATGATATTGCTTTGGAAAATGTACAAACACCTTACACTGCAGTCAACTGTATCTAGAGGGGAAAAAAGATGATGTCTGGAAGGTTCTTCCTGCCACACTCATTAGAGAGCATTTTTTAATTATATTTACATTCTCAGATTACTGATTTGTATGCACAGTGAACAATGTAGAGAAAAAACTTAAACTGAATGTGATTTGCTGCAAACTACTAGGAAAAATGTGAACTTGTGTCAGTTCCTTATACAGATAAAGCAGCTTAGGAGTAAGAAAACCCATAAGACGAGGTACCTGACACTCCTCAAACAGGAATTCACTCTTGACCCAAATGATAGCACTAAAATGTGGCTACTCATTCACTGCTTAGAGATTTTACTGATTTATTTGTTGATTTCCTGTGGCATAAAGAGGTCCCAAGTTCTCTGGAAACTTGGAACTCAAAATTGTCTCATCCAGATCTGAAGGATAGATATGGACATCCTGACAAGGTTCTCCTTTGCATGATAATGCATCTCCTGTTTAAAGATTTGTGTTATGCTATTCTGAAATTCAGGGTCACTCTCCCCTAGAAGGGAGGCACAGAGCTCTGAAGGGGGCAGTGAATAATTTCAGGCTATTTGTACACAGCTGCAGCTACTTGCATGGGTAATTGCTTTTGCCCAAATCACCAGCATAATTGTGGCTCTAAAGACATTGATTTAAAAGCCATTGAAGTGTCAAATTATATTACAACAATAGAGCCAGTTCTCCAGAAAATATTCATGTTTTCATTTTAATCAAGCTCCAAGAATGCGTTGAACCCTTGCTACAGGGCAAAGAATACCGAAGTGTTGTGAACTGTTGATGTCTAGCATGACAAACAGAGGAAGGACACTAACTGCATAACGATAGCACCAATCTATTACCAATTCTAGTCCCACAATCTTGCCCAGTGCTTGGCCTTCAATAATTTTGTTTTTAATGAACGAATACAACTTCTAATTTCTACAGTTGAATTTAGAAATTGGAGGTTTGAGGGTAGAAGGAGCAGCTATGGTTCTTCTGAGAGGTGGCTGTGGTGGCTGTCCAAGGCAGAGCGATGGCTACAACGAAAAGTGTTTTATCTACTACTTCTGGCATATATTTAGCATCCTGACCCCTGACGGATCACATCTCATTATTGTATCTGGTAAAGAAGAATGTTAGTCCCTGCTCTGGAAAATATTCCAATCTAATTAGAAAAGATTTCTGAGAACAATAACAGGAATATACAAACAAAATACTAAATCAACTGTGTGATGCAAATAAAGCAACATAGCATTGTGAAAAAGAATAGAGGAGACAGAGTAAAAGACTTACGTTCAAGTCCCAAAGAGCGCCACTCATGTGCTGTGTGCTCTCAGTCAAATCTCTGAGACCCTATCATGAGAACACAAAGACTATATTTTTATTAGTGATGGATTGCATGTGGATAAACAACTGTGGGGGTTATTGGTTTCCCACAACAAGCAGTCCAGGAGTATGGAGTTGCTGAAGTCAGTTTGGTGATTCAAGGATGCCAGGTCATTAGAGTTTCTTGGCCTTTCCCTCTGGTCCCAAGAAGTCTGTGACAGCTCTAACAATTGCATCTGTGACAAAAGGAGGAGGGGAGACCCGTGGGAAGCAGGGAATGGGGCAGACGCTTTATCGGAAGAGACAAGGCTCTCCAGATCCAAGTAAGACTTCCATCTATAGTTCATTGGCTAGAATTGTGTCACATGCCACTGGCGGCAAGGGAGGTTAGGCAGTGTAGGTTCCTTAAGCTGGACACACTTCCAGTCTAGTCATGAGTGGGTTGCATAGTAAAGAAGGAGAGAATGGAAGGAATAGGTAACTGGCAAAGCCTGCCACAGTATTCTTTACAGGGCGGTGTTAAGGATTATACGAGATAACATATTTGAACGTGTTTTGTTAACCATACAGCTAAATAAAGTTGGTTTCTTAAGCACAATAAATGTTTTATACTATTTTCACGTATATACAGTATCATGAAAAAAGGCTTTTAGACAAAATATAGATTATAAATAAATATATTTTATATATAAATATATATTATATTTTAACATATATACATATAAACATATATCATATTTTAACTAATATGTAGGCATATTACCTAATGTATATTAGGTCTCACACACACACCCCCGCCAAAGCAAATAGGAAGGATGAATTTCTTCTCCTTCTGTATTTGAGACAATATAAAAACATACGTGACTCAGTTATGGTCTATAATATTAAGGTAAAATATGAAATATGAAAATATTTCTTTACTTAAGTACATTATTTACCTTTGATGAGTCCACTTTTTGTCTAAAAATGGGGTATATATGCCTTTACCTCACTAGCATGTGATAAAATTAAACTGCAATTACGCAGTTTGTGAATTAAAATGCCTTGAAGCACTATGCTCTCCTTCAAAAGAATAAATAAATAAAAGGAAGGACAATTATAAAAAATTTTAAGACAAAATTTAAAATAGTGATCTTCAGTATCCAAGAACATATAATAGACATTGCATTTTTTTCTTTCAAGAAGTCTATGAATTTTTTCATATCCTAGAAAATGGTTTGGGAAAAAGGTGATTTTTTTTTTTTAACAAAAAACGTCAACACAGGAAAGAAGAAACTAGGAAAATATTCTGTCTCAGTGACAACATAATTACAGTGCTCGTGAAGAAGCAGTTGGCACAGGACCTTGATTGTTATTGAATATCAGAGCCTAGATAGACATTAAAATGCAATTTGAACACACATGATGTTAACGCAGTTAGTGATATCAGGGAGCAGATTGTGGGGAACGCCTCAGAAAACACTCTACCTACACCTGCTCTCAAAGCTACACCTTCCCATGGCCAAGACGACCTTCGCAGTCAAGCCCGCCCTCCCTCATTCCACCTCTGCCTCCCTCAATCACACCAGTTCACTCCCACCTCAGGGCTTTTGCACCTGCTGTCACCACCCCAGGTTTCCACATGGTTGTCCCCTTCTCGTCATTCTGCTGCTGATTCAAACGTCACCTCCATAGAGATGCCTTCTCTGAACGTGCTGACCCAATAGCTGACCCCCTCCAGCCATTCCTGCCCTGAAAGGGTCACTCACCAGCACCCTGCTTTTGTCTCTTCCAAGCATTTGCAATCATCTGACATATTTTATTTGGTTTATTTGTTTATCCTGTGTCTCCACACTAGACTAAATATAAGCACCACAAAAGCATGGGCATTGTCTCTCTTGTTCACAGCTCTATCTCCAGCATCTAGAACAGGATTTGTCGCAGAGTAAGTGCTCCATAAATACTTGAGTGAAAAAAAGATATATATATATGTACAGTGGCTCTGATGGTCCAGGAGGTTAAATCATGTTCCCAATAAACTTTTCTGAAAAAAAATCAATACGTTTATGGTTTACCCCAAATAAGTTCTTTAAACCATTAGCAACATTCTATACTTAGTATAATCCAAACAGACAGAGCCTGACACATAGTAGGTCTCAATAATTATTGGTTGAATTGCATTAATTCAAATTTTGTTTATATTTCATCTGTAAATATGACAAAGTAACAAAAAATATCTGGTAAAGACCAAGCTGCTGTATATAGGTGTACATAGTAGGTAGTATCTCAAACCATAAATGTAATTCTTCATATAATATTTCATAAGAACATATTCTATTAGAATTAGTCTACTGAGGGAAGGATGCCCAGTACCTAAAGAAAACAACTAGAGAGCTGAGCCAGTCATTCTCCTGGTGAGCTCCTCACAATTTATTAGCATACAAGAACCTATTTACAGAGTGAAGTAAGTCTCAAATCTATGAGCTAAACTCCTTAGACAAAGGACTCTTAAATTGCTATGTCCCCTTAAATCTGCATAGTGCATCTAAGATCCGGGTCTCTGTTCTTCAGATTCAGTTCCTTCCTACTCAGCTCAGTTATTAAGACATAGTTGTGAAAATGTAACTGGGCTTATTTGGGATTTTTTTTAATAGCAAATGGCTATTTTCTCAACTTTTGTTTCCAAGGCAGGATGGTAAAGATAAGATATCTAGTTAAAAGCAGAACAGAATGTTAATCTCTTAATTATTTCCACCACTTAAGGTTCGTGTACATCCAATCCCAATCTAAAGACCCAGTGCAGATGGAAAGGAAAAGACTCTGGAAGACAGAAAGCATTCGATTCCTTCTTCAACTCATTTACAGCAAGAAAAAGGAAATGTTCATCTTTAATTGAAATATGTCGGTTTAGAAGTAAAAGGTAATAACTTTACGTCTTATACAGGTATGACAACCAAAATCTTAATTCCATAAGGAGTTCTAAAAAAATTATATGAGAGTTCAGGCTGTCAAAAGACTCATTATAGAAGAAACATAATTTCTTCCTGTCCCAGTGTAACTTCACATAGCCCTGACGAACTCTTCTGTTTCTGCAAATGCATTAGATGTGGCTAAAAGACATTTTATAAATGCTCAAGTTGTTTCCTTAAAGAATTGGCTCATGTGGTTCTATAGTCAATCACTTGCCAAAAGGTAGGTTCAGGGGAGAATAAAACAGAAACAAATAAATAAACAAAGGATTTTAATAATCCTGAAGAAACTAACATTCAACGTAATGGCCATTAATAAAAATATTCATGCTATCATTGCCAGTAGCACTGCCCCATGGACTGAGAAGACGATGGTGAATTACTGAGCATTATAAAATTCTTCAGTGTCTTGTAGGGTGCATCTCCCCCATTTAGGAATTATAACTCAGAAAGCAATATTCTAAAAGGAACAGTCTGCTCCTTTGAGCGTCAGAACTCCAAGTTGTCTTAACAGAAAGCCACAATAAATATTTTTTATGGCAGAATCTGAGTAATACGCTTGCATTTTCTATCAAGTCCCAGCTTTTGAACTAAGCTCCGTGCAAGCAAAGTAAAGCAGGAGAGGGAGACACTGTTGATGCTCTTGGCTTCCCCATATATGCCTGCTCCTGCAGTCCTTGGACGCCCTGCCCCTAGAGCCCCAGGTCCTCAAGCTTCTCTTCTCACCTCTCTAGCCTTACCCTAGTCATTCCGCTCAGGAAATAAGTACTGAGCATCCTCTGTGTTCCAGGTCTGGAAGAAGTCCCGTGTTTTTAGAGCTCGGAGAGGCAAAGTGGTTGGTGCTGAGGCTATATCTGAAGTCCTTTTCGAAAACCTCCTGGGAACCTAGCCTTGCAGCTGCTCTTTCCCCCACCAAGGATGTCTCTCTTGGTCTTTCTTCTCTTCCCAACAGCTCTATGATCCCAGAAGATGATTAGGTACCCAAAAAAAGTCGATATGTCTATGAGTATGCAGGTAGGCAGTTGACAGAAGAGATTTCCACCAGGGCTCAATGTCACCTCCTGTATTAGCCTGGGTTCTCCAGACAAACAGAGCCAATAGGATATAAAAGGAGATTTATTGTGAGGAACTGGCTCTTATGATTACGGAAGCTGAGAAGTCCCACAATCTGTTGTCTGCAAGGTGGAGATCAGGAAAGCCAGTGATGTAACTCAGGCCAAGTCCAAAGGCCTGAGAACCAGGGAGCTGATGCAGAAATCCCAGTCCCAGGGCAGCGGAAGATGATAGAGATGTTCCAGCTCAGACGATGAGGCAGAGAAGAAGGGGCGAATTCCTCCTTCCTCGGCCTTTGGTTCTACTGAGGCTCCCCAACGATGTCCACTCACAATGGGGAGGGCAGTGTGCTGAATCCTCCGACCCACATGCTAATGTCACCCGGAAACACCCTCACAGACACACCCAGAAACAATGCTTAATCTGGGCACCCCCTGGCCCACTCAAATTGACATATATAATTAACCATCACACCTTCTAAGAGAATCTTTCCAGAATCTTTCAGGTAGTTACTCACTTCTTTGAGCTCTCAGAGCATTTGGTTCATATTTCTCTTAAAGGCCTCATCCAGTTGCATTGCAAGTACTTGGTATCTCCAAATAAACTGTGATCCCTCCATACTCATTGTTGTTTCCCCAGCCTTAGCACGGTACCCATCACAGTAAATACCAAACACATGTTGCTAAACATGAACGAGCTAGAAAATAATAAGAAATTGTTTTTTGCCTGCCATCCAGGGGCTCCAAGTCATGCAAAGGAGATGAAGCATGCACATAAGTAACTCTAATATACGACAGAAAAGAATGTGCCAGAGGAGAAAGGTACAAACTCTTACTGCAGTTTCTGACTCCTTCAATACAATCAGCTGCATGTGCTCATGAGCGGCGAGGAGCTCCATCTCCTGCAGGTGTGGCCCTGACCACTTCTGTGTCTCTTATCTGTGAGAGAGGTCTGAAATGAGTCTTGTTGCTCTCAGGATGGTATTGTAAAGGCAAATACAAATCAAAAGGAAAGGGTTAATCACTATCTCAAAGAGACATCTAGACTCCCATGGTCATTGCAGCATCATTCATAGTAGCCAAGATATGGAAACAACCTAAATGTCCATCAATAGATGAACAAAGAAAATGTGGTGGGTGGGTGGGGGTGTGTGTGTGTGTATATATATATAAATGTTATTCAGGCTTAGAAAGGAAGAAGATCCTGCCATTTGTGACAACATGGAAGAAACTCGAGGACATTATGCTAAATGAAATGAGCCAGATACAGAGAGACAAATATTGCATGATCTCACTTATGGTGGAATATGTGTGTGTGTGTGTGTGTAGATATAATTTTTTTTTTAAGTCAAACTTATAGTAACAGAGAGCAGAATAGTAGTTACCAGAGCCTGGGGCAAGGGGGAAAAGGAGAGATTTTTTTTTTTAAAAAAAGGAAAGGAACGTAGACTAGTGGTTGCCAGGGGCCCGGGGGAGAGGGCCAGGGGAGTTATTGTTTAATGGGGACAGAGTTTCCGTTTGGCAGAATAAAAAGCATTCTGGAGATGGAGCGTGGTGATGGCTGCACAGCAATAAGAATGTACCTAATACCACTGAAATGTACACTTAAAAATGGTTAAGATAGTAAGTTTTATGTCACGTGTATTTTAACAGAATAAAAAATTAACAATCTGTTGTATAAAATGCTGCCAGAAAAGAAAAGAGCTTTAGAGTGAGAAGGTCTAAACGTGTATCTACAACAACAGCACAATGAATGAGAGGCTCACTCTTCTGCATATTAAGAAAAGTTAAAAATATTGGAACTAGTAAAAAAAAAAAAAAAAAGAAGAAAATAAGGGAAGAGACAGCTTCCCTCCCCTGCCCATCCCTTTTCTTAGAGAATTTATCTTAGAAAACTTGTCATTGTAAGGTCTTTCTCTGTCTCTGAAATATACGTAAATCTTTTTAAAAGCTAAATAAGCCTCTTGCTGGCTTTCAGACCCAGGAATGTCTTTCTCAAGGACCTGGGAGCCACCTCTGAAATGTAAACCTCAAGGGAGACAGCGTCCCTCTTTCCCCGTGTCTGTGGGAGGGGAGGAGCCAAACTCTGGTGGGACAAAGTCAATGAGCTAACACAGAAGGTCACCCAATTACCAAGTGAATACAGGATGAACTGTGCTTGACAAGCGGTACTGCCAACTCCCCATCCTTGAGGACTGGTTATTGTTTATCTGGAGAAGACATATATGATGATTTTTATCTGCTTCGCCATACAAAAGAGTGAGATTTCATTCTGTCTTTACAATCTCTTAGATTGCCTGGGATGCACATCACATTCTGGTTTAATCCTTATTCAATAACAAAACCGTTTTCTTTCTCTCTGTTATTGTGGAGAGGGTTTCTAAGTTGGGAGGAGATGCTGTTTTGAGTTATATTTCCCCAACAATATCCTATATGAACTCCGGGCACTGAAATGCCCAATCCATCGCAGCCTTTCTCCAGTCCCCACAAACATGCCTTGTCCACTTCACTGGGATTCCTCCTTGGCTTTTGAAGTCTTAACGACATCTTATGATGTGAAAAGATTTAGATGTCAACTAAGAGAATTTTGCTTCTACTATATGCATGTCTCTATATGGCATTCTATCAAAAGAAAAGAAAAAAAGTTCAGCTTTTATTTAAGGTCTAAGGAAGGGGAAGATTTCTCCAAAGGCAGAAATGAAGGAAGGAGGCATTGCAGTAAAAGATGCAGTGTGAACGAAGAATCCAGGAGACAAATAGAGTGTTTGGAGAACGCGGAGAAGTCTAAGCACATTAACAGGCTGAGTGCGCATAGGAGCTTGGAACACAGAACCAGTGAAAGTTAGGACAACAATGCAAAGATCTCAATGCCAGGAAAAGAGTTTCTACTTGACTAACAAAACGTAACCCAGCTTGTCTCCAAACGGAGCAACATATGAGGAAGCAAGGATCTTTCACAAGAAATATGAAGATGTATGTTCAGGGCTACATTGAAATTCTGTCAAAAAGAGCCACAATTCCAGACAAAACCTCCCAACACTAGAAGAAAACACGAATCACAACTTTCCATTGCTCTTGGGAGCTGGTCTTTTATCTGGCCGCAATGATCTGTTTATCTCCAGAACAGCTAACGGCAGTTTGGGGAGCTGTTATTAAGATGCCATGGCTGTTTAAAAGAACCATTTCTTTGTTCTCGACTCCTTATCTTCAGGGCCAGACACAAGCATCGCTCTCACTTTTCTCATGGTATCACTCACAGTGGTTCGAGTTTTTCTTTGACCTTCCTTCTCATTTTCAGGGAGGTGTCTTACCTATTTAAAGACGATTTGTTGAAACCAAATGAGCAGTCACGGAAATGTGAGAACCCACAGAATGTCCTCTTTCATTTGTAAAATCTGCATTCAAAGACAGATGCTTTTAGAGAGAAGCTGTTATTTAAGTATGGCAAATAGACCTGTTTGTTTTCCAAGGAACGGAAATCTCTTGCTGGCCTATCATCATTGCAATGGATCTTCAAAAAGCTGGGCAAAGTGAGAAATGGACATCAGGAATCACCACTTGTATTAACATGTCGTATTTCTTTCAAGGGGTATATTAAAAACACAAGGATTGGGGGCAAGGAGAAGCAGGGAAAAGTTGCGTTTTAACTCTTTCCCATGACTTCATTAAAAGAAGTTTCGCTTCAACAGATGCTTCTATAATCAGAGCTGAGATCTAATTTAATTTTGGAAAACAGAGCAAATGAAAATGTTATGAATAGTCTTATTTCGGGCAATCAAAGAGAGAGGAATAAGAAATCTAGTATTTGATTTGTTTTTCACAAGTACGGTTCAAAAAACATCTGTGCTTATGCCACGGATCCTTCTGTCTAGGGCTCTCCCTTGGAAGTTTTAGTAAGAGCTGAGTCCATTGATCAGCGATTTGGTAAACGAGGTTTTTGAAGGGCAGCCAAAGTTTCACTTAATTTCTCACCAGCTCTCAAACCTGAGAACATCTATTTTGTTCCCAGAGAACTGAAGATACATTTTTATAACTCAGGACATTATTGCGCTGGAACTTGCAAACAAAAGCCAGGCAGCCTGATTGAGGCATTGAGTTTTTTTATAAAAAATCTTTCATTTAGTTTCTTAATGAGCACGTCTGTCTTTAGTGGAAGAAATATACCTAAAAATGCAAGTCTCCTTCCCATGGGAATTTCTGTTTTAAATCTAGCCGGGGTTCACGTCTTAGATATTAATACACACATGATTCACTCAAGATTTAAGATAATTATTATTCATTTTTAAATCCACCCAGCAATTAATCAATTGGAAAAGTTAATCAACTGGGAAAATTTTCAGACATAATCTTGGTTAATTCAAAGTAGTTTCCAAGTGTTAGTGCTTCTGATGCATTTCAGATGAAATCATGAATTTTTTTTTTTTTTTAAAGATTTTATTTTTTCCTTTTTCTCCCCAAAGCCCCCCGGTACATAGTTGTGTATTCTTCGTTGTGGGTTCTTCTAGTTGTGGCATGTGGGACGCTGCCTCAGCGTGGTCTGATGAGCAGTGCCATGTCCGCGCCCAGGATTCGAACTAACGAAACACTGGGCCGCCTGCTGCGGAGTGCGCGAACTTAACCACTCGGCCACGGGGCCAGCCCCGAAATCATGAAATTTTATATTAAGTATCACATAATGAAAGAATAGGTATAAAGTAATTAGTACAAGGCCTGGTACAAAGGGCTCTCTAAACAAGAGCTGGTGATTTCACAGTGTACTGCTGGTAGGAAGAGTACTAGTCATAAAGCCCGTGCTCCTCCAACAGCTCATTTTCCAGATGAGGTCCAGAGAAATTAAATAATTTGCCCAAGGTTACAAAGCTGGCTAACGGCAAGGCTGAAATTGGAATGCAGGGCCCCAAGAGTCTAATACCGTTTCCCCGATATCTTGGGGGAAATAATTTTTTCAATTATAACGAGGTATTTTGTCATATAAAGTGTCCTTATGGAGAAGGGCTAAGCTTCATTTCTATCTTCAGGTGACAAGCCTTCTCAGTTTCTATCCTGATTAATTTGTAATTTCAGAATATGATGGCTTTTTTCTCAGTCTTCACCTGCTTTTAACCTCTCTGCTACATTTGAGAGCTTCACCTACACGTCCTTTAGCCTGAGCGACACCACACTAAGCCAACTCCTGTCTGACGATTTGCTCCTTCTGTGTTTACTTTCTTCCTCCTTCCTCATGTACCCAAAGCATGAGCCTTCCCAAAGCTGAGCCTTGACTCTCTGCACTCTCCTTCAGATATCGCTCATATTCCCACGTACTTGCTCTGTGTAGAAAACTCCAAACAGTTATCTTCAGCCCTGATGTCTCTCTTGAAAGCTAGCTGCCAATTTCCAGTTTCCTATTGGATGTTACCACCTGGAGGTCCCAATATTATCTCAAAATTACTATGTCTGAAATCATAATCATCATCTTCCCCCTCCAGAGTAGCTCACACTCTTCACTTTCGAAGCGTACTCATGGTTCCATCGTTCTTCCAGCCTTGAAACCATGAAGACATCTTTAAGTCTCCTCACCCCCCATAAGCAATCTATTGCAAATTCTATTATTTCTTTTCTTTTCTCCTTCCTTCCCTTTCCCACTGACATCACATTAATTTAGTTCCTCACCAGCAAGGCCAGAACTACTCCAAGAGTGTCTTAACCAATGGCTCTGCCTTTTGTGCTCACCATCTTGCAGACTCTCTGAGGTCATTTATCTTCCTGAGTGACATCCTATCACATTCTTCCTCAGATCAAACCTGTCCAACCACTTCACTGTGCCTACGAGGAAGCATCTAAATGCTTTGGCTTTGTAATCAAAACTCTCCACCATCTTGACCTGTTATCCACTATGCTCATGCAATCTCTCAGCAAAATATGGACATTACAGATCAAGTTTGTATGTTTCCTTAATTTTTCTCTTTGAGATTACTGAGGCAAAGGGAAAAGACATACAGTGCTCAGAAATAATGGAATTGTTTTTCTTTCCTATGAGAACAAAAATTAAATCTAAGCAGCCTAATACTTTTTTAGAGTTAATGGTGCTCACTATTAACACTTCCCAAACTAAGATACTCACTTTCTGGAAAGGTCATTTTCTTCCACAGATAATTCAGGCTAAAATACAGTCTTGATAATAGTACTAAAGAAAAGCGGGAAGTCAGTTTTGTCTTTCTCTAACAGAAAATTAAGGAAGTCTGTCCCAAAATTATCGCTTTGGGACCCAGAATTTAACATTTTGCCTAGTGGGCTAAGGTTTTTTAAATTGGTGGTTGCTTAAGCTTACTAAAGTCACTCTTTCTCTTTCTTCCATATTATTAACAAAAATTATCTGGATTCTGACTTCGCAGGATGTTTAGGGACTGGTATCACGCATGCCCTCTAGGAAGGATACTGGCTAAATCCCTCTGCAAAGAAATATGTCTACAATAGCAATCCTCTGATTTTCTCATCTTTTGTTTCATCTTCTTTTATGCATCTTTCATTTAAAAAAAAAATTTGTCTCTCTAATGCAAATTAAAGCTACACTGAAACACCAGTTCCAACCTATCAGCCTGGCATAAATGCAAAAATTTGACAACATATTCTTTTGGTATTTGGTAAAACAACGTGCACTTCGTATATTGCTGGTGTTAACAGAAAATGGAAAATTTGGTAAAATTTGGTAGGGAAATTTGGCAAAATTACATGTGCTTTTAGCCTATAATTCAGCAATTTCATATCTAGGAATCTATCCCAAAGTAATACTGGCAAAAAAGACAAAAGGCCATTTTTGTAGCATTGGAATGGAAATACTTATCAATGGACTAAAATGAGCTCGGTTTCCCTCACTCACCTTTTGTTTCCTTCCCCTTTTTTCTCTTCTCTTTCTCTTTCCCCCTCGTTTACTATCTTCTCCTGCCCCGCTCCCCTGGACCTTAACAAACTGCAAGGATGGAAACATAGCTCTTTCCAGAACTGCTCTGGCAATGGCCAGAGGAGATCACAGCTGTGGTCCAAAAAGAGAGGCAGGAAGAACCGGAACCACTTCCACCTATTCCAACCACAAGTTCCACTACAGTAAGAGGTGAAGCATCATGGCCACTCCTCAAGGATGCGTGCTCCTCGCTTCTCCTCACACAGTAAAATTCCAGACCTGACACAGCACAGGGGATTATTTGGTCTTCAGTGCTTCCCAATGCACATCAGCTGAATAAAGCCTTTAATCTCTACTTAATCATGTTAACTATTATTTTTCTTTGAGAAACCCAAATGGCAATCAATAGGAACTGACTAAATAGACTATGTTACATCCACCAAATGAAGTACTACGCAGCTGTAAAAAGGGCTTAGGAATCTCTATTTGCTACAATGGAGTGATCTCCAGAAATAGTAAGTGAAAAAAAACCAATGGAGAGAAAATATGCAGAATATCCTACCTGCTACCATTTATCTAAGAGGTGGGGATATAAATATACACATGTATTTACTTATTTTTTTTAATAAAAGAAAGAAACCAAGGGACGGCCCAGTGGCTCAGTGGTTAAGTCTGCATGCCCCACTTCAGTGGCCCAGGGTTTGTGGGTTCAGGTCCAGGGCACACACCTACACACTGCTCATCAAGCCATGCAGTCATGGCGTCCCACATACAAAACAGAGGAAGACTGGCACAGATGTTAGCTCAGGGCCAATCTTCCTCGCCAAAAAAAAATTAAATAAGCCAAAATTTTTAACAGTTCCCTATAGGGGCAGGGAGGGTAGAGGGTGAAGGGGACAGGGATAGAAACTAGACTTCTCTGCATATGCCTTGTGTTTTTAGATACAAATATTTTATGTAATGAAAAATTTAATTAAAAAAACTCTAAAAGCTAAAAGCAATATGAAACCAATGATTCTATGTAGCATGACCACAGTAACTATTAACTAATATTAGATGTTTTCAGTACTCATTTGTTGGTGGTAGTCTTGGTATTGTCATCCTGAAACTTGTGTGTGCATTGTCTAATGAAACAAATGAATAATTATATTGTGTCATTGGTAACCAGGCCTTCCAGCATGGGAGAAGATACAGACATAAAAATCAAAGGCATTAAGTAAAAACTCTATAGTCCTAAACTTTAATTGGAGGTATTATTGTGAATTTATAATAAAAAACTTATCTGAAAAGTTCATATTTCCTAGTACTGGACACTGGAAAGCTTTGAAACAACATCCAACCTGATAGCAATGGCCATCGCTGGTTCCCGGATTGTAGTTCCAAATGCCATCTCCTACTAAAAGGAACCAAGGCTTCTTGAGAAAATAGTTTCTTCCAGGTTTGGGGCAGGAAAAGCATAAGATAAAGTTGAGACATCTTGTCACACTCAAAATAGCGTTGTTCAAAAACACTCATGAGACAACCTGAAAAGGTTCTTACTGACCAGAGACAGGACAACTTGAGCATCAATAAGAATAATATCCGCAATGGATTGAAATATATGAAATACATGAACCAAGAGTTCATAATCATACTTTTTAAAAAACTCATTAGTCACCTTTGAAAGGTGCTAAAAATGCAACTAATATTATTTGAAAATTTGTAAAGTTTTTACAAAATTATACTTTTATCCTGCCTTTCCTACACTGTACCTCTGTGCAAGCAAATAGTTGACAAGGAGAAATTTGTTTTTATGGGAGTAGTATAGCCAATAAATAAAAAAAGGAACATGTTATATCACTATTTAGTAACCCCTCATGAATTAATAGATCTAGGCACTGAGCAGCAATGGTTATTAACAACAAGAAAGAGTGACAATTAGATGTTATGCAAGCATAGGACACCATCTATGTAGTAGTCTTGCCAAAAAAAATCTAAATTGAATATGACCATGCTTCTAGTTTGAACTACCAATTTACCAAAAATACAGGGAACAGATAAATGGGTTAAAAACATAGGAAGGATTCAATCAGCAAAATCCAGACTATAGAAAATCTACTGGACAAATGATTTGATTTCTTCCACTGATAAACTAACAAGGAAGAAGGAAAAACAAGACGGAGAAGAAACACAGGTTAAAAAATATTTGAGAGAGAGATCAACCAATGAATGCATGGACTTCTTTTGGATCCTGATTCAAATAGACTCTCTCTATATATCCTGATCCAAAATATCTATATATATTGTTTTAAGATCCTGATCTTAAAAGTTCTCATCACAAGAAATTTGAACACTGACTGCTGGATATTTGATAATATTTAGGAATCATTTCCTAAATACTCTAGGATAACATTTAGGAATTAAACATTAATTTTTTAGATGTGACAATATTATTGTAATAAATTTTTTGACATATGACACTGTATTAGTTTAAGGTATACAACAGAATGATTTGATATATGTATATATTGTGAAATGATTACCACAATAAGTTTAGTTAATATCCATCGCCTCACAGAGTTGCAAATTCTTTTTTCTTGTGATGAGAACTTTTAAGATCTGTTCTCTTACCAACTTTCAAACTCACAATACAGTGTTGTTAACACTGTACATTAGATCCCCAGAATTTATTTATCTTATAACTAGAAGTTCGTACCTTTGACCACCTTCACCCATTTCCCTCACCCCAAACCTCTGCCTCGGGCAAGCACTAACCTGTTCTCTGTTTCTATGAGTTCGTTTTTTTTCAATTCCAAATATAAGTGAAATCATGCAGTACTTGCTTTCTGTGTCTGACTTATTTTACTTAACATAATATCCTCAAGGTCCATCCATGTTGTCACAAATGGCAGGATTTCCTTGTTTTTATGGCTGAAGAATATTTCATTGTATACATACATAGCACCTTTTCTTTATTCATTCATTCCTCGATGGACACTTAGAGTGTTTCCATGTCTTGGCCATTGTAAATAATGCTGCGATGAACATGGGGGTGCAGATATCTCTGCAAGATAGTGATTTCGATTCCTTCAGATATACACCCAGAAGTAGGATTGCTGAATCATATGCTATTTCTATTTTTATTTTTTTGAGGAACCTTCATACTGTTTTCCACAGGGGCTGCACAAATTTACATTCCCACCAACAGTGCACAAGAGTTCCCTTTTCTCCACATCCTTGATAACACTTGTTATTTCTTGTCTTTTTTGATGATAACCATTCTAAAATATGAAGTGGTATCTCATTGTGGTTTTCATTTGCATTTCCCTGATAATTAGTGACATCCAGTACCTTTCGTGTCTTTGTTGGCCATTTGTATGTCTTCTTTGGAAAAATGTCTACTCAATTCCTTTGCCCATTTTCAATTGGATGGTGTGGTTTTTTGCTATTGAGTTGTAGGAGTTCTTTATATACATATGCGTATGTATGCGTATATACACACGCATATATACACATTTATTTTATATACATATACACCTATATATGTATATAAACATATTTATACATATATACATTTATATGCACATATATATACATTTACATATAGCATATAATGTCTTATACACAGTATATAATGTCTTATTATAAGACATTGAGGTAGACATAAATAAATGGAAAGATAGTCTATGCTCATGGATTGGAAGAATTAATATTTTTTAAATGTCCATACTACCCAAAGCAATATATAGATTCAATGCAGTCCTTATCAAAATTCCAATGGCATTTTTCACAGAAATAGAATAAACAACCCTAAAATTTGTATGGAACCACAGAAGACCCCCAAATAGCCAAAGCAACCTTGAGAAGGAATAACAAAGGTAGAGGCATCATGCTTCCTGATTTCAAACTACATAACAAAGCTATAGCAATCAAAACTGCATGGTGCTGGCATAAAAATAGACCAATGTAACAGAATAGAGCACCCAGAAATAAACCTATGCATATATGGTCAATTAATTTACAACAAAGGAGCCAAGAACACACAATGAGGAAGAGACAGTCTCTTCAATAAATGGTATTGGGAAAATTGGACAGCCACATGCAAAAGAACGAAACTGGACCCTTATCTTACACCATACACAAAAATAAACTCAAAATGAATTAAAGACTTGAACATAAGACCTGAAACCACAAAGTTCCTAGAAGAAAACATAGTGAGTAAGCTCCTTGACATCAGTCTCGGCAATGATTTTCGGATTCGACACCAAAAGTGAAGACAATAAAAGCAAAAACAAACAAGTGTGACTACATCAAACTAAAAAGCTTATACAAAGCAAAGGAAACCATCGACAAAATGAAAAGGCAACTTATCCCACGGGAGAAAATATTTCCAAATCATATATCTGATAAGGGTTTAATATCCAAAACATATAAAAATTTATCTGATAAGGGTTTAATATCCAAAACATATAAAAATTTTTAAAAGATTCATTCTTCTTTTAGAGAAATGCTGAAATATTTTCAGGAGAAATGATAGATATCTTGGACCTTCTAATCTAGGCATAGACGAGTGTGTGGCGGCATAGATTAAACAAAACTGGCCATAACTTGGTTTTTGTGGAAGCTGGGTGATTTGGCCAATATCACACAGGTAGTGAGCAATAGAGTTAGAACTCTGATCTTAGCTGTCTGATTCCGAAGTCTATGATCTAAGTGATCCACTGAGATGCCTCTCAAGTGCACCACACAGACACCTGCACACACCATTGGTAAAATAATGACCACCTGTTTCACCTTGCTCTGCAGGGTTTCTGTGCCTTAAATATGCATTTAGTAAGAGTTTTGTAAGACTATAGGGATTATAATAAAAAATCGGGCCAAATAGAAGAGTGGTAAATTAGACTTGTAAAACAGCACAAGAAATAGATGTTTTTAAATAAATAACAGGTCTTTTCTAATAAGTGTTTTTGTTAATATATTCTATTCATAACTGATAGCACCTGTATAATAGATATGAGCCTGAGGTGTATAATAAAAATAAGTTTGCAATATAAGCACACATCTACAAAGTAAATTAAAACTCTAAGACAATGCCTATATTGTTCAGCTTTCCAAGTTCTTTACAAGCACCATCACTGTCTTCCTGTTTGTCTTGTTGTGATGGTGATTTCTGGAAGCCAGAGAAAATTGCCATTCCAATGACCCTAGGGTAAGACTTAATAGCACCCTTGAGGCTTGAAATAATTGCTAGCCCTTTTTTAAATGCTGAACAAAGGAAACCATATGTCAGAGACCAGTGTTATCATCACCATAATTATAAGCAAAAGTATTTTTAAAGTCAAGAGAATCAGATATTAAGTCATTAGCATCACACTGGGTGAGTACTTCAGACAATCTCTTTGAGGAAAGAAATCTCCCAGTGATGCAGCTAGTGTAAAGATGCGCCTTCTTCTGAAACGTTGCCAAAACATGAAAGAAATACTAGTTTTGAAACTTGTCCAACTTATCCATCAAGTCAGCCAGGTTCCTGAGATAGATCACTCTGCTTTTATGTTCTTCCATTTCCCCCTTTACTCCACCAGAGTTATGTATTTGTTTATTACTTCTCTGTAGCATTTACTAAATAGGGACCACCGAGAGCTATAAACCCCAACTGCAATATGGGCTTTATCAGGCAGCAGACTACCTTGGCTGTTGGCCCTTTATTATGGCTTTACCCGAGAACATTTTGTACCAACGATTTTTAAAACTATGTTTATTCTTAGTTTTATACTTAGGCTGATGTAGCATTTTTTTGGATTGATCCATATTTTAGAACTGATAAGTGGTTTACAACCTAAGAACATGATATTATTCACTTTGCTATGACTCACAACATTTAAGGTGTCACATGGTCTCTCTAATTATATATTGTATTATTTTAGTTATTTTTTTTCTATTAATCACTGCTATTATTGTTTTATTAATCATTATCTCTCTACTGATAGCTGACTCATGCAGATGATCTATAGTATTTGACAAGAGAATTAAGACAATATAAGTAAGCAAACCTTCCATGCACAATTTTTGAGCTCCACTCTGCTAAGATTTTATAGGACAGAACAATTCCAAATTCTGAAACATAGCCCCTGTACTTTGATGGTATTGAAGGAAAACTACAGCTGTGACTAGAACAAAGTTGGAGCAATAACACGAAACTTCTGCTGCGTGACATTCCCTTTGCAATGAAAAGTTGAGAAAGGCACCCTCGAAAAAGACAAAAATTTCACAAGATACTTTTTTTTCTTTTTTTTGTTGTTAAGCTTGGCCCTGAGCTAACATCTGTTGCCAACATTTTTGTTTTCTTCTTCTTCCCTCCAAAGCCCCCCAGTACATAGTTATATATTCTAGTTGTAGGTCCTTCTAGTTCTGCTATGTGGGACGCCATCTCAGCATGGCTTGATGAGTGATGCTGGGTCCATGCCGATGATCTGAACTGGCAAAACCCTGGGCCGCCTAAGAGGAGCACATGAACTTAACCACTTGGCCACAGGGCTGGCCCCTCACAAGATACTTTAAAGGACATCTTTTCTTTCCTTTTCATGCAGTGCATACTGACAATACCGAGATCAAGTAAGAATAAAGATATAAATCTATTATAATACAAAGAAATTGGCCACAGGCCCACATCTATCATTTTTAAAAATTCATGGAGGATTAAGAAGATGGTCACAGTGTAACTATGTCATCTCGCTATACATATCTATTTTTTAAATGTAACTGGGGATCTACTGAAGCAAATCACCACAAAATCTCCCTGTCAAAAAGAAACACACTATGGATAATATAGTAAAACCATTCTTTTAAAAGATATTTCAGACTAATTAGTCTCTTATTTGAAAAAATTGTAAGTTCAGGAGATGGAAGACAAGGAAGCTTTTCTTCCTGTCTTCCTCCCTTTCTTTCTTCCTTCATCCCCCAATGAACATTTACTAAGGGACAACAATGTGCCAGGAAATAGGCAAAGAACACTCCCTGCCCTCAAGAATCATAGAATCTAGTGACTAAGGCAAACAAATAAGTAATTTCATTACAATACGTGGATGCATTAACAGATGTAAATCAAAGATGTACAAGTACCCAAAAATAGGGCCCCAGTGGCTCCAACTAAATAGAAGACTCTTGACATTACTTGAATGATATATTCATCAAAACACCAAAAAGAGTTTCCAAGATCATGAAACTACAGAAATTCAGCAGGAAAAACAAAGTGTTACAGGCATTAATCTTGGATCTAGGGTGGTTTAAAATGTTTTTCTATAAGCATCACGATGGACCAGACAGCACACACAGTGACACTGTGGGCAACTATGTCAAACGCTCTTTCAAGGCAAAGGCTGACTCCTCACTCTTTTTACTGCCTATAAAGCTCAGTATAAACACAAAGTAGGTTTTCCACATAATAACTGCACACTCAAAGCTAAAAGAACATGCAGGATGGTGTCAAGATGGCAGTATAGGCAGACTCTGAACTCACCTCCTCAAACGGACACAACAAATTTATAACTACTCTTGGAATGATTACCCCTGAGAGAGAACTAAAAACTGGATAAAAAGAACCCTCACAAAAAAGACCAGGGCTGACTGAGGTGGGAGAGGCAGAAATTCCTTTCAGAAGAGAGAAAAAAAAGCCACTCTTGACCCGCAGTGCTTCAGGGCCAGCCAGGAAGAATCTTAAGGTACGAAGCCTTCCCTGGAGGAGCTGGGGGACTGAGTGGGGGAGCATTACCAGAATAAGCAGCTTTTTGACTCAGCACAACCAAGACAAGTGTCATAATATCTGGCTTTGACAGCTATTGACGACAACAAGGAATACTCCCAGAAAAGCTATCAAATGTCAGGGGGGAAAAGCCTGTTCTTAAAGGGCCCATGCACAAATTCATCTCTTTTGAAAAGCAACATAAAATCACCAGAAAGAAAGGTGCACAGTCCTTTGGTGAAAAGAGACTCACTTGATAGACTCTGGGTGCATCTGGGTGAGAGGTGAGACCTCCCCAGGAACTGAGACATTGGCAGCAGCCATTCTTGTGACCTAGTATAGGCATGCTGACACAGACGCTGGAAGACACCATTGGAGTTCTTCCCCAGGCTTATTAGCACAGGGGTCTGTCCCACCCACTAGAGCACCAATTTAATCCAGCTCAGACAGGGCAGGCAGCCCACCCTAGGGACTGGCCCCACCCAACAGCAAGTCCTCAGACAACTGGTAGGCCCAAGTAGGCAGAGTACCTTGAACCTCTGTAGCCAGGCAAGTGGGTCTGCCTCTGTGGGACAGGGTGTGTACAAGGGGCAGGACTGTGTTGATGGGGTGTGTGGACCTGTGAGTGGTAAGGCTTGTCAGCTGCAGCAGACTTATGCTTCTCAAACAGTCACATAGAAGATCAACCCCATCTTCCAAAGCCTGAAACAGTTGGGTGCTCCCATGCTTGGGGCTGGCCCCGCTCAGCTGCAATCCTTAGACAGCTAACAACAGCCTTGAAGGCTGGAAGCCTACAGCAATTGTAAGCCCGGATCTTACTACCCAGCCATGCTGGGGGCCTACTCACTTAAAAGAAAAACTGCAATAGGAATGTGCTATTAGACCTTGCAGTCAACTGTGCTGGGGCACCCCATGCCAGATAAAGTGACTGAAGGGACCATAGCAGCTCCACACAGCTGAGCATTACAACTAGCAAGCCAGGGGGACAACCTAGTCTCCCCAGGCACCTGCATAAAAGCAGCCCTGCCACAACAGAAGGACACACAGTGGACACTCTTGATGAGAGGGAAGCACATTGATGGGCCTCATAAGGCATCTCTTACATAAGGCCACCTCTCCAAGATCAGGAGATATAGATGACCCGCATACATAGATATAAGCATAGAGAAAGAGGCAAAATGAGGAGACAAAGGAATACGTTCCAAGTAAGGGAGCAGGGCAAAACCCCAGAAGAAAAACTAAATGACACAGAGATAAACAATCTACCTGACAAAGAGTACAAACTAATAGTCATAAGAATGCTCACTGACCTTGGGAGAAGAATGGATGAACTCAGCAAGAACTTCATCAAAGAATTGGAAAATATAAAGGAGAAGCAATCAGAAGTGAAGAATACAATACTGGAAATGAAAATTTCACTAAAGGGACTTGATAGCAGAATAGATGATACAGAAGAAAGGATCAGTGAGCTGGATGAAAGACTAGAGGAAATCACCCAAACTGAACGGATAGAAGAAAAAAGAATGAAAGAGAAGGAAGACAGTCCAAGGGACCTCTGGAACAACATCAGTGCTCTAACATCCACATCATAGACATCCCAGAAGGGTGAGAGAGAGACAAAGAGGCAACGAATCTATTTGGAGAAATAATAGCTGAAAATTTTCCCAACCTAAGGAAGAAAACAGACATCCACATACAGGAAGCACAGAGAGCACCAAATAAGATGAACCCAAAGAGGCCCACACCAGGACACATTATAATTAAAATGTCAAGAACTAAACAAGAGAGAATCCTAAAAGCCACAACAGAAAGGCAGCAAGTTACATACAAAGCAAACCCCATAAGGCTATCAGCTGACTTCTCAGCAGAAACCTTACAAGCTAGAAGGGAGTGGCATGATATATTTAAAGTGCTGAAAGGAAAAGCCTACAGCCAAGAATACTCTACTCAGCAAGGTTATCATTAAGAACAGAGAAGAGATAAAGAGTTTCCCAGACAAGCAAAAACTAAAGGAGTTTATCACCAAGAAACCAACCTTACAAGAAATGCAAAAGGGACTTATTTAAGTGGAAAATAGAAGACCACAAATAGGAATAAGAAAATTATTTTTAAAAAGCAATAAAATCACTGGTAAAGGCAAATATACAGTAAAGGTAGCAAATCAACCACCTATGAAGCTAATATGAAGGTTAAAAGGCAAAAGTACTAAAATTATATATTTCCATGATAAGAGGGTAGCAGATACACATACACACAAAAAAAGAGGTTAGATATGATATAAAAAACAAAATGTGAGAGGAGGGGAGTAAAAGAGTAGAGCTTTCAGCAAGAGGTCAAACTAAAGAGATCATCAACTTAATAAAGATTGCTGTATATGTAAGTTATTATATATGAACTTCATGGTAATCACAAACCAGAAACCTATAATAAATACACAAATACTTAAGAGAAAGGAACTCAAACATAATACCAAAGAAGCCATCAAACCACAAGGGAAGAGAGCAAGGGAAGAAGAAAGGAACAGAGAAGAACCACTAAAACACCCAGAAAAAAAGTAACATAATCGCAATAAGTACATTCTTAGCAATAGCTACTTTAAATGTCAATGGACTACATGCTCCAATCAAAAGGCATAGGGTGACTGACTGGATAAAAAAACAAGACCCATATATATGCCGCAAACAAGAGACACACTTCAGACTTAAAAAACTCACAAACCAAAAGCAAAGGGATGAAAAAAACATACTCCATGCAAATGGCAATGAAAAGAAAGCTGGGGTAGCAATATTTACACCAGAAAAAAATAGACTTTAAAACAAAAATTGTAATAAGAGACAAAGAAAGGCACTACATAACGATAAAAGGAAGAATCCAACAAGAGGATGTAACACTTATAAACATCTGTGCACCAATATATAGCATCTGAATACGTAAAGCAATTATTAACAGACACAAAGGATAAATAGACAGCAACACAATAATAGTAGGGGACTTTAACACTCCACTTACACCAATGGATAGATATCCAAACAGAAGATCAATGAGGAAACATTGGTCTTAAATGACACATTTGACCAGATGGACACAGTAGATATATACAGAACATTCCATCAAAAAACAGCAGAATATACATTCTTTTCAAGGGCACATGGAACATTTTCCAGGATTGATCACATGTTAGGCCACAAAACAAGTCTCAATAAATTTAAGAAAATTGAAACAATACCAAGCAGCTTTTCTGACCACAACAGTGTGAAACTAGAAATCAACTACAGGAAGAAAATCTGAAAAGCCACAAATACATGGAGATTAAACAAAGTGCTACTGAACAATAATTGGGTCAATGAAGAAATCAAATGAGAAACCAAAAAATACCTGGAGACAAATGAAAATGAAAATGCAACACGCCAAAATCTATGGGATACAGGAAAAGCGGTTCTAAGAGGGAAGTTTATAGCAATACAGACCTACCTCAACAAACAAAGAAAACATCAAATAAACAATCTAATAGTGCACCTAAAAGAATTAAAAAAAGAACAAGCAAATCCCAAATTCAGTAGAAGGAAGGAAATAATAAAAATCAAGCAGAAATAAATGAAATAGAGACTAAAAAAAATAGAAAAAATATCAATGAAACTAAGAGCTGGTTCTTTGAAAAGATAAGCAAAATCGACAAACCTTTAGGTAGACTCACCAAGAATAAAAGAGAGAAGGCTCAAATAAATAAAATCATAAATGAAAGAGGAGAAAAATCAACAGACACCTCAGAAATACAAAAGACTATACGAACATACTACAAAAAGCTATATGTCAACAAATTGGCTAATCTAGAAGAAATGGATAAATTCTTAGAATCACACAACCTTCCAAAACTGAATCAAGAAGAAATAGAGAATTTGAATAGACCACTCCCAGTAAGGAGATTGAAACAGTAATCAAAAACTTCCCAAAAATAAAAGTCCAGGACCAGATGGCTCCCCTGGTGAATTCTACCAAACACTGAAAGAAGACTTAATACCTATCCTTCTCAAACTCTTTCAACAAATTGAAGAGGAGAGGAAGCTTCCTAACTCATTCTATGAGGCCAACATTACCCTGATACCAAAATCAGACAAGGACAACACAAAAAAAGAAAATTACAGACCAATATCACTGATGAACATCAATGCAAAAATCCTCAACAAAATACTAGCAAATCGAATACAACAATACATTAAAGAGATCATACACCATGATCAAGTGCAATTTATTCCAGGGATGCAAAGATGGTTCAACCACCACAAATCAATCAATATGATACACTACATTAACAAAATGGAGAATAAAAATCACATAATCATCTCAATAGATGCAGAGGAAGCATTTGACAAGATACAGCATCCATTTATGATCAAAACTCTGAATAAAATGGGTATAGAAGGAAAGTACCTCAATATAATCAAGGCCATATATGACAAACCCACAGCTAATATCATTCTCAATGGAGAAAAACTGAAAGCTATCCCTCTAAGAACAGGAAGCAGACAAGGATGCCCACTTTCACCACTCTTATTTAACATAGTATTGGAAGTCTTAGCCAGAGCAATCAGGCAAGAAAAAGAGTAAAAGGGATCCAAATTGGAAAGGAAGAAGTGAAACTGTCACTATTTGTAGATGACATGACTTTTATATATAGAAAACCCTAAAGAATCCAAAAAACAACTTTTAGAAATAATAAATAAATACAGTCAAGTTGCAGGATACAAAATCAACATACAAAAATCAATCCCATTTACAATTGCAACAAAAAGAATAAAATACCTAGGAATAAACTTAACCAAAGAGGTGAAAAATAGGTACACTGAAAACTGTAAAACATTGTTGAAAGAAATTGAAGACACAGAGAAATGGAAAGATATTCCATGCTCTTGGATTGGAAGAACTAACATAGTTAAAATGTCCATACTTCCTAAAGCAATCTACAGATTCAATGCAATCCCTATCAAAGTTCTAACAATATTTTTCACAGAAATGGAACAAAGAATCCTAAAATTTATAGGGAATAACGAAAGACCCTGAATAGCCAAAGGAATCCTGAGAAAAAGGAACAAAGCTGGAGGTATCACACTCCCTGACTTCAAAATATGTTACAAAGCTATAGTAATCAAAACAGCATGGTACTGGCACAAAAACAGACACACAGATCAATGGAACAGAATCAAGTGCCCAGAAATAAATCCATACATCTTTTGTGACAAGGCAGCCAAGAACATACAATGGAAAAAGGAAAGTCTCTTCAATAAATGGTGTTGGGAAAACTGGACAGCCACATGCAAAAGAATGAAAGCACACCATTATCTTACACCGTACACAAAAATTAACTCAAAATAGATTAAAGACTTGAATGTAAGACCATGAAACTTCTAGAAGAAAACATAGCCAGTACACTCTTCTACATTGGTCTTAGCAGCATATTATCAAGTACTATGTCTGACCAGGCAAAGGAAACAATAGAAAAAATAAACAAATGGGACCACATCAAGCTAAAAAGCTTCTGCACAACAAAGGAAACCATCAAGAAAACGACAAGACAACCTACCAATGGGGAAGAGATATTTGTGAACCATATATCTGATAAGGTGTTAATACCAAAATATATAAAGAACTCATACATCTCAACAAAAAAGTAACCTAATAACCCAATTAAAAAATGGAGAAAAGATCTGAATAGACATTTCACCAAAGAAGATATCCAGATTGCCAAGAGGCACATGAAAAGATGTTCAATGTTATTAACTATCAGAGAAATACAAATCGAAACTACGAGATACCACCTCACTCCCATCAGAATGGCTGTAATTAACAAAACAGGAAATAACAAGTGTTGGAGAGGATGTGGAGAAAGGAGACTCTCATACACTGCTGGTGGAGTGCAAACTGGAGCAGCCACTATGGAAAACAGTATGGAGATTCCTCAAAAAATTAAGAATAGAACTACCATACGATCCAGCCTTTCCACTGTTGGGTATTTATCCAAAGAACATGAAAACATGAATGTGTGGATATATATGCATCCCTATGTTCACTGCAGCATTATTTACAATAGCCTAAGTGCTCATCAAGGGATGAATGGATGAAGAAGAGCTGGTGTATATACACAATGGAAAACTACTCAGCCATAAAAAAACGATGAAATTTGGCCATCTATGACAACATGCATGGACCCTCAGGGTATTACGTTAAATGAAATAAGTCAGAGGGAGAAAGTCAAATACTGTATGATCTCATTCATAAATAAAAGATAAAAACAACAACAAATAAACACATAGAGACAGAGATTGGATTGGTGGTTACCAGAGGGGAAGGGGGGAGGAAGGAGGGTGAAACGGGTGACCAGGCACACGTGTATGGTGATGGGTTGTAATTAGCCTTCGCGTGGTGAACATGATGTAATCTACACAGAAGTCGAAATATAATGATGTACACTCGAAATTTATGTAATGTTATATCAAGCATCAACTTCATCCATTCATTTATTTGACAGTTACTCAGTATCTGCCATGTGCCATGGATCGTGTTCCACACCCAGTGTCTTTTAAGCTTGTGTCCAAGTTTCTGATCTAGACAACCTGATTGATAAGTAGCCACAACAACCTCCAGGGTCTGAAATTCATGCTTTCTGAAACAACTTTTAGTCTTCAGACAGATTTAAATATTATTTGCTGACAAAGGAAAACAGAAGGAGAAGAGTTTTGAGAGAGTAGGGAATGAATTCAGTCTAAGATATGTTGAGTTTGAGATTCCTCTGAGACATCCAGATGGAGAAGCCTAGTACACAGCTGGATATTCAGACTGAAAAGTTCTTGCCAGGAACCTCAGATTTGGAAATCATCAACACACTGCCACTAGTTAAGGGACAAGAGTAAACAGGATCAATAAGGAAATATGAATATGTTGATAAGAGAAACATGCCAAGGACAGAGCACTGGGAACATCAATATTTCAAGGAAAGGCTGAGGAAGAGGAGTCAGCAAGAGAGGTTCTAAAGAATGATCACAGAAGTAGGAAGAGAATCACAAATATGGTTTAACAAGCTTATGGGGGGGAGGGGAGTTGAGGACAAAAAGAAGGGATTAGTCATTTGAATCAAACATCAGAGAAATCAAAATGAAGCCTAAATAAAATCCTCTGGATAGAGAATTTAACTTACCCATAAATAAGTTCAAAGAAAGATACTGAATAAAGGGTCCACCTAAGGTTTGAATGCCCCCAAAATATGTTCTCCTGGGAGCTGCCCAGTGGCACTTTCATGAACATTCCCAGAGTTAGAAATTTACCACTTTCTAAAACTCTTAATCTTTGCACAGCTCTACATATGACAATTTTTTCTACTTTTGAATCAAAATCTCTCCTCCTGTATGTCCACTGAGACAACACTGTTTTCTAAATATTTAAAGATAAATTTTCCAATATAACACTTACCCTAATTTGCACATATATTTGTGTGTGTGTATAAATACCTGTTTATCAGCCATCTCCCCACCTAGATTATAAACTCCAAGAAGTAAGGACACTCTCTGCTCTACTCACCAAGTGTCTGCAGCATGTAGCACAGTGCCTGACACATAGTAGGGCTCTATAAACAACGATTAAAAGACAATGTATTGACAAGCAGGTTTTAAACTCTAGAATAAATTATTAAATAAAACGTTAGCACTCTTTTCTCTGTGGATTTTTTTCCTTAATTGGATCAATGTTCACATAACTTTCTAAGTCAGTGTAAGAAAGCAAGATAGATTAGGTGACCTCTGAAACTCCCTTCCAGAACTTTGATTCTATGAGGAGCTGACAAACATCCCACAAACAAGTGGAAACATCCCATTGGGAAATTGGGAAAACCGGGTTCCAGACCCGAGTCTGCCACCTTTCCGTGCCCTTCAGCAAATCTGGCTACTTGTCCGGGCCTCGGGACTTCATTTATAAAGTGAGGCTTTTGGATTCTATATGCTCCAAGGTTTTTTCCTGGTTTGAAATTATACGATTAGGGGAAGAAAAATCATGTGTAAATGTTATAATAAAATCAGTAAAAAAAAAAAAAAAAAAAAAAAACTTGAAATGCCTGTTCATTGCTCTGATTATATCATTTCTTCAAACTTCACATTTTTCTTCTTTTTTAAAGTTATTGTGTACCTACAATAAGCTCCTTTTATACCACATTTTCACTTTGCCATATCCCCAGTCATTTGAAATGAAACTGCCCTGTCATCTTCAACAAAGTGGTTCTTCAATGGAATTACATTGCTGTTTGTTATTATTTTAAATCTTATCTTTCACCAAGAGACTTTCTCTTCGCCCCAGCTAGAAACTTTTATTGCTATTTATAATTTTAGAGCACAATCTACAGTGATACTTAACTTATTGATAATTAAGAGAAATTATCACCAATTACTATTCCATTCTGTAAGCACCTCTCAGACCAAGAAAGTGAATCAAGTACACAAAGAGTATATAACATACATATCCTGAAAATACATATATATGTGCTAGTATTGCATGATACTAGCATCTTTAAAAAAAAGAGAGATTTAAAAAAAAGAAATTCAATATGTTCCTACTCTTTTTCGACATTAAGCTCTAAAGACAGAGTCAACAGAAAATTCAACGAACTTGTAACACAGTACTCCTCCTTTGATGTTGTCATTATATCAAAAACATTCATGACCTTCAAGAATAGGAAGCTATTACTCACATTACCACAAAATGTCTGCTGCCTATCTTATCATATTGTTAGCGGAAAAGTCCATTTACAGATATAGGTTCTGTCTCCCTCAAAAAGGGATTGTCTGAATTCTTCCAATATAATTAATGTTTCCATGAGGCTTTGTCATTAATCAGAAAATTAGCAGATCACATTGTTCAATACTCGCCGAGCATTTAGCATCTAATTAGTCTTATATTGATGTTCTACAGATGCAACCAAGTTCTGCAAGCCGGGCTGTTACATAGGCTGTTCCCACCCGACCTCCAAGAGACCCATTTTTCACACAGCAAAAGACTCAGGAGAGAGTTTTGTGAGATAAATGTAATAGAATATTGCAGCCTGAATTTAAATTCCAGAAAAAAACGTACTTTAGTTCACATTTGTGTAGGAGTTAGACTTTTTTGCAATTCGAAGGGATAAACATTTGAGTGTATAAATGAACTTTTCAAATTTTCTTAAGTGTTAGTTCTTTATCTCATTACTTAAAGTTTCTCATCAAATGAAATTGGAGAATCATAGAAAGTCACTAATGGGAAATCAGAGATATTAAAAAAATGCTATGGATGTTATAGTGTAATTTTAATGGTACAATTCCAAACTTGAGAAAATAGGACCTACTTAGGATGTCTAGATATAAATAATTTGAACCAAGACAATTCTCTAAGCAGCCTTCTGTTAAGCAGAATGAGTCTGATTTTCCGAAAGTATGACTGAGATGCAGTACTGTATGGTTAAAAACTCGGCTATGAAGGTGGACTCAACTCTGTTTCTTACAAGCTGTGTGGCCTTGATCAAGCTGCTTATTTATAAAATAGGGATAACGGTAGTACCTTCCTCTGGGATTACTGTGTGGATTAAATGAAATAATTCATATAAACTGTTTAGCATAGTGGCTGGCACACTGTAAATGCTTGATATTTAAAGTTTTTTTAATGTCTATAGACCTCCATAGAGAGTAAAGACCACAGGGGCAGTCTTCGTCCCCTCACAGCGTTCTTGTCCATGACAGCTATGCGGAGGCACAGCCTTCACACACGAGGATATTCAGGGGGTCGTAGAGGGAAAAATGGAAACAGAGAGCTCTGGGCACACTCCCCACCTCCCGCCATTGCTCCCTTTCCTGCTCTTATCAGCTTCTCCAGGCAGAAGATCATTCCAGAAAAGGTGGACTCCACGGTTTATGAGGCCAAGTTGCTGCAAGCTACGCAAAAACCCAGAGAAAGAACAACGGAGAGAAAGGTGACTCTGCCTGCCGACGGTAAAAAGAGCTGTGATTCTTTTATATACATTATTGTTCCCCAGGGCTCTCTCCTAGGTGTTTTTTAAACACTCTTCCTGGAGCTCTCATCAGTTAGGTTTCAACTGCTACATGTACACTGCTGACTCCCAAACCTCTGTCTCTAAACCATAACTCTGTCCACAACTCCAGACTCAAATTTGCCACGACTTATTTAGATTTCTTCTTGGGGATCCCATGGGCACCCCAAACTCAAAAGGCTTAAAATTAAACCAATTATCTTCATGTAGATAGACTCTAGCAGCTTTTGGGATCACACTGTATAAACAGCACCAGTCGCCTAAGCCAGGACCTGTTCTCAATCTTCTCTCTCCCTCTCCCACGCCGTCTCCAAGACCAGACGCTTCCATCTCCTACTTCTAAAGTGTGCCTTCTTTTCCTCCTTTCTTCCAACTCTTCTTCCAACTCTTGCCAGTTCTCACCAGAATCACTGAAATAACTCTCTAGCTGGTGTCCCTGGCTTCCTATCCTGCCCCCCGTGGAGCCCATTCTCTGTACTGCCACCAAAGGATCTTTCTAAATATCAGAGGAGGATGAGCCTCAAGAGGGATTACAGTATAAAAATCCCGGAAGCACTATAATAGGCTTTTCATTTTTATTACATCTTTACTTAGAGTGGCTACAAAAGTGGACATAAATGAGACAAAGAAAAAGAGATGTCCTTTGATGTGACAAAAAGATATACTGTCAGGAACTGTGAAGAGTCTGAGATTTTTACCCTACTCACAAGCTTACAGTTAGCCTACCATGTTTTATGGATGCTGGCAAATGACACAAGACTCCTGGTCAGAGACAGAGGACTCAGCACACAGCATGAGCATCACGTTTGAGTCAATTCCCTTTGTCCCCAAGTCCCACAGGTGCAATACAAAACAGCCCACGTGGATGTTTCGCATTTATTAGTTTTTGGACCTTCAGCTCAGGGAACCCAAATATTTCTGTAACAGGCTACAAGAAGATCTGCCCTTAGCCCTGAAGGGAGACACTATTTTTATTATGCTGGACAGTAAGCAAATCTGCCCTGTGATTCAGAGGAAAACATCATCTTCCAAGACTGTCCACTTTTTAAACACCCTTAAAAAGACATTTGGAACAAAAGAGTAGTTAGCATCTTGAGAAACCCATGGAGACTTGTTTCCCAACAGATAGGCTTTGAATTCAAACCAGCCTCTTGGCACTTGCTATTAGTGTGACTTTTTACCCCTCTCTCAGGATTTCCTCACCTGAACTTGAGGAACTCATGTCTAACTCACAGCCATTTTACAACATCAGATAGAATCACAAGCGTGAAAGTGTTTTGTAAACAATACAGCAGATATAAACGTGGTTACTATTTATGCCTCTGGAACACAGTTTGTTGTTCATTATGGAAATGAAAGAGGAAAATAATTTAGAATTTTAGAATTAAAAAATTAAAGATCAATTAATAAAACAATTATGAAATACCTGAGTATGTTCTCGGTTAGGCTTAGGTGGCACAAGGTGAAGAGGAAGAAGGAGACACATTCCATGATCTCAAGAATCTCACAGTCTAGGGAGGAAACTGACACACAGAATGGTGCCTAAGATACGTTCAAATGACAGAATAGAAGCACAGAAGCATGGCTTGTGGTCATGACTGACTTACAGAGCTTTGGAGGGATCTAAGCAATCATTAGATACAATCATTTCACTTACCACTGAGCAGAGTCAGAATTAGGACCCATTCTTTCTGACTTTTAGTTTGGTAAAAAAAAAAAAACCCCGACAGAAATTTCTTATTCTAGATAGAGCTTTTACAAGACTGAGGCGGAAAATGTGGTTTGGCACCATGCATTTTTCTCTCCTCTGTAGTCTTACTTGAGAGGAAGTAAGACTTACTTTGTTTTCCAAGGATTTTGACAAATTTGTTCTTTGTCTAACTTCTTATTAGAAGTCCACATTTAAGACTGGATGTAATCAGCCACTAGGAAAAGATACCAGGTAAGGAAAACCATAGCTCGCCCAGTCTTCTTAGAAGTATAACATAGACTTTGCTCCAAGGTAAAATTGACCAATGTACAATAAGTTTGATTTTAATTCTACTTACTGATTTTGAAAATCTTTCAGTACCACACAGTACCTAAATTTTTCATTAATCTCATATTTGAGGTTGAGTTCGGAAAGAATAGATCTTTTTCAGTAAGTTCCACAGTAGCCCTGGCTCAAGAGCCTTAGATCTTAATGATACAAGTCTGAGTGTTTTGGGACAATATAGGAAAAAACAGGTCCATTCAATTTAAAGCCTGTCTTTGGACTCATTAAAGATTTCCAAACATATGTTTTATACTTCAAAGAGTGAAGATATCATATTTAAGGGTTTTGAGAAACTTTTTAAGTACATAGGGATGCTAACATACACAGTCTAATGCAATCTCTTAAAGGCAACACAAAAAATTCAACTTTAAGTTTTTAATGACCTAGTGAGTTGACTTTTTTGGTTTTATAATACACATGGGTTTCCTTAACAATCAAATATACACAAAGAGTTTTAATTTTGTGAAATCTTCTATGACACCAAGCATTTAAAAGCTTTACTTAACCCAGAAGGACCAAAATAAAATCGATAAATATGTGAATGCATACATCCATACTAAACAGCATTTAAAATTAGAATACCAATAATTTTCAATATCATTGAAACCAAGAACAATGGTATCACAGTCAATAGCATTCCTGAAGGTGAAAAAAGCCAATGTGGTTCATGATAAATTATGAGAATGGTAATTATGTAGATAAGAATAAATGGCTTTAAATTCCCTAATGAATGATGAGTCAAGTCACTGACAAGAGCAATCAAAATATATTCCATATGTGATTAACAACACTTAAATTTGACATTGACAAATATTATTTAATTTATAAAACAGGAGAATCACAAGCATATGTAGTCTCTAAACCTGCAGGTTACAATAAATTGTGGAAAGAATGGGAATATCAGTCAGTATGCTGATTTGATTTTTGTCCTTGATGTTTTGCCTAGAACATGTGTATGTTTTAATGCTAAAATACCTTTCAGGTTAGAGATGGAAAGTGCAGGTCAAGATAAATGGCCTTTTTCTCTCCTACACACTTGCACAAACACACACTCAATTAGACCAAAGAAATGACAATTCTTCACAGAATACTTCCTCACACGTTGAAGAAACATACAAAAAGACATTCCACCAACATGAATGGACCATTGATTGCCTTCCCGTTAAATTTATGAAGCACCTATTATGTGCCAGCTAAGCACTGGGAATCAATAGAAATCAGATACTCATGGTTCTCCCTCACCAAGCTTACAGTCTAACAGACTCAGTAAAATGAATTCACATCATTACTCAGCTATAAGCAAAGCTATTCTATATAATAGAAACTTCAAAGCACTTAAAAGAAATTGAGTAGGATTTAATAGCATTACTATTGCAAACTATATTAATCATACAACTTGCAAGGAAACAAATTGCTTCACTCTCAGACTGATATGTTTAAATCTAATCTTAATTTATAATTAATATACTAGAATAAGAAAACATAAGAATTTCTAATGCATTAATAAAACTGACAACAAAATATTTTACCCAATAAACTGAGCTTGTGACATAAGACTCAGGTCACACCTCAGTAGAATAGAGTCACATACCTGAGCTATGACACCTTCTGGCATTAGTAAAACTGGTTTAGAAAATATATATATATATATATATATTAATAATATTAAGAAGTCAAACTCCCTAAATAGTAAGTTATTATGTCTTCAAACCTAAAGAGACCACTTTGGGAAGGTATTTAGGATTAGAGCAAAAAAATAAAATAAGAGATATTCACTTTAAGGTTGCAAGCCCAATAAATAAATGAGGAAAAGCATCTTTTTCCAAGTCCATCCTCCCACCTATTCATAATAACCACTTAAGTAGAACAAAAATTTAGACATCGTGGCCAAAATTTTGCCACTTAAGCCCTAAAAGGAAGCAATTACTGTTGAAATTACAAAATGATTTGCAGAGCTGAAATTGACCTCGTATGCTAGAAAACATTCATGTATAATATAATGCCTTAGGTATGAAATAAACATTTCTTCAAACTGTAGGAAGTAAGCCAAACTTGCATTAATATGTGAAGAAAAGGCAATCTCTGATTTATGCTTTTAGGGAAACATATGTTCTCTAAATAGCAGACCAGAAAACTAACCAAAACACTTATGAATTCTGTGCTCAGATTAAAGAGCCTTTGAGAAAAGAGTTTAGAGTCCGTGGCTAGGTTTAGTCAGCTTACTACAGGGAGAAACCTGCCAGAGAGGGAAGGTTGGGACATTTCTGCATGCATGGAATGAAATTCAGTGCATTTTTAGAAAAAGTTATCTAAAGCCTTGCAACTCAAACTGTACACCATGGGCCAACAGCGTTAGCTTCACCTGGTAGCTTGTTAGAAATGCCGAATCTCAGGCCCCACTCTAGAACCCGCCTTTCAGCAAATTTCCCCCAGATGATTTGTGTGCATGTAGAAGTTTAAGAAACACTGATGTAAAGGAATAAGGCATTATGGAACTATAAAGCCATTCCAAATATTTGGCATAAATTTAAATTTCTACATTCCAAGCACACCTCCTAAACCCTCCAAAATATCACCAACTTCAAGGTAAGTTCAGCATCAACTGTACGAGTCATTAAGAAGAAAGAAAACTAAATACATGGGTGAGACTGAACCACTCATCAGTATCAGTCAGCTCCTCTAGATGAGCCCTTTACTGGCAACCGCCCTGGCTCCAGATGCAGGCAGGGTTGGAGGATTGTGGCCAGAGATGGCAGAAGGGCAGGCAAACACATATCTCCCTAACTAGCTGTCCTCACTTATCCCTCTGTGAACAGGGACACACTCATGGCCCTTAGCCTGCATATGGCCTGCAGATATGTCTGTTGGCCCACGTAGTATTTCAAATTTGAATTCATTACTATCATTTATAAATCTGGAACTCTCACATTAAAAAATCTGCATATCTAAGTTCGCTTCTACAAATCAGAAAATCTGGCAACACCAGACCCACATTCTGGAATGGCAACAAGTGGAGCCAAGGCTCAGCTGTCCACTTAGATGTTGGCCAGAATCTCCACCACTCCCTATGGTTTCCCCAACATGGAAGCTAAGGCTGTCTGTCAGCTGCCATTTGTCATCTTCCATTTGGTCTGTTTCCTTCATTCACATTCCCACTCTGATCCCTATAGGTATGTATTTGCAACCCCTTTAAGAGGCTCTAGGAAGTATCATGTCACTGATCAAGTCACTCAGCCTATTTGACTTTATTCTTTCATATATGTAATTCAGGAAAAGGAGCTACTGCTCGTGTCACTCTCAGTGTGATCACAGATCTTGTGAGCTGGAATCAACCCACTGAAATACATACTACCTCACCTTAAATATATACTATAATATTTTTCTTCACAACTCATTTCAATTCAGACATTTTAACTATTTCTTTTCACAACTGTACGTCACAGTTATAAACAAGAATTAATAGCAGGAGCAGGCACAGAACAAACATTGTTGAACAATTTCTCCAGATTCATTTCAAAACTTCAAGTCATATACTAAAATGGTAAATTCTATGACAGAAGGTGTCTTGGTCTTTTTTGTTTACTGAGATACCCCAAGCACCTAAGAGAGAGCTCAATAAATACCTGTTGAATAAATGATTGAGCTTTCCCAAGGATTACATATTCTCAAAAATTCATACACAGATTTTGAGTGAATGTATTTAATTATCAACAGGTATATGAAGGTTATTCACTTCACAGCCTAGTACTATTTGGGTTGATCAGCCAAACTCTTTTATTTCAGCGACTATGAAAAACAGCAGTAAAGACATGTAACCCTAACAAGCCTAAGATCCATGGCCTATCACAACTTGTTTTACAACAAACAGTATCATGCAAACTATGCAAAATGGCTAAAATGAATGAGAAGATTTAGTCTGATTCAATTTTATGTCCCTACATCTATAGTCTTTAGTTATCATCATAACCATCATTAATATCATCATCCTCATTATCATCCTATAAAGCTGGACAACTTTTGGAACACTTACTGCTGTGCCAGGAAGTACGTGCTAGATGCCCCTTGCCCTCCTAACTAAAAGATGTGTCCTGCAGGATTATTATGCTTCCCATGCTACGATGCTTAGTAGGCCTGGACACAGGAAAAATTACATTTTTAATTGTCTTGAAAACTTGACTGAAAAAATACATTGCTGAGAAACTGAGGCACAGAGAAATAAAGTGATTTTCTCGTGGTTACATGGTTATTTATCAGTAGAGCTACAAAGGCATCTCTAGAGCTCTCTCCACTGCACCACATTGGTTTCATAACAGTCATGTTCAAAATATATCTGCTGACCAAAATGCAAGCCAATGAATTTCAAGCACTCAACAAATGATGTCATGAGCAAATATATCTTCAAATAGCAAAGTCTAAATTTTGACCCAATTCTGGTATATTTATAAACACACCAACAATCAATCTAAAAGGAGTTTGCAATAATGGGAAATATGTATCTTAGCAGGAAACTACTGTGATATAACATTTCAAAATGTTATATCTGAAAAAATGTTAAAGCTGAAAAAAATTAGGTTAGAAATTTTCCTTAAATTAAAGCTGTCCCAAACGGGGCCTCTGATCTATGGAGTATGAGATTTCAATGTCCTTTCGCTCTCCACTTGGCCTCTGGGTTGCATGACTGAAAGGCGAGCCATCCACCTCCCTTCACCTCACATACCATGAAAGAGACAAACCAAAGTCAGAGCTGTTTCACTCAATTCAACTCAACTTTCTGAAGAAAGTACAAACAAAAGCAGGACCAGGTCACTCCTACTGATACGTCTGATGGCCATTCTAAGGAGGAAGTGCCTGAACTCTCCAGCACCAACAAATTTGAGTATGCCCTTCACCTCACACCTGTAACAAGGTGAAACTAAACGAAGAAAGCAAATGTCACCATGATCAAGTTTTCCCACCTTACATGAATTTGGAACTGTCCACAAACTAATACAAATAAAAAAACATAAGCGTGTATGTTGTTTTCTTCAAGTGATCTGAATTGTCCATTTCTGAATTCTTGACTAATCTGAGCAGTCACAGATTCACCGTGTCGGTACATAAAGCTCTATTGTTTGAAGAGACTAAGTTTCAGGGCTGTAGAGGGTCTTCCTTCTAGAACAATACATTCTAACAAAGTCTCAATGTTCTATTACTAGGTTGAGTTTTGTGATTAAGGTTCTATGACCTCCTAACCCTTATTGAGTTGTCTGCCTTTGCTTACTCCAACCCATAAAGACAAAGAATAGGAAGCCAGGAAAAGCAGACTGCGATGAATAACACATCTTGCTTTTCTCATACAGGTGGTCTTTTTCATAATAGAGCAGGGGACAGCAAGCACATTTACTTCCTCCAATATTTAAGTTCAATTCTCATTGGAATCTCCAAGGATATTAAAAAAGAAAGAGGAAAAACTCAGCCAGAATCAAATAAAATCATGGCACAGTTTTTACATATAGATAATAATTTTGAATGATCAGGTTTTTAGTACCAGAAAGAATTTGTCTATCTCCTCATAGCCCAGGCCATTCTGGCCTGAAAACTTTAATTCCAAAGCAAAAATACGCTTTTCCAAAACTCTTCACTCATAGTGCCTACTATGCATACCTTCATAAATTTGCTTCTACAGAGCTGCATAATCTGCCAAACAAAGCCAAAGTGTTGTTCTGTGTTATCAAGCTCAACAGAAAACCCCATATGTGGCGACAGGAGGCCATAGGCAATTAACACCACAAATTGTAAGGTCTAGAATCTTTGCATGACCTTTAAAGGTCAACACAGTTGCCCATTTGCATGCATGCAATTATACAGTGACTAGTTCATAGCAGGAAAAAAACCCACAAAAATATTTAGTAAAACAAACCTTGCATCCTCAAAAGCTACTTTGCACTCCCTAGGCTTTCTGTTTCCAGTTAGCTTTACATAGCACAGGAGATAAAAGAGCAAAGGAGACTTACTTCTCTGGCTACTTGTCCCCATTTTGTCAAAAAGCACTAAATTCAACCTATCACCATAATTGCTAAGAACGCAACATTATCACATTATCCAACCTCTCTGTAAAGGATTTCCAAAATCTACTGTATAAAAAGAAGCAATATAAATATAAATTTAATTGAATAACTACATTTGTGCTATTGCTAGGGGAAAGGGAGCTGTACCTTCCCTAACTGGCCATTCAGGGGAAATCATAAAACAATTACAGCTACTATGGAGTAATTTAGGAGATTGAAGGAAGTGATTAAAAGGACTTTATCTAATATAAGCATATAAGCTCTGATTCCTTAGTTATATCTCATTACCCCACATGGATCACTGTGAACAGAATGGAATAGTCTCCTTACAGCTTATACATTCACTTTTCATCTGAGTCCTAAGTAACTTGAAAGTCTTTTATTTTCCAACGGTAATAATGATCAGCTGTCTAAATAGGCCAGATTTTCACTAATTCCAGTGACTAGTTGCCTATCATTGCAACACAGGATCAAATCCAACATGTACACGTGCTATACACATTGGAAGTGGGCGGGTTTGGGAAATCCAATATAAATTTGGAGTATAACATCAATATGTTTCTGAAAAATCTGTAGAGACCATTTGTAAACCAGAATAGTACGGTCTCATGTAACGCATGTTTTGTGTTTTGACTGCGGATGTGCATATTTAATAAAGACAGCATACAGAATAGTCAATGTGAAAAACGTGTTGAAATTCCCCATCATAGTGTCAATAAACACATGCCAAAGCGCCCCTACATAGAGGACAAAATTTATTTTTTTTTTGCATTTGTAGCCTAACAAATAAAAACATCTCCAAAAGAAAAACCAAAGAGAAAAATATACTGCATGTAACAGAGGCTCAAACAGTAAAACTCAATTATAAACGACCTTGCTAAACCATGGATACAGCTACAGTGTAGGTCAAATCAAGTAAAATAGTGAAAAACTGTGTACTTGAAAATATAGACATTTTTTAAAGTTGTTCTTACCCCCATTTAACACCAAACCAGTATTTTACATGGGAGTCATTAAAAGCATATATACATATGTATGTATGTGCATATATATGCATGGATATTGAGATTAAATAGATATTGCAGAGAAATGTACTTAAATACTACTTTTCTTCATGTTCCAATAAGTTTAACCATTCCTCTTAAAATTTCTGCTAAGAATAAACAGAAGACAAGAACTGTTAGTTTTATTTCATTGACAAGGACACTGAAGCACTGTGCTGAATGGAGTCAGATGTTCTAAAAATGACCCAATAAATCCGTGGTCAATGACAATCAAAAAACAAAAACTAACTTCTAGGTCTCTGTTTGCTAGGCCCACCTTTCCATCTCCCCTCTTTCAGACTATGCTCCAGACCTAAACTAAAACCGTTCTCTAAAAAGACTCATGGTAACTCACTGTGAAATTATTCCTCCTCTTCCAATGGTATAGGTCAATATGCTCCCCGTAATTCAAAATAAAGTCAACCAAGGAATTTTCAAACAAAATGGCAAATGCACCATACGACATGGTATTAAAAAATCAATGGTTCATAAACAAGACATATCATGTGAAATCCTGTGCAAGTGTGTGCACCAGATATGAGGCTGATTCAGCTGGTTTGCCGTCATCTCTAGCAGCAGCCTGTGTTAATGCGGTTCCTTTCTGTGTTGATGGAGCCCTACTAATAACAGGTTGATGAATTGCATTTGTAAATGTCAGGCATAGATCAAAGGGGACTAGGCTGGATGCTTATTTTACTTCAACTTATGGTTTTTCACCAAGAAAACAAAACTGTACTGCACAGTAAAGTTCCTTATTTTTACTTGAATCTTCAATGAACAAAACAGCTGCAGAATAATGCGACCTAATGAGGCATCCCTAATAAAATGCTGCAGAAGTGAAAGCAGGGGCACTGGACTGTTTGCACTCTGCTTGTTTCATCTTTTCAAAGATATTAGAAATAACTGATGACACTTTGGAACATTCCTAGTTTGGGACATGCATTAGAGAGACAAATGTTCATCAGCCTGCAGCCACAGCTGAACTTGGGCAGAATCTGACAGTGTCTCTTATTAGGGGCCATGATGAGAAACACCTGGAAAAACGCTGGAGCGGCACATCTTACCCCACCTGCACAGGGTAATCCATAACCTGCAGTTAGTGATAAGTCAACCCTAAAATGCACTTTCAACATTTCAATATTCAAAACCACGTTGTAAAAGGATCATCATTAAAATACTATATTGAAGATACTGGATCCAGGACCACTAAAATTTTCTGATAATACACAAAACAATTTTTATAAAATCTCCTCTCACCCCCTAAGTTTCATCACTTGATAAATTTTTAAAAAGGAAAAGTGGCCATGTCTAAAAGCAGATCTTTTTACAGCTGTGTCATCAAGCTTTATAACTTGGTGGTTAGTAAATAACACAGTCTCTAAGCAATATGTATCTTTTTTGACATAGATCCATGGGCATCTCAATGAATCTTCATTCTCCAACTCTTCTCTGTTAAAATAGCTAATATTTTTCGGATTCAAAATCACACATGGTCAGAAAGCTTAGATTCCCCTCTAGAACAACTTGTAGCATTATAGGTGTGTGCTTTAATGTCAACAGTTTTGTGTTCTTTAAGAGACATACATCATAGCACTATATATAAATATGTAAGCTCAAGCATCATAAACTACTAAACTTTGTTAAAAGCAAGAAAAGAATCAAGATTTGTCTCAAAAAATGCCTCATTGAATAAAGCAACACACTAAAACTGTGTTCTGCCTGAGTCACCAAGCCTAAGCACTCAGTTAGTGGTGACACTGCTCTCATAGTATATCTATACATAATACAACCGAATTTTTTTCATTGAAAATTAAGGAAATGAAAATAAAAGAAGCCCCAGTATGGTTACTGATGGCCTTTCAATGGCTACTTACGGCTTTAAAAATTAGGACTCTAAAAAGAGGTCATTGTGCAAACAATTGGCTCAAGAGGAGCTCCAGAACAGAATAAAGTAGGAAAAGAGAAAAGTTAAATGTGCCTGAACATTTTTAAGGATATTAGGTGCCAATTTTGAAACCATAAAAGATTCACCAGTCTGAGATACATGTACAAACCTGGGAAGGCTGGAGGAAATACAAATATTCTCAATGCTCTCGTTTTTAAAGGCTTAGAAGTGCTTTTAACCTGCTTTGCTGGTTATTGCCATTTAGCACTTTACACAGAAATCTTAAATTAATTACTCATTTGTCTTAACTTATATTGCCTAAGAGAGCAGTTTTAAAGTGGTAATTGATAACAGCCTGAATGTTGGCGTCTAAAACAATTTAGTTGGGAAGACGGGAACCAGATAGTTATCCAGTCAAGAGTCACTGAAATTCCTCCTGTCCTGGGTGAAGGCCCCTTATACATTGACTGCTTTGGGGCTACTTTTCAGAGTAAAGGTGGCATAAACGTTTGTTCGCTTTTGGCGTTTCAAGAACGATTTTTGAAAAATTCAACAGAGGATTTAACACTCGGAAAAGGAAGATATTTTCTTTTCTGTCTTACTGCCACGAGCCAAACTCACCCAGCACAGAGTGAAGAGAGGCCAGCTAGCCATTGTAGTAACTACACATTTGATTCGAAAGCTTCAGGCAATTGTTAACACTCGGTCAGGAAGTGGAATACAGAATAGGAACGCGTCGCGTCTACCGCGGACACTGCAAGCGCCTGCAGTTCGTCCTTTTCAAGTGGAAACTACATAGTTCTAGGAGAAATAGGGCGACGGATCTCAAACTTTCCTTTGCAAAGGCAGTTTCTGGAAATAACATGTTCACCACTGACAAGTGAAGATCAGCAGCCTTAAGAAAACATCTCTTGGTGGGAACCTGGCCTTTTGGAACAGAAGGGGGAAGGGAGAGCAAAGGAGTGGGGCAGATAAACCGTGTACTATTAGCAACATTTGGGAGACATCTATCTGGAAGGAAATCAAATCATTAGTTTCTCGAAGCTGTTCTTTTTTCTGAACGCTGTTCATAAAATGATCCTTTTCCTAAAGCTCTCCTGTAGTATCCTGTGCTAAAGCTTTATTTCGTTCAGTAACAAAGCGTCCATTCCCAAATCTAAATAAACCTTTTAACAGATGAGGCTCCAAACTTATCAAGACGATTCTTTAGGAAAACAGAGGTGGAGAAATCAGCAGCCTCACTGAAACGCCCACCCTCTGCAGACAGGCCCGAGAACTAACTAATCAGAAGTGGACAGAAAGTAGGGATTTCAGAAAGGCGACTTGACACATCCCATTGATCCTGCCTTGAACTCGACCCCCAACTCCTTATTAGGAGTCCAACATGGTTGCCAACCGGGATTGGTTTGGTTAAGGGATCGAATTAAAACCCACTGCGATCCTCGGCGGGATCGCTCGCTGTGTCAGGAGAAACGGGGCAGAGAGGAGAGGGAAGGCGCCGCTCTCGGAGGCACCCCTTGGGTCCCCTCTCGGCATCCTCTACCTCCACCCCTACCCTGGCCGCCCAACTAGCATCTGCTCTCACCTCTTGCCTCCCCAGGGCGAGCTCCTACAGCCCCCAACCCTCGGGGAGGGGAGGGCTTCCGGGCCCCGGTCGTCCAGCTGCCGCCCGAGTGCCCGGCGCCGGCGGGCGGCCGGGGGCGCGGCTCGCGCCTACCTACCTGCAGCCCGGCTTCCTGGTGGCGGCAACACCTAGCGATGCTCCTGCAGCTTCCGCGGGCCTACGCCAGGCTTATCGCTCTTGCATCGCTTCCCAGATGCCAATCCGCCGTCACCGTTCAGGGGCATAGGGAACCCAAGTCTGGTGTGCGCTCGTGGAGGGCGTGTGAGTGTGGCCCTGAGCGTGCGTGTGTGTGTGTGCGCGCGCGCGTGTGTTTCCTCCTCCGATGGCAAAGAGCGTTCAGGAATCTCTTGACATCCGACCTGGAATCCCGTTAAAGCGGGCGGCAGGTGGAGTGAGCGAGCCTCGTCTGGTTCCCCCTCTTGATTCCACGGTGTCAAAGTAATCAAAAGACTTGTTTACTGAGGAAAAGCCCAGGTCCCGCAGCCCCGCCAGCGCCCGCGGTCCTCGCCGGATCCGCGCGGGGCGCTCGGCTCCCCCGACTGCGAGGCTCAAAGCGGTCCTGCAGCAATCACCGCTCGGATTCCGGCTCTGATTTGTTGGCTTTTAACGCCGAGTGAAGACTTTTCCTCTGGCCTCGCGTTGGCTCTCCCTCTCACGCACACACACACATCCTCCGTCCCCTTCTCCGCGCTCCCTTTTGCTCTCCGGGGAAAGGCAATCGCACCGAACGGTTCACCTTCAGGAGAGCAGCCTCCGCCGCGTACTTCTCCAGTCCCCGGTTCTGGCAGGTCCCGGTCTCCAACGTCGGGGAGCTGCTGGAGAGGTTCGGGGCGGGAAGGACGAGGCGCTGAGCTCGGCGTCCTCCACCCGCGAGACGCCCGGGTTCCTGGGTCCAGGTGCCCCTGCTCCCGCTGTACGCAGACAGGTCCCAGCCGATGGCCTCTCAGAGACTTCGCGCCGAGTCCACTTAGCAGCAACTCCTGCCCAGCTGCAGCCCCGAAATCCCGCCTCCAAGTGCTGCGGGCGCAGCCCCACGCAGCCCCACCGCTGCCCCTCTAGGCATCGTGGGCTGGAAAGAAGGGAAATCGGCCTCCGTCCCCCTGTCCCTAGTACTCTGGCACCGTCACCACCGAGAAGGTGCGAGTTCCAACATCAAACACGAGCGAGCAGGTGTTGCCTGTGTCACTTCGCTGAAGGCGGGAGGGAGAGGGAAGGGGCGGAGGAGGGGACCAAGGAAACAAACCCAGATCACCAGAAGAAAAAGAAGTAAGCGGTTTAGTAATCAAAGCCTCCTCTCCGCCTCCCGCTCCAGGCGCTGTCCTGTCAAAGAGACACTGGTGGTGTCTTTCAGAAAGTCACCTTACACCGTAAAGGGCAGAGCCCCCTGTTCCACCCAGACCCCTTATTCCATTCCACTCGGCCTGCCTGTCCAGGGAGTACGGAGTGACTGGCCCCCAGTAGAGTGCAAGGAGAACGCAGAGAGGGAATACGTCCCGACACTCCAGGTTGAGTTAAGCAGTAAAATGGGATAGCACAGCCAGGCGGCGTTGCCTCCCTCCGTCTCTCTCGCAACAGCCAGTTCTGTTAGCAGCCGCGGCTGCCGCTGAGAGCAAACTGCGGTCCTGCGGAAAAAGAAAGAGACGACGGAAGATGAGAGGGCGGCAATTGGTCTAAAAGCTGGACTGTGTCTCCCTCTAGAGGGAGAACTGGGTTAGGAAGCTTTCCTGGATGTAACTAGGTCTTCAATTTCTCCACAAAGAAAAGGAAAACAATATCTGGTTTCAGAGAATTTTACATTTTTACAAATTCCAACCTCTAATGGATTTAGAGAGAGGGTTGGCACCGCAGCCCTGTGTAAGCAGAGTCCTTGCTAAAAGCACCTCATGATATTTACAGAAATTTAATAGCAAGACCCTAGAAGGTCGTGTCCTTACAGGTTTGGTCAAATTGGGTGTTGGTTTCAGCTGTATGTATATGAGCTCAAATGAAAGGTCTTCTGAGGCTCACTTTGATCAAGTTTGGGGATAAGCAAAACTTTAATCTAGTAATTAGATGATTATGATAAAATGAATAAGTAGTAATAATGGATTTAGAAAAAGCAAAGAAAATCTGAAACAAAGAAATAGGATCCTGATCCAGGAAATCTTACAAGTCCCTTACAACCAGGGATATCGCTAAGATCTTATTTTGGAGCCAATATTCACATCTTTTATTCAACTAGACTAATAATTGTCAAGGTGACTAAATTCCTTCCAGCCCTAAAGTTTTGTGCTTTTATAGCTCTGTTTCACAGAAACCATTGACAAACTAGGTATCGATGTTCTCTCCACCAGCTATAAAATAAAAGTAGTACTAGTTACCGTAATCACAAAGAAATACTGAATGCATGTTTCGCTTGTTAGTGATTTTATCTTAACGTGCTTTGTAACTCAACCATATTTTGTATCTAAAAGGCATCAAGTAATTGAACTAGGTTGGGGTGGTTGTTTTAACAAAAGATAATGCCACAGATTTTATAATGTTTTGTTGCTCCAATCAAGTTCAAGCTGGGTCCCATCTGTAACTTTAATATTTAGATTTTGTGAACTTACTATTTGAAGGTTTGTTTTCAAAATGTTTCTGTATGTTTAAAAATTATAAAATATGTCTTAAAGTTAAGATTAAACTCCTTTCCATTCGCCATTTACTCTGAATTTTTGGAGCAGTTCTATTTTAATTTGATAATCTAACTTAGAATAGGTTTAAAGAAAAGAATTTACAAGAAAATAATTTAGACTAATTGAAGCCATTTTAAAAAGGAGCCCAAACTAGAGTATGTAGATTTTCCTATTTTAGCGAATTGTATTGCAGCAGATTTGAATCAGTCTAGCACTTGGCAATCATTTGAGGTACACTCCAAGATTCGCTTTCAAAAGATTCATGTCGTGTGATCAAAGATTTTTATTTCCCTTCACCTACCTAGCAACCTATTCCCCCAGGGAGCAAAGTTTACATTTTAAAATACCTGGCACTGTTTCCTTGCAAACCTTACAGTAATTGTCTGTCTGCTACATTAAGGAGTGGGATGGAATCCAAGCAGGAATGACACTGGACACCTGGGCTCTCTGATGGGAGGAAGAGCCATTTACAAAATCACTTTAGAGCGTTGGCCTTCCTTTCCCACAAGAAATACAAGGCGTGCATTATAATCTTTCTAGTTTCTGACTCATTAGCTCTCTGCGGTTGTAGGAAACTCTATAATTTTATCATATTGTTAAAACTTTATTTTTATTGTTAAAATGTGTGTGACATTTTCATCCTTATTTTCCTAGTTAAAACCACTATGCTTCTACAAAAATGTGAAAAAAGGTGAAGAGAACAAGTGTAAAAATTAATTACAAAGTACAATAGAATTTCTTACCTAACGTCATAGGATACTGAAATTCTGTAATAACCTTTGTATTTTTTGTAAATATCCAAATAATTCTAATGATTTTCAGACCAAGATATTTCTATTTCCAGCACCTCCTAGACTTTAAAACCAAATCTTTTGTTTTCCCTCCAAAACAAAACCGTAAATGTCTCCCTAGTTTAATAGAACTCTTGATGTGATACTTCTTGTTGTCTGTTTGTTTAAACTGCCCGCCTCCTCTGTCATAGATAGTAAAAAATAATTGCTTGGCATGCTGAACTCCACTGATTGTAACTCCATGTGTAGCTCTCAGTGTTCTGAGGGCTTACTAAAATGTAACTTAGTGACACTTGAAGCTTTCTGCTAGAGGCTTTATATGTTCTCTCAAATCCTTGTCTCAGGTCCTCACAACATCCCATGAAGTAGATAATATAACCTCATTTTACATATGAAAAACATTGAGATTGAATGTCACTGTCATTAAGGGGCAGAGCTGAGATTCAAACCAGATCTATCTGAATCCTAAATTGTTTTTTGTTTGGTTTGGTTTTGGCTTTTTTTTTTTTTCTATCCTCTCCAGCACCACCACTAAAACATGCCATCTCCTATATTCCAGGGAAATAAAAATCATTTGGACCTGGATGTAGAAAAGCCTTAGCCAGGGAACTTGGGTCCATTAATAAGAATAGAAAGAAGTTCTGAGTGGGAAAGATGGAGAAGAAAAATTAGCACGAGCTCCCCTCAGCACTCTGCCAGGGTCTAGGGTATTAATGCAAATGAACAAAAAATTCTGATTCCTGGGGCATATGAAGAGGAGCGCCGCACAGAAGCCACTCATTCCGCTTGTCTCCTCTTGTTTTGTTTCTTTAAGGCTAACCACCTTATTTCTATCTTTTTCAAGAATGCCTCTCCCACTCACCTTTTCAGTGTTTTCATTTAATTAGGTGAACAGAAGGAAGCACGGAATCCATTCCAGATAACCCAACTGGCACGTGTATGTTATTAACTTCTAGAATCTTCTTCGCCTAGCATAGTACCTAACGCACAACAAATACTCTATAAATACTTTGTGGTCAGTAATCAGGAAACCAAACAGTTTAAGTGAGCAGACAGATGCCATGGGAATAAATCAAGAGAACTACTCCACAGAGTGGTGTGAGAAAGAACTGAGGCAGGAAAACTATCCGATAGGTAGTAGGTAGGCAAATGGAACAAACCACGCCAGAACTTAGTGGCTTAAAAGACATTCATTTAGTTCACATTTCTGTGGATTGGCGGTTTGGGTTGAACCCACGTAGGCTCGCTGGCCAGTTCCTCTGGACTCAGCTGAGCCTACTCATGTATCTGTGGTCAGCTGGCAATGCAGGGCCTCACTCAAAACCTGACAATTGGCTGTCTGTAGGCTGGAGTGTTGGGAGTCACTAGGCCACATGTCTCTTGTTATCTAACAGACTAGCCCAACTGTTTAACATAGTGGCAATCACATCTTCCAAGAGTAGCAGTAGCAGAAGCCTCAATACCCAAGCTCTTTCCAGTCCCTGCTTGCATCATGCTTGCCACAGCATCCTTGGCTAAGCAGTTCATCAGGCCAGCGCACACTCAAAGGATGAAGAACGACTCCATCTCTTAATGCTTACAGCTACGAAAACACATTCAAGAACTTGGTACAGGGTTGGCCCGGTGGTGTACTCGTTAAGTTTGTTCTCCTCATTTTAGCAGCCCACGGTTTGCAGTTCAGATCCTGGGAGCAGACCTCATTAAGCCATGCTGTGGCAGCATCCTACATACAAAATAGAGGGAGACTGGCATAGATGTTAGCTCAAGGACAATCTTCAAAAAACAAAAAAAAACAGAACTTGATAGAAAGGAAGAATTTGTTTTCATTTTTGCAATCTAGTACAATAGCTCTCCCAGAAGGCTAACATTTTATGTAGTAGCTTAATCCACCAGGTGTCTTGTGGCCTGACCTGTGGAAAGCAGAGTATTTCCATTATAGAGTAAAGGACACCTATCTTGGGTAAGAACAAGAAGTTTTTCCAGATTATGAAGTCTCTGGATTTGCTCCTGTTATCAGTTTAAAAGATATAGTCTGTCCAGTAGCTTTCACTAATGTAATGGAACATGTCTCTATAATTCTTTGTCTCACTAGAAAGCGCAAATTTTCCAAGATTTATTATATTTTCCACTTTAGCCATTGAATTAATCCCAAGTCTTTAATTTACAATTCAGATCTATCAACAGCATTTAAAAAATCTGACTTGTTAAGGTAGAAATCACTAGCAACTTTTACATGGCAGTGATTATGTCGCCTTTGGTGCATGGACCTGACATCATCTATTTTGGTTACTCAGAGACGTTAGTTGTTTACTTCCTGATTTTTTTTACCGTATTCCAAATTGTCCAGATGAATAATACCTGTTTTAACGACATCACAAATGGACTGGGTTGAAACCCTTGGCCGCACCACACCGCATCTGTAAACAATCTCTACCTAGTTAACACCAACTCGTTCATTAAGGCTCAGGACAAGGGTCATGACCTCTATGACATCATCCACAATTCCCTTAATCTACTGTATTAACTCTTCCTCCTGTGTGCTGCCAAACACCTGATACTTCCCTCCATCTTAATACTTATCACAGTGTGTTGTAATTGACGCATTTTTATAGATTATACCACATTAGACTGTATACCTTTCGAAAGTGTACATCTCTCTTTTGCCTAGTAAAGCTGTGGACATGGATGGGTGGATGAGTAACCAATGTATCTCTGTTCACAAGATTGTGGAACAATGTATGGTCATGTTTATTTTAATATCTAATAATAATGACTTGAAGCTTCTATCCTGCTAATCACAGGAATTACATTCATCTAGATATTAGATTCCCAAGTGGCTTCTGGCAATTTTGAAGAATGCTGACATGGGCTATAAAATTAGCCTTCTTCATTGCTGTGCACACACACACACACACACACACACACACGAAAAAAGGAGCTCAAATGCACTCCTTAAGGTCTATCTTGTCCTGCTGACCTCCAGAGTCCCACCTGCTTGTTTCTATTTCCTACCTTCAGCTGCTTCCAGGCACATTTCAGCACTAAGCCCCATTTTAGAATAGTAACTGAAATCCAGTTTGATCCAACAGCTGAACCACAGTGGTTCCTAGGGTACCGGGGAAGTTCCACTTCTCCACAATGTTATACTCAGTCAAAGATCCAACGAAAAATAGCCCAGGACTCCAGAAACTGCAGCTTTTCATGATCGACTCATGATTTAAGTTATGAGCACATAGCCTTTTTCCCCAAGGTGTGCCCACATGGCCAGAGAAGCCAGGTAAGGAAAAGACCCAGCATCAGCTTCATGCTGAAACCAGTGTGAGCCCCTTTTTGAGACAACTTGGATTCTGGTGTTGAGCCCAAGTCTCTAGTGTCTAGACATCTTCATCCTTGTGAACATGGAGGTTGGCCACAGGCCGGGATGGGGGGAGACAGGCAATCTTGGTCTCACTCCTTGGCTGGATGCTTGCAGAGACCAGAGAGAAAAAGAAAAAGAGTCCTTGAGAGAATCTAACATTTGTTTCCCGGTAGTTTTGGGGCAAATGGCAAATTAGAGAGAAGTACGTGCTTTTTGTCTGAAAAATTCTAAAGATGGGAGGCTGGCTGAAAGGGCCAAGAACATGAGTCCAAAAAAGATGGATCATCTGATAGTCCAGAGGCAAATCTATCATTCCACGGGCCAAAGACATGTTAGTTCCATGAACCAAGCAGGCATCACACAAGATAGTGGCCACAGACATCGAGGTAATGGGAGAAAAATAGAACTATGTCTTGATTGCATTTAACAGTTTGTACCCATTTATTAATGGGCTGAACATGAAGTTCTATGAATATTGGCCTTTTGGACATTTCAGTTCTGCAGTATAAGGCAGCAAAAAACTATTCACAGAACACCACTTTCTAGTAGAAAGCAGCTACTAACATCATGGTAGGCTGAGATCTCATGATTTCTAGAGCTAGGTAGGCAGCAAGTAAGTAGCTATAGAATCATTATAAACAGCTAGCATGGGGCTAGGACTGGGCAGAGTCTGACAAACTCCAGATCTACGAGAAATTAATGTCCATATAATGAATATACCAGTCTCAGCAGTATAGATTAGAGGGCAGAGTCATCAGGATTGAGGATGTTGTCTTACTAACCACTCCCTTCCTCCATCAGAAATTAAAATTTCCATTGGCTTGTGGTAGGAAGTCCAGGGCCTTTAACAACTTTGCCTCATTTAATTCATAGGCTGTCTTTGTTCGTAAGATTTTCAGAACAGTTCCCCAGAGTTGGTCCCTCTTCAGTCTCCACTGGAAGTGGGATACACAGCCACCTACCAATACTCCCAGCTCTGGATTAGCTGTCCCTTGACTTTCTCGTGCTTCTAGTAGTCATGGACAATTAATGTTTCTTCTAGTCCCCATTCTTCTTGCTTGGTTGATTGGATTAATTAGATTACTTTTGGCCTCTCACTCCCTTTTTGCCCTTTTTCCTCTCCCCGCTTCTCCAGTGCAAGGCCCTGGAAGCAGGCAGACTCTCACTTTAGCAGGGAACCAAAGATTTTACACGGCAAGGTAACTTCTGAAGGTACAGACCGAAATGAAAGTGAATTTTCGGTACTATTCTTAAGAGGCCAGATCCTCCTAGCCATTAGCTCAAAGTCCCATTTCCCTGTATTATTTGCTAACTAAATAGACATTAATAGTCCATAGTTTTGTTCATCTGCTGAATGGAGCTGGAATGGGGAGAAGAGCGAGACCCACTGAACTAATTGACCACAAATCAAAGATTATTTTTAACTGACACTAAGTAGAGGACAATGTTTACAAGCTTTTAATAAGAAACGAGAAAGAAAAATAAGAAAGAAAACTAACATCTCTTTCTTCTTATAATAGTTCTATAAGATAGGTATGATCTCATTTATGACTTATAAACTGAGGGCACAGAGATTAAGCACCTGGCGCACGTAATTCAGCTAAAACGTGAAAGCAGTCATAATTATAATTAAATTTTTTTCACTCAAGAGCGTAAACAAGAACTCACGTCTCCTGGTTCCCAGTCCATTGCTCTTTTCACTCCACATGTTGTTCTGATTTAATTATTTCCAGAAAGCTCAAGCTCAAACCCCGAAATTCATCCATTCAAACTCTCTTTGGAGTGCTGCACAAGATTTCCTCCCATTTTTAGTAAGATAGAGGATGATTTCTGTCATCCAACATGATCGAAATATTGCCTGCAGAAGTTTGACAGTTTCAACTTCTGTATGCATTTTGGCCATCCAGTGTCAACACAGAGCAACTGCAGGCAGACGCTAACATTTCTACAGACAAGCATCATAGTATACCCTGTCTCCCCTACAGCAAGTGATCTAAATCATGACAGAGGTTCTGGAGTCTTTGAATGGCGAAGATTGACATATAGAAGATACTCCCAAGACAGAAAGAAGCACATGAAAATGAGGAGTCAGATTTTTAAAAATGAAAAATTTAAATAGCTTAAGTGAAGAAGCTGTTCCAAAATGCTAGGAAAAAATAAAGGAGCAAAAAGAAATGAGATAATAAAATTTAATCATATGTAAGGGAGCAGTCAAAATAAGAGGAATTATATTCAGTTTTTTCACACATTTTTTAATGTAGAGCTTAATTAGACAGTGTAATGAGCCACAGAAAGAATTAGTGGAATTGCCAATATTGGACATATTCAGTGAGATCTCCAGCTAGACAACTGATGGGAAACCTAGAGAAATCATGTCCCACCAAGTTGTAATGACAAACACAAGAGAACAACATGCAGCAAGAGATCTATTAGTACTAACGTTAGAACATCCTCATCTAAGTGGATTTACTACACACTTAATCGTGTGTAGATAGCACCTGCCCTTTGGAAAGCACAATCTAATAAAGCAAAAATGGTGATATCACCACAAAATGAAGCTATTAGCTCATTAATCCAGTTACATGAATGGCAAAGAGAAGTAAATTTTAGAGATGCGGTATAGAGTCTATGTTTATTTTAAATTTAAAAAGTATAAAAATAGCCACAGAACTCTGAGTATGATAAGGAAAGGATTTTTAAAGGTAATATATCATCTTTTATAATTACACAGAGTTTGTGTTTGGGCTCTCTGGTCAACTTCTATCCTGAAATCCTATCTCTATTAGGGTGTCGGCCCCAACACAGTGCACAAGCATACAAGGCTGTACATTAGACCAGTGGCTCTCAACATTTGATTAGCTTGCATGTATGGGGTAGAAAGCATTCTCATAAACGTACTAGGGTTACTCAAAATTCTTGGCTTCCTTCCTATAAATTCTTTCTCCCCCGCTGATGACAGCATAGCTAAGAGAAGTGAGTAGAAAAGCATAATTATAGGGATAACTTTTCCAGTTTACATTACCAAGTAAATACTTCCCAAGTTCAGTGCTTTATTATTAATGACTAACTTTACAATAAATTACCAAATTGTGTGAAGCCAGTAGTCAAGCAATAATATTGTTCATGATCATGATTTAATCATCCCTTGTGGTGCAGAGGCATATAGCCCATCAAGAAGAAGTAGGTAGGAGATTTGGTATATACTTACCATTAATTCATAGAACGAGAAAGGAAGTTTCCAAAAGTACTAAGTTTTCCTTTAATTCTAAAAGTTTGCTTTCAAACTATCCAGACCCAAAACCTCTCTCTCATTTTAATAATATTCAGGGAGGGAAATTCAGCCATCTCTCCAAGAAGCCACTTGTAAGGAGGTGCTTCGATGAGCGCTCTATTTCACAGTAAGCCTATTTCTTCTGATTTTCTCTTTTGTGGGTTTTGAATAAGATCACCTCCATCTCTTTGTGATCAGGTTTTGTATTCTCCAAGGATGTTCTCTAGGAAAACTCCTCTCTGTCACCACGAGATGCTTTTGCAGGTTGACAAGGCATTAAAGCTGAGCCTACCACAGTCCTCTGACGTCCACGGAGTACAAGTCACTCTCTCCTCTCTGCTTAATAACTATTCTCTAAACATCTGTTTTTCTCTCCTTGGCAGACAGAATTGCTTTCCTTTAAAAGCCCGTTAGGATAGTTGAGATTGTAAGATGCACTACCCTAAAAAAAAAGTACTTATAAAAACAAAATATTTGAAAATTCTTTCCTTTTTATTCATTTGGCATTCTAAACTATCAAAGATGTAATTCAACTCCAGAGGGAAAATAATAAATTGCAACTGTGCTGATGCAATAGGTTTCTTAACTATTGCATTATTTTCAGGAGAATAAAAAGTACACCTGACCACTTGAGTCCAAGAGATGTAAATTCCAAGGTAAAATTATTTACAGGAGATTAAAACTCCTAATATTAGGGAGCCCGAAGATGCCTGAAAATGAGCCAAAACAAATGATTGCTGCTGGAAGTCTTTGCCTCGTATTCTAGTTCTAAAAACATGCAACTATGAAATTACATAAAACAGAGGCTACAAGTAATGTATTCTGTTCTCTTTGGTGGAGGTGATTATATTAAAGGTTGTGAAATAGCTATGTTAGTAGAACTTATACCAGCAATCCTCAAAGTTCTGAGGCCACAAATTTTGGCCCCTGTCTCTGAATTAATTCATATCCAGGAGCCACTATAAATATCTGTCTTCTCCCGATAAAGACCAGGCAGCTGCTAGTACACCATATATCCTTCAATCCCTCCTCACTTGGGTAGGGGGCACACCTGAGAAATGGTAGGATGGAGGAATAGAATAGTTTGAAAGCCAAGCTTTAGAATTCAGACGAGAAATCCCTGGTCAGACTCTGTTTATAGACAATCAATCTAGTTTTCAGGATGATTACTGGAACAATTTAAGTAAGCTCAAGTTGTTTAATAATTATGAAAAGTACAAGTTGCCATTAGGTACTCCTGTATGTGGTACTGTACTTTGTAAATATATATAGTCTGGACTTTTAGAATTTATGATCCAAGCTAAAGAATAAAAATGTTTATCAGTCACTGAAATCCTTTAAACTCAATTATTGTTTGTCTCAACTGTAGGTAGCTTCAACTTACAAATGAGTTGTCTTTCAAGATTTTATATCTTATTTGGAACTCAGAATGTCTCCAACCCATGAAAACAATGATTAAAATAGTGATTAGGTTCCCAGACCTGTGTTCCAAGCTAAACAATTCAGAAAAAAACTATTAAACACAGAGATGCTGAATCAAGTTCCCGGTTGACAACGCTACCAGTATGTAAACACCATTTGGACTCTTAACCTTTGGGGGAACAATTGAGAACCTGATGAAAGCACATACTTCTAAAATTTCATGAGCTACTTCAAGGAGTCCAGCAATCCTCTGAGCCATCCAGGTGTCCCAGGTAAAGAAGGGCTGGTGTAGACATTTGAGTGACATCAGCAAGAGGGTGGAATAAGAGGTGCCAGCTCTTGTCCCCCAACAGAGACATTGATAAAACAATAATACTTAGGCAAAATACCATCTTGAGACCTCCAGAATCCAGTTAAGAATTTGCAACACCCCAGAGGAGCACAAAACAGAGAAGATTTGCTTTGAAATGAATAAGAATACAGTTTCACTTTAGCCATGTCAGCCTTTCCATCCAGCCACCTAGCTCAGGGCTGACAGATCCACTCAGCCTACAATTTCTCCCGCAGGGGAAAGAATGAGTGAAGTCTGCATATCTGGCGTCCCCAGCCTTTCAGGGTGCTGCCCAAGAGACCTGCTTCTATCTCAGCTCATTCAGAGCGCTGAGGCAACCAGCATGGTTAAAACACCTGGGGGCAGTTAAGAGCAAAGAAAACATGCTTCACTAGTGAATTCTACCAAACACTGAGGAAGAATTAATACCAATCCTTACCAAACTCTTCCTAAAAATTGAAGAAAAAGAACACTTTAAACTCATTTTACAAGGCCAGTGATACCTTGATACCAAAGCCAGACAAGAACACTACAAGAAAAGAAAAGTACAGGCCAAAATCCCTGATGAATTTAGATGAAACAATCCTCAACAAGTACAAGCAAACTGAATTCAACAGCACCTTAAAAGTATCATACACCATAATCAAGGTGGATTTATCCTTAGGATGCAAAGATGGTACAATATAAGTATATCAATAAATGTGATACACCACGATAACGGAATGGAGGATTAAAGTCATGTGATCATCTCAGGGGCTGGCCCGGTAGCACAGCGGTTAAGTTCGCACGTCCACTTTGGGGGCCCGGGGTTTGCCAGTTCGGATCCCACGTGCGGACATGGCACTACTTGGCAGGCCATGCTGTGTCAGGCATCTCATATATAAAGTAGAGGTAGATGGGCACAGATGTTAGCTCAGGACCAGTCTTCCTCAGCAAAAAGAGGAGGATTGGCAGCAGATGTTAGCTCAGGGCTGACCTTCCTCAAAAAAAAAAAAATCATATGCTCATCTCAATAGAAGCAAAAAAAATGCATTCGACAAAATTTAACATCCTTTCATGACAAAAACTCTCAGCAAATTAGGTGTAGAAGGAATGCACCTCAGTGTAACACAGGCCCTATATGACAAGCGAACAACTAACAGCATACTCAAAGGCGAAAACTTAAAAGCCTGTACTCTAAGATTGGGAACAAGACAAGGATGCCCACTCATGCCCTTTCACCTGCACTGAGACCCACTCTCCTGATTCAAAGCAAAAAAGGGACTTATCTAGAAAAGGAAGGAAGTCATGGAACTCTCACCTAAGAGAGATTACTATCAAGCTGAATCATTATTTTTGCATAAGATATCTTTGTGGATACATAGGAGACTGAAAGTTTCCAAGATACTCAGACCCTGGGGTTTCTGAAATTGAGAACAAAAAGCAGTATCCACATGTTCACATTTTGAGTTATTGATAAGTCAGTTTTTCATATAGTCTTTATTAGTTACATGCAGATGTCCAGTCACCGAAAGAATCCCAGTGTGTCTGTACCTCGATCGTTCGAGGTTCCTTTGTCAATAGTTGCCCTAACAGTGGGAATACCCTGAAATGGAAAAAGGCCATAGGATAGAAGAATAAAAAATTGTCCAGCGCATCCCATAGCCTAGGGAAGCACTAACATTTTCACCTGTTCTTTTGCCTTTCAGCTTTGCTTTTCAGACACAAAGAATTATCTGAATACAACCTTACCCTGGGCAATTTTACTGCAGCTACAGCCTTTCCAGCATAGTATTTGGCTTAAAAGAAAGAATGTTGTTCCACAAACAAAAAAGATGCAGGTACAAATGTAAGTTTTGCAACTTACTATTTGTGCCACATAACTCCCCGCATCTTGGTTTCTTATCTGTAGAGAGAGGGCACTTATACGCTAGCAGCTATTCTAATTACAAGGATTGTGGTGAGCATCAAATAAAATGATATGAGCTGTCTTTGTAAAGACCAATGAGACTTACCTATTGAAAGAGGGAGTCCAGGGACCTGTATGACGACGGCAAGTAAATGTTAACAATTTCCTCAATCCTTTCCCAAAGAGACCTGAGCTAAAGCCACTTACTCAGCTAAGAAAATATCCAAACATTGCAAGGGCTTTTGGACACAGGGTTTGAGTTGACACTGAAGCATCAGCATATTTCCCCTCCTAGAGCACCAGCAAGTGGAGGTGAAGTAATAAATAGAGTCCTGGCCAAGTTCCTGCCAACTGTGGGTCCACAGAGCCATCCAGTGCTCACCTCTCCTGTCCCTAAATGCATAATTATAGTGGACGTACTTGGTAATTAACAGAATCCACATATTGGTTCCTTGGACAGTGGAATAAGACCTAGGTAGTAAAGAAAGCCAATTAAAAGCCTTTGAAACTTCCCCTCCCCCAAGATTATAAATTTTAAAGAAAGTATTTCATCCCTTGACAGGGAGTGTGGGGAGTGGCAGAGATTAGCACCACTCTTAAAGACCTTAAGGATGCATGGTTGCTGGTTCTCATCATATGCCCATTTAATTAACCAGTCTGGACCCTACAAAAACCGGTATATCCTGGAGAATGACAGCAGAGTAAGGTAACCTCAATTAGAAAATGATCCTAATTGCAGCCATGGTGCCAGATGTGGCCTCTTTGCTAAATCAGATTATCATGGCCTCGAGCACAGGGTACACCATCGCTGATCTGATGAACATGTCCTTTTCCATCCCTACTGGAAAGATCAGAAGGTGTTTGAATTCACTTGAAGCAGATATGTGTATATATGTACAGTCTTAACCCTGGCTAGGTTAATTCTTTTGCTCTCTGACATAATATTGTCCAAAGAGACTTGAGTTGATCATTTGGCAAAACATTGTGTTGGCTCACTTTATTGACGGTACCATGCTGATTAGACTGAATGACCAGGAAGCAGAGTATATTTAACAGGCCTTTGTTTAACACATGCATTCTAGAGAGTGGGGGTCAAATCAGAAGAAGATGCAGGGAAATGTCACATAAGTAATAAGTAGGAGTTCAATGGTCTGGGACAGCCATGACATTCTTTATCAACTAAAGAACAAATTATTGCATCTTGCACCTCCCTACACAAAGAAGGAAGCACAACACGTTGTGTTCCTCTTTTGGTTCTAGAAGAAATGTATTACACACTAGCAAATATTGCTCTGACGCACTTACCAGGTGGCATGAAAGTCTGAGTGGGACTCAAGCAGGAAAGAGACTTGTAGCAGGTCCAGCTTGCAGTGCTTGGACCATATTATCTGGCAGCCCCTTCAGTATTAAAGGTATCATTGATAGGAAAAGATGCCATGTGGAGTTTATGGCAAACTCTCAAAGTGAAATCACAATGTATATCCTTAGGGTTCTGGATCAAACTATGCGATCTGTAGCAACAAGTTGTATACCATTTGTGGGGGGAGGGAAGTTCTCTGGAGTGCTATTGGACCCTGGTAGAGACAGAGAGCCTTACCATAGATCAAGTGACCGGTGGGTTCTGCCAGACCTCCCCCAAGTTGGCTCAAGAGAGCCATCTGGCCAAGGTCAAGTGTCTCTCCTGGAGACAGCCCACCTCCAGTGTCTAATCCAGATGCAAAGGGTATAAAGACCCAGAACTTCCTTCGAAGTGGAGCAGCTCTGAAGGGCCACACCAGTTCCAGAACTCCCTTTGAGATAGCTGAGGCCATTGTCACAACTGCATCACAGTTCAGTTCCTCGCTGTTGCCAATCTTACTTCCTTTGCTTCTCCATGGATAGTAATCCCAAAGACATCCTTCAGTAAACCTCTTGCAAACAAATCTGCATCTGAGAATCTTTTTCTCAAGCAAACTTACCTAAGAGATATATACCAAAATTCTATTGAGCTAGACAAAATGGAGGGAGGGGAAAAAAGAAGCTTTACTTCTGGATTTTTATAATAAATTTGAATTGCATTGATTTCAAATTTATAAAGAAAAAGAGTGAAAGAGAGGGAAGTAAAGAAAAGGTAAAAGAGACTCCCCTCCCCATGCTTGATTGACATGGCTCCCCCATTGCTCGAAATGCTGTGTCTTCAGTTACATAGCCTTTCACTTCCCAAATTACTCACATGGAGGATAATATTAACCCAGAGAAATACTACCATTTGCTATTCAACAAAGAAACTAAACATTTCAACCCAAACTACACTTGTTTTTCCTTCCTGTGAAAATTCTGAATTTCATTCATTCACTTAATAATTATTTATTGAGCACTGTAATATGTGAAGAACTGCTCTATATTGTATAATATAGTACACTATTTTTATGAACACTCTTAAATCTATGAGTCAAATACATGTTTCAAATATTCTTGGATAGAATGTTATTCCTAGCCACTTGTTTTCCTTCTCTTTCACATTTGTTGATTCCTCATTGCAAGTCACAAAGTCAATAAAGTAATGATAATCAGAGTAGATATCAAAAGGACATTTAAATTGGAATTGTTTTCTATTTACCAAAGATATTTTGAAGGACATATTTTCAAGCAGTTACACATTTACATAGGACATTCAATAATATCATACTTGCAAAGTAGCTAAACATTTTGGCATTTTGGATTTGAGATGATGAGATTAAAATGGCAGTATATGAAAACTATGATGTGGACTAAATGAGAAAAGATGAGGACAAAATAATACTTAATTAATGACAATGAATATGTCAAGGTGAGTATAGCAAAAGAAAAGAATTTAATGGAAAAATATTTTTGAAAAAACACAATTTAAAAGTCTCCCATATTAATAATATATCTCTGTAAATTGACGAATAAAAATGTGCTCCAGCTCTGAAAATAAAAACCTAGATTGGTTTATAAGAATTCAAATACTGGACTAAAAGAAATTAATTTGGTTATTTGAAGTGTGAAAATGAAAAATTAGCTTTAGTTAAAACTAGAAGGGAAACCATAGGTCACAATTTTATTTGTATTTAATAAAAAACTTGAAATGAAGTAGTTGCTAACACAAGTGCTTTGGAGAATGGAGGTAGATACAAGAGAAAGAGGATATTTACAAACAGTAACCACAAAATAAACTAAAGCTAGTCTAAACAAATATAAACCTGAATTTCTATATACCAAGGAAAAGATTTGTTCTAAAATATTCAGAAGTTAATTCTGATAGTAAAATTCCAAGGACTTTTGACTTGAAACTTTGAGATTATGTTTTTTATAAGAGACATTTATTTGCTAACAAAAACTTTGTTCACTTAAAGTGGTAAGTAATATTTGTCATAAGGGGTTGGAGTTGCTCACTGAACTTGTAATAATTAAATCAGTAACTACAACCTCTCCGCTCTTATTATAAATGACCCACCCAGTACATAAAACTGTGCCTCCTTCCATTAAATTAGAACTGTATGTGCGATTCTTTCTCCTTGAATAAGTTATTAAAATAAACAAATGATTCTAATATATTAACTTTAAAACACAACACAAAATCTCATTCTTTTACAGGAATTATTCAACAAGCTAACCTACAAATTTGGAACTTTTTTAAACCTAGCGATGAGAGAGAGTGTGAGATGAAAACTAAAAATACTTGTTAAGTTTTGGAAAGTGTAAAAATTCTAGAATATAATTATGAAGTATTTTTTAACAGATAAATTATTAAAATGTCACCAAAAAGGAAACTGTTCAGAATGCCTTTACTAAAGGCAAAATCTAATGAGAGGCAGAAACAAACCATCGAAAACAAAAAAACAGAAGTTAGAACTAGAACAAAGTATAAGTCATATGAGAGTAAGAAGTGGAAATGAACCGGGAGGAAAAGTAAATACAATAAAGAAAAACACTGACAGTTATTTTGAAAAGAAATTACGACATTAAGCCCACTTAGTGAAAAGGAAGAAAATACAAATTAAGAAGGTGAGAAATGAAGCATAAGAACCAAGATAAAAGGTTTTTGAAAAATATCTGATTAAAACAACAAATGAGGTACCACTCCACATCTATTAGAATGGCCAATACAGAATGCTGACAACACCAGACGCTGGTGAGAATGTGAAGCAGGAGCAACTCTTGTCCATTGCTGATGAGAACGCAAAATGGTCCAGCCACTTTGGAAGACAGTTTGGTGGTTTCTTATAAACCTAAATATACTTTTAACATACAGGCCAGCAATCATGCTCCTCGGTATTTACCCAGATGAGTTGAAAACTTAGGTCCGCACAAACACCTGCACACAGATGTTAATAGCTGCTGTATTCAGAATGGCCAAAACTTGGAAGAAACGAAGAGATCCTTCAGTAGGCGAAGGGATAAATAAACTGTGGGACATTTAGACAATGGAACATTAGGCAGCGCTGAAAAGAAATGAGTTACCAAGCCATGGAAAGACATGGAGGAAACTTAAATGCATATTACCAAGTGAAAGAAGCCAATCTGAAATGGCCAAATACTGTATGATTCCAACTATATGACGTTCTGGAAAAGGCAAAATTATGGAGACAGTAAAATGATCAGTGGTCGCCAAGGGTTGAAGGGGGAGGGGTTAACAGGCAGAAAACATAGGGGAAAAGCTTCATGACATTGGATTTGGCAATGATTACTTGGATATGACAACCAAAAGCACAGACAACAAAAGAAAAAATAGATAAATTGGACTTCATCAAAATTAAAAATTTGTGTATCAAAGGACACTATCAATAGAGAGAAAGGAAATGTAAAAGGATGCAGCCACTGTGGCAACAGTAGGGTGGTTCCTCAAAACGTGAAGCATGGTTACCATATGATCCAGCAAGTCTGCTCCTGGGTATATACCTAAAAGAGATGAAAGCAGGGACTCAAACAGTTATCTGTACACCTATGTTCACAGCAGCATTATTCACAATAGCCAAAAGATAAAAGCAATCCAAGTGTCCATCAACAGATGAGGGGGACAGATAAGTAGCATATAAGAATAATATATTAATAACATAATATATATAATAATAATCAGTATGTTAATAAATCCCCAGATCTTTCATAGTGATCCCCATCTTCAGACCTTTACATCAATTCACCTGTGTGTTAACTAAGCCCTTCAAACAATGAATATCTAAGACTAAGTTTATCCCACTCTCTACCCCCAAACACATTCCTCCTCTGATATTTCCAAAATCAATTAGTGACTCCACTATTCACTAAGCTACCTAAGGCAAAAAATACAGGAATCATCTTCAGTAATTCCCTCTTCATTTTTCACTCACAATCAGTCCCCAAGTGGTACCAGTTTTATCTCCTAAACATTTCCCAAATCTGACTCTTCCACCGTGTCCTTGTTACTACTGCTGCTTTAGCCCAGGACCTCATCTTTTGTGGCCTGGAATGTTGCACCAGCTAAAGAAGTTCTCCTGTGTCCAGCCTTGCCCCCATTAAGATCTTTAAAGCCTTGGTGATCTATCCAAAATCCAAATCTGAACGTGTCAACTCCCTGCTTAAAATCCACCCATGGATCCCCACTGTCTTCAGGGTAAAGCCGGGACTACTTGGCACGACACAAGGCTCTCACAACCCATCCCCTCACCTCACTTTGCATTATTCCCTACCTTGCAATTTGTGCTCCGGTAGTGCAGAACTTCTGGTAGTTTCTCCCCCATATCACACTGTTTCTTACCTCTGTCCTCTCTGCTTATCCTCCCCATTTTTCTTCTTTTTGGCTAAGCCCTATTCATCTTTCAAGACAGGAGTCATTCATCATATCTTCCAAGAAACCTGTTCCGAAGGCCCTGGTTGGGATGTGTCTAGCCCTACTGTGTACAGTTGTGAAGTTTACGTACTTCACTAACGTGCCTGGCTGAGGGGACAAGTTGGGGCAGACGACCACCTGGCAGAGGGGTGCCTTTTTCAAATTTCCACAAAGTTACCATGGGGGCAGAACCAGCTTTTGGGCATGTGGCTTATGCAGTCACACAGGCCCCGGGTTTAGAAGGGTCCCATGCTTGCTTCAATGCTCTGATGTCACCTTCTTTAATTCATAACAAGTTTTTAACATGGCCCAAAATTTTCATCTTGAACTGGTCCTGCTTATGGACACGCTCAGCATTTTAAGTGCCTCATCCTCTGTGTCCTCATGGAGTCTTGTACACATCTCAACGCTTATCATTTTTATTATGTTATATAATAATCATTCATTTTTGGGAGCGCTTTCCATGTGCTGGATACTGTGCTAAGTATTTTACATGCGTTATTTCATTTAACCCTCCCAACAGCTCCCTGAGGTAGGAACTATTACTTTCCCATTTTATAGATGATGAATCCAAGGCTTAGAGAGAGAAGTAACTTAGCCGGAGTTAGGCATTTGACTCTAGAATCCAATTAAACCCCTAATCCCCACAGATTTTAATTTAAACTTCCAATTTATAAATCTAGCCATCCCACTAGATTTGGAGCAGGAATTATGTTTCATTCATCTTTACAGTCTTGGCAACTAGCATTCTCTGAACATTCTTAGTAACTGTTAAATGTTTTTTGAACTGAATATAATCTATAATGAGCTGTATTTGGAAGTTATCAGGAGAACCATAGTACATAGTATTTGTACATGTAGATGTATTTTTGGTGTATATATATGTGTATTCTAAATACGACTGGGTACCATTAGACCACTCTTTTTTTTTTTTTTCTTTTTTTGACATATAATTGACATATAACCTTGGGCCTCTCTTGCCCCATCCCTAATTTCCTTTAAGTGAATTAGAATACTTCTTTGCTTTCCCAAACAAAAGTACAATTCCAGGGGCATTGGTAAATAAGTACATTTTTATGAAAGAGAAAAGCAAAACTTCTTCCAAGTTCCCTTTGAAAACCTCAGAACTTTTCTCAGAGTTTCTCTTTCCAAAGCAGCTGCCCTGTCTTTCCTTTTTCTCCCTTTGTGCCAATTTCAGTCGTATCTCCCTCTGGAGTCTTCTCCCTGTCTATCAAATCTATAGTGAAGAGCCATTTAGCTTGTTAGACATCGTCAATTTCCATCCTCACTGTGGTAGACTATATTTTCCAAAGACAGCCACCACAATATAGCCCATCCCACAAGCCCACCCTTTAAATACTGTTGTGTTTAGCATTCCATTCTTGGCCCACATCTTTTTCTTGATATACTCTTCTCAAGCAACCCCATCTACTCTCCGGGACTTAACTGTCTTCGGTATGCTAATGGCCCCCAAATCTCCAGCACTGACCTTCATCTTCAGACTTTTACACAAACCATGGTAATAAAAATCTTACTACAGAATGACACTGACACTCCTCTCATCAAATAATAGCCTCTTGAATCTGAGTGGACAACTGTGACTGCTTCAACCAAGAGAGTATGGAGGGAGTGATGTTAGGTGACTTTCGGTATGCCCTCCCACCTTGCCCTCTTGGAATACTCTATCTGTAAACCCAGCCACCACACTGTGAAGAAGCCGAACAGCCACATGGAGAAGCCAAGTGCAAATGATCCACGTGACCATCAGCCCCAACTGAGGTCCCAGACGACAGCCAGTATCAACTGTCACCTATGGGACTGAGTGCACCTTCAGATAATTCCCGTCCCCTGCCACTGCATTACCCAAGTCACCCAAGATGATACCGCATGAAGCAGAATGAGCTGTCCCCACTGTGCCCTACCCAAATTGCAGATTCAGGAGTAAAATAAATGGTTGCTGTTGTTTTAAGCCATTAAATTTGGGGTGATTTGTTACACATGGAAAGATAACTGAATCAGTCATCTAATGCTTGTCTCAACAACACTAAAGATCTACTCTCCATGGAAGACAGAGAAGGATTATTAAGAAGGTTCCAGTCATATATGTATAAGTTTACTGTGTAGTAAACTTAATGTAGCTTATTCCACAGGTTAGAATGATAATGCTCACATAAGCTTTTAAATTATTAGAATTTATTAGAAGCAGCAGTAGTAGTATTTTTATAACCATTGAATCCTGAGATTCAATAAAGCCCTTAGGAGTTATGATAAATAGATAAGTGAATTAGATAGATCCCATTTGACCATTTTATTCAAATTTTGGCATCTGGAGTGGGTGGACCAGAGAAGCAACATCCATAACAGAATGTGTCCTATAAAGATTTATTCTGTCTACCTATGCCGCATGTTATATAAACTCCTGGAGGAAGTATGTCTGATTTCGGTTTTGGACTCCATCAGCACCAAACAGTAAAGCAGAATGGATTCATCCCTGGACTCAAGTGCTCTGTCTGTAGCACATGATGATGGAGAGCTGAGGCCTCAGAAAGAAAAGAAGTTAAAGAAGCACTAGAGATGGCGGATACTGGTCACTGTTATTTGGACTGGAACTGTCCCTGTTTTTCTTTGGATGCTGTAAAACTGATTTTTCCTGATTGCTGATCAAAGAAAAGCATGACTATGATAGCAGCCAGGCATTTCCCCATGGAGGCCAAATGTAATTGTCAGATTCAGGAAGTTTTTAGCTTGCCCTCAGCCTGAGTGGACTCACCAGGCAAAGGCTGACTGACTCAAGCAATTTGAATTTATAAATACTGCTGCTTTGATATATTGCACTGTAATTTCCTGCTTCCTATGTTGTTTAATTTTTTAGTCAGTAAATACTACTTAATTGGCTCTCTAATTATTGGGCATGGAGATCTATAATAATTAAAGGTGGCTCTCATTTCAGAGTTGCTTATAACACAGGGAATTAGAAATTGTAGACTTGCATAAACCCTTGAAGATTTGTTTACTACTTATCTTTGTGTCAGAAATGTTACAGCTAACCAGACTTTTTATATTTTCAACTGTATGCTTAAACATGGAAGAAAAAAATCACTAATCCTGACCTACCACTGAATATGCCCTTATTATCACATCCCATAGACTTCTAATCTTAGTTTTCTCCGTTAAAAACAAGCACCTCATCAGAGGGTTTTGAATTATTCAATGTAACAAATGTTTATTGAGTACCCACTTCTATGCAAGTCCCAGTGCTAGATGCTTTGAGAGATGTAAAAATGAATAAATAGAGGCTCAATCCTTCCAGGGATTTACGGTCTAAGGATGACAAAAAACAAATAATAAGTGTAACTCCTCCATGTGGAAGAATATAATACGTGCCATAAGAAGTATACGAATAAAGAGCTATGGAACCCCAACAGGGAGAAAATATTTGCAAATCATTTATCAGACAAGGCATTGATATCCAAAATATGTAAAGAACTCACACAACTGAACAACAACAAAAAACCAAACAATCTGATCAAAAAATGGGCAGAGGACATGAACAGACATTTTTCAAAGGAAGATATACAGATGGCCAACAGGCATATGAAAAGATGCTCAACATCACTAATCATTAGGGAAATGCAAATCAAAACTACAATGAGATGTCACCTTACACCAGTCAGAATGGCTGTAATTACCAAGACCCAAAACAACAAATGTTGGAGAGGATGTGGAGAAAAGGAAATGCTCATACACTGCTGGTGGGAATGCAAACTTGTGCAACCACTATGGAAAACAATAGGGAGATTCCTCAAAAAACTAAAAATAGAAATACCGTATGACCCAGCTATCCTACTACCGGGTACCTACCCAAACAACTTGAAATCAACAATGGAAAGTAACATATGCACCCGTATGTTCATTGCAGCGCTATTCACAATAGCCAAGACATGGAAACTATCCAAGTGCCCATTGACTGATGATTGGATAAAGAAGATGTGGCATATATTTACAATGGAATACTACTCAGCCATAAAAAAAGACAAAATCATCCCATTTGCAACAACATGGATGGACCTGGAGGGTATTATGCTAAGTGAAATAAGCCAGACTGAGAAAGACAACCACCATACGATTTCAAATTATGCAGAATATAAACAAACACATGGACAAAGAAAATAGTTCAGTGGTTAGCAGGAGAAGTGGATGAGGGGTGGGTACAGGGGGTGAAGGGGAGCACTTACGTGGTGACAGACAACAAATAATGTACAATTGAAATTTCACAATGATGTAAACTATTATGAATCTAAATTTTTTTTTAATTTTAAATTAAAAAAGAGATATGGAGGATCGGTGGAGCAAGAAATAATATCTGGACAGGGCAATGGAGTATGGGAAGGGGCAGGAAGAGTTTGAGGTTGTCCTTGAGATGACCAGAAACAAGGAGTAGAATTTTCTTACAGAGAAGCCTGAAGACAGGAGAGAAAAGGGGTAGTGAGAACATTCCAGATGAGTCCACGCTAGATCACTAGGAGAATATTTAATTCTCAACACTCCCACCTGACACACACAAGCTGAGGTTGAGAACTATTATTTTAAATGGAGAGAATAGCATGTGTTTTCCATAACAAGAAGATACGAAATATAGATAGATTCTGGAAAACTGAAAGATCCATTTTCATTTAAAGATGAGGTACATGTAAGAAAACAACGAAAGATAATCTCGTAACGTTAGAATGGGGTCATATTGTGCAGCAAACTTGCCTCACGTGGGCGCTTCCACCATAAGCACTTGAATCTGACAGACTTCCTTTCTGTCTTCACTTACTGTGGTTCGGAGGTACAAGTGTCTCCCCGTCTCATGGATGATAAAGTTTGAGTTTCATTTTTTTCTTCGCTTTTTCTTCTCTGTTTTGAGGTGATTTTCAAAAGGAGGACTCAGACATAACTTTGCCGTCTGGAAAAGGTACTTTATATTTTATACTCAATTTAATTTCCCAACAATAAGTCCTTATCCTGCCTGATGTGGAAACTTTACTAGTTTTTTTTTTTTCCAGGTATTTTTAGTCCAATTTAGTGATGGCTCAGTCGAGTTCCTAATTTGGTTCCAGCAACTGCTGCCACAGTACTTATTGAGAATGTGGAAGTCTAACTTCTGGGTCCCCTGGAGAAGCAACATATCATGGCAGAAACAGGGGAAGATATTTCTGACTGCTTCCCCATTTGAAAATCACCTCAAACAACAAGAATGTGAAACAGAAACATAAAGTACATCTTTGCCTTTACTGGGAGGAGGAAAGAGAAGCTAGCTGCCTCAGCCCTTAGAACCCTCCTATGGCTCAGGAAGCGGAGGCAGTGATGCAGAGATGGGGCCAAAAACACAGGGCTTGTTGGTAAGACTGTACAACTTGTAACTGGACCTCCAAGTCCTCATCCTCAAAGAAGCCTGGCAACTGCCCTACCCCTTCCCTGCAGGAAACAAGTGCTTGTTCTCCAGAAATACAGAGAAGCACAGTTTGAAGGTTACCAGGCAGAGGTGAAGGTGGTGAAAAGTTCACACTGGGCAGTGGGACCCTTCTCCTCCTCTTTCTTCTATCTAGCCCAGAAAGAAGAGAGAAGGAAAGCAAAGAGAATTCCACAAATAGTGACAAAGGGATGTTCCAAGAAAACAGCGAACATGGAAGCAGAGAATGCAATCGATTCAGGTTGGCAGGACGTCAAATGTGTCCAGTGTGGATGTTTCCAAGGGGAAAATGGAACAGGTGAGTTGTCTTAAAGTTTAGGCCTGATGAAAATTATATTGAGATATATTTTATGGAGGTTTTGGAACTTTAGCCAAATTTTCAAAGAAAAATAATGAGCAAAGATGAAAAGTCAAGCAGTTATCAACTTCAGAAAAAGAAAAAAAAGAACAAGATAGGAAATAAAGTCATCGTTTAACACTTGGCTCAGCAAGGATCCATATGTACAAAGTCAAAAGATGCAGACACAGATAGAGATTTAAGGAGCAAAAATTGAAATACAAAATTGCATAGAAGAGAAGGAAAAAAATGAGGCCCTATGAAGGAGCGAAATCCCTTTATGTCCCAAAACAGGAAAACAATAGATATCTACAGTTAATAATCAAGCAATGGCAGTATGTGCATATGATATTTAATGGAGGTAAATATCAGAATAAACTTTTAAAACAGTTGAGTGTGGTGGCTTCCAGGGGGGAAGCCTGAGAGAAGGCAGAAAAAGAGACTACGTTTTTTATGATAGACTCTAGTGCCTACTCAATTTTTAACTATTTGGATATAATACTTTGGCAAAAAGTAAATAAAGGACACGCAGGTTAACAGGAACAAACTGGATAACTCAGTATTTCTACTTCTAGTTGCACACACTAGAGAGACTCTCTCACATGTTTACAAGGGGATATGTATAAGCATATTCCAGTATTATTTATGAAAGCAAAATATTGGCCAAAACTGAAATGTCCATCACAGAGAGAATAAAAAAATAAATGTGTATGCTTAAATGACAGAATATCATATAGGAAGCAAAAGCAAGCCACTAACTATAAATATATACTTATACTTACATATGCACATGGATATGTCACAAAGAAAATGCTGGTCAGAAAAAAGCAGTTGAGAATATATTCTTCAGGATGAATTCATTTAAGCAAAGTTTAAAATATGAAACAACACTATATATTTTGTCTGAATATGTTTTTATGTGTGTAAAAGCATAATATTTGAATGTAAGAACACAGAAAATTTACGAGAAAAGAAGGAAATAGTACTCGACTAAGGGATAAAAACTCCAACTTTTCCTTCGTGTTTTAGTCATTATATTATAAAAGGATCAGGCAAATATGACAAAATGTTACTCATTGAGGATTCTTTGTGGTCATTTCATAGGTGTATGTTTTATTGCTGTATGTAATTTCCTACAATTTTAAAATATTTCAATTTAAAATTTAATTGCACAAATTATAAAATTCATTTCACACACACTTAGTTTGTGACTCCATCCACAAAGCAGTCTTCACCTGAGAAGATACGGTGCTTTGACTGGACTAAAGTTCACAGGTTGAAATTTACATACCCTATATAAACATAACCTGTAAGAACTAACTAACTTGTAAAAATCTTTTGTTTAAAATTAAGCACATTTTTTCCCAAGAGCCAGATTCATTTAAAAGTCCTTTTAAATGAGTCGGTGACCTGAAAAGTAGATAACAAATATGCATTTTACATAAAATTGTGTTGAAAACTATAGGCTAAATTATTAAGATTTTAAGCTAAGTTATTAAGATTTTTAAATATTAAGATATTAGGAAAATGAAAACATCTTAGTAATGAAAGAGTCACATAACAAGAAAGACTATCAGGATATCAGTTTTCCATGACGTATTTTCACGTAGAGACTACGACTGAATGTCAAGCTGCTCTGCTTAGCAATGTCCCTGATAAAGGCAGCATGGCAGCAAATGCTTTAGGATGCTGGACCTGCACTGGAGCGCTAGCACATTCGGCTTTAGGAGCCACCTACCTACATATTTATAAATGCATATCATGTACCTTTAGGCTGGAATGAAGCCTTATAGCTATTTCAGTTTATCCAGTAAATGGGGTAATTTTTAGAAAACATTATGCAGTTGATTAAACCAAGCAACAATAGATACTTATGATTATTTGTCAAGGCTACCACTTATGGAGAGATTTTCTGTTTTATTGTGTGGTTAAATGCCAGAGACTTGCACCAGCAAAGGCTAACTACTCTGTGTAAATCCAGAAAACTGGGATGATGGCTCACTATCAATCTTCTCTTAATCATTACAGCTATTATTTAACATCCATTGCACATTGACGGCATTCTATTCATTTTATAAAATACCCCTGCCTTGGAAAAAAGATACATATAAATGTGATTCCATTTTTACAAATTCTTTATCATAGGACTTGTGTCTGTAATGTTTCATTTCTTTAAATAAAAAACTGAAGCAAAAAAAAAAAATCCCTGCCTTGGGGCTGGCCTGGTGTCGCAGCGGTTAAGTGCACAAGTTCTGCTTCCGCGGCCTGGGGTTCGCCAGTTCGGATCCCAGGTGCGGACAAGGCACCGTTTGGCAAGCCATGCTGTGGGAGGCGTCCCACATAGAAAGTAGAGGAAGATGGGCACGGATGTGAGCTCAGGGCCAGTCTTCCTCAGCAAAAAGAGGAGGATTGGTGACAGATGTTTGCTCAGGGCTGATCTTCCTCAAAAAATTAAAAAGTAAAATAGTAAAATAAAATATCCCTGTCTTTTCAAGGACCAGATAGATTTTGGGGCTTTTTTAAATCCTTCTTTTTATTTCTGTTTTCTATTTTATTAATTTCTGTGGCTTATTCTGAAAGATGCTTTTTGAACATCCTTACAGGAAACTTTAGTTCAGATGTTAAATGTCACTCTTGGTTCTGTTTTAGGACCAAACTATTTTCATTGTTATTCTTTTATAAGTACTATATATACAATTTACAATTATGATTTATTTTAGCCATGAACTATTTAGTTTAGTTTTCAAACACTTAGTGGTTTGGGGCTGTCTTTTTTAATAGATTTCTAATTTTGTCTAAAATAGGAGATCTTTATGACATGAATTGCTTGATATTTTTTGAAATTTTCTTTATGGTGTTGTACTGTTCAATTTTTTAAATATTTTATCCTTGATTGTAATAATCTGTACTCTAATCCTTGGGCAGACGACTCTATGTATAATCATTAGCTCAAACTTGTTGATTATGTTGTCTTAATCTTCTGTATCTTTACTGATTTTTGCTTGATCTCTCAGCTTTCAAAAGAGTTTCCCAAATTCTACTTATAATTCTTTAGTCTTTCTGCTTTCTATATTTTAAGGTCATGCATTTAGATACAAAAAGATTCAAGATGTTACATTTTCCTTATAAACTATCCTTTTCATCATTAAATAGTGACTCTTTTTCTAATAAGGTTTTTTTTTTTGCCTCAAAGTCTATATTGATTGTTTTTGATTGATAATAGATGGTAGGACAACACAAAATAGATTTTTATATACTAGTGAAACTAACTTTCTTTGGAATTTTCCTGGCATGTTATTTTCCATCTTTTTACACTCAACATTTCTTTGTCCTTATGTTTTAGGTACCTTATAAATAGCTTAAGGCTTGGGGGGGGGGGTTTAATTAAGTATAAGAACCTCTGGTTTTTAACAAATCAAATTAGTCTGCAAATATCTATTGTGATCATATTTGGCCTTATTTCTACCATCGTAGGTATATTATGCTTTCTGCCTGCTATGCTTTCCATTTCTTTTTCTTTTTTTTTTGCCATTTTCCATTGCTGTTATTGTCATTGCTGTTCCCCTTGTCTACCTTCTATTGGATTGGCTTAATTTACTATATTATTTTTCTCCTTTCTATTCTTTTGGAAGTTGTTCTTTTTCTTTTTCTTTTTTTATTAATTACCATTAAATTTTTAGCATACTTGTCTTAAGAATGTCTAAAGTTAACTGATGCATCTATATTTCCAACATTTAGTGTATTTGTTAAAATTATTTCTTTTAAATCTTTTTTTCATTTTTAACCGTAGAAAACCATACAAAACAAAATGTATGTCTTAACCATCTTTAAGTGCACAGTTCAGCAGTGTTAAGTACATTCATCTTGTTGTGCACTCAATATTCAGAACTCATCTGGCAAAACTGAAACTCTACACCCTTTAAACAGCTCCCCACCCCCTCCTTTCCCCGACTCTTTGCAACCGCCAGTATATTTTCTGTCTCTATGAATTTAACTACTCCACGTACCTTGTGTAAGTGGAATCCTACAGTATTTGTCTTTTTGTGACGGGCTATTTCACTTGGCATAATGTCCTCAAAGTTCATTCATACAACTTCTTTTTAAAGTACCACTCCCTCAAAATCAGTCTAATCGATGGCTGTGTGTATTTATTTCCTTGCTCACAATTGCTTCTTACATTCCACTCACCCCTAAGTTCAGTTTTCATCTTCCTGAAGGACATTGTGTGAGAACCTGTCAGAAGGTCAGTGTATTGTAAACTCAATTTTTTCCTAAATATCTCTTTATTCTCCTTCATCTTGAATAATTTAACTGAGTACAGAATTTTAAGTTGACAGTAATTTTCCCCTCAGCACTTGAAAGATGTTATTCCAATGTCTTCTTGCATATACTGTAAACGATGAGAAATTTTCTATCTAAATGGCATTTCTTTAATGGAGCTTTTCTCTTTGTATTTAATATTTTCCCTGAGAGTCATATTTTTATGTTCATGAAAATGAGTGTAAGTATTTATAGGTATGCATGTATATGTATGGATTTGTTTTTATTTTTTTATTTTATTTATTTATTTATTTATTTTAGAAAGATCAGCCCTGAGCTAACATCTGCTACCAATCCTCCTCTTTTTGCTGAAGAAGACTGGCCCTGAGCTCACATCCGTGCCCATCTTCCTCTACTTTCTATGTGGGACGCCTCCCACAGCATGGCTTGCCAAATGGTGCCTTGTCCGCACCCAGGATCCAACTGGGCAAACCCTGGGCTGTCGAAGCAGAATGTGTGCACTTAACCACTGTGCCCTGTTTTCATTTTTATTGTTCTGATCAAACCCGTAATTTCTGTACACATAGGTATGTATGTGTGTATACATATACAGAGAGAGAGTTGTTTTTGTTTTGTTTTGTTTTCATTAAATTCATTTTAATTTCTAAATCTGAAGACTTTTTTTTTATTCTGAAAAAACCCATAGGCATTATCTCTTTAAATATTGCTTATTTTTCATTCTGGAAATCCTATTAGACATATGTTGGGTTTTGTCCGTTCTCCATGTGTCTTAATTGTTCTTTCACATTTTCCATGGCCATCCCTGGTGGTCTAGTGGTTAGGATTCCACACTCTCACCACTGCAGCCCAGGTTCATGTCCCAGTCAGGAAACCACACCACCTGTCTGTTGGCTGTCAGTCACTGTGGTGGCTCTATGTTGCTGTGATGCTGGAAGCTATGCCAGCAGGATTTCAAATACCAGCAGGGTCACCCACAGTGGACAAGTTTCAGAAGAGCTTCCAGACTGAGACAGACTAAGAAGAAGGATCTGGCCACACACTTCCGAAAAAATTGGCCATGAAAACCCTATGAATAGTAGTGGAGCATTGTCTAATACAGAAACCAGAAGGTGAGAGAATGGCACAAAAAGACCAGGCAGGGTCCTGCTCTGGCATACACAGGGTCACCAAGAGTCAGAATCAACTGGAAGGCACTAACAATGGCAATTTTCCCTACTTTATCTCTCTATTCTGCATTCTGATAATATAGTAGATTAGCAGATTTTTCAGCAAATGATCACGTCCTTCCCCTCTCCCCACAAGCAGAATATATTTCTCTGTTACTGATTTTGGGCCCAACATTGTTGGGCTTGTCTCTTGAGCTTCTGCTTTTTGTATGAGAATGTGACTCCACTAGCTTCTGGCTTGAGGAGAATGAGATATATGTGAAGCTGACTTGGACCCAACCTGCAGCTTGGAGACCAGCTTAGTCCTGCTAAGATTAACCAAACTCCAGGAAACCCTTAAATGCATGAGTAAAGAAATATATATGTATTATTGTGTGCCAGTAGGATTTGGGATGTTTTGAAAGGCAGAAAAATTTGACTGATACAGAATTTGGTATTTAAGGTAGAGTGCTGCCATAACAAAAACCTAAAATAAGGGCATTTGCCTTGGGAACGGGCAGGAGGAAGTGATGTAATTGTCATAAGAGAGTGGGAAAATGGCGGCAATGCTATGTAGAGGCAAAACATTTGGGAAAACTGTCACCTACAATGACATATAAGGCAGACGAGTACTTAATAAACTTGTCAAATTGGGCAAGGTGATTTCAAAGCAGAATATTAACAACCTGGCTACCGCTAGATGCCTTTGAAAATGCATAAGAAGGAGGCGAACTCAGAAAGAACTGCCTGAGACAAAGTTGAAGAGGAAGATAGAGTCCAGAAATTCTGAAATTTGCAGGGCTAAAAAATCAAACTGTTTATCACCAAATTCCAACTTCAGAGCAAAAACAAATCTAGGCTACTGTCAGTAACACATGACCTCAGGGTAAAGATCAAATCAAGGGTGTAATGCAACCTCCCTGGTTAAAACCTCAGGAAAGATAAAGGTCCTATTGCAGGTCAGAGTGCCTGGAAAGCAGCCTCTGACATGGAGATTCACCTGCAAAGTGCTCTCAGGATCAACACCTGTGGAAGAAAGGAAGCAAGCAAGATTGGGCAGAGAAAGAAGGTGCGCTGTAATGCATTCACAACAAGACTTCAACCAACCACTGAAACTACATGGCTCCTGAGAGTTGTTCCAAATTTAGGCAACAGGGCCAGGCGTTTATAACCCACATCAACCAGTCATGACATACTGGCTGTCCCCTGGGAGGGAGCATGACCTAGGCATGGTGGCCCTCTGTTTGATATATTATGAAAGATCCTATGTCATGAGATCAAACTCTCTGTAAGCCCATTGAAGGTGGAGATGGCTGGAACACTTGGCAGGGAAGGAAAATCCATGCCTGTAATGTCAATGCCAATCAAGATGAATCATTGCCTCTTCCAGTATAAGGTCCAATGTATTTAACTTGCCACCATTTGTTTCTCCTCTAGGGACACTTCCATATCACAGGCTCAGAGCTGGTCTCTGTCCCTGGCAGGTTGGACATTTGGCAGCAGTAACAGCTAGATCAGCCTTGGCAAATGGGAGCCCATGCTGAAGGGCCCTTATAGAGCCACCGTCTCTGCCACTGTGGCTATGCCATTCTTGCGCCCATTGTTCCAGCTCTGGGGATAGAGGCCATTTGATGTCAGCTATTGGAGTCATTCAGTCTGTTTGTTCAATACCTCTTTTGTGGTATATGCTTTCTGACTGGTGTTCACTTGTAATACAAAAATATTGACACTTTTGCCCACTTCGCTAGGTCCATCCACATAACTTTTCCTCAGAGTTCCTGGTCCTCAATTTAACAATATTTCTTCCCTCAGGCCCCTGACCAAATTTGTCTTTCCATGCAAAGTGGATGACAAGGTATACCATCCAAAGCTCTGCTCACTGGGAGAATTTCCCCATACTGCTCTCTTTCAAGTCCACACATGAATGGGTCTATAGTACAGACACCATCCTTTACTTGGCTTACACCCACATACTGAGCCGAACCATTCATAAATAAACCTCAACTTTTCCCATTTCTTGTAACCTAGTGATAAACTTTCCATCAATCGGCCATGGGTATGAGCTTATGTAGAGAGTGTCTACTACAGGTGTTATCTACTAGATCTTTTCACCTGGATAAAAGGGATCTAAGAAAGATTAAGGATATAGTCCAAGAGAATCTTGATGTACCCAAAGTATCTGTAATTAAGTCTATAAATTGAAATGACCATATCTCAAAGAGAATCATGGGTGAGGCTTTTGGTATAGTAGCATTGACTGGAATGAAACACACAGAAAAATCCATGACTTTTTTTTAAATCTATACTACGCCTAGACTAAAAGAAACTGAGACTCTTCAGATACAAAAAGAACTTGGGCCTCAACTTTCAACAGTCAGGGGCCAGACCATGAAAGCATCTTAGCCACCAAGAAAAGTTCTCTTCAAAAGTGGCTAAGGAGGATGGGGAAAAAGGAGAGATGCTCCCTCCCCACCAGAGGAAAGAGCAAAGAGCCATGAAGAAGCACAGATGGAAAGTGCTTTCCACGAAACACAACCAAGACTTCATCAAGGAATACTCCATACCCTCAAGGTGGAGGGACTTGGAAATATTTGCCTAGAAAGATTTCAGAATTGCTGTGGTCGCAGTGACTCATATATGTATCTCATTCTTCTCTTTTTCAAATGGGAGTGTTTACTATATTTATCCTATCCTTGTTCCACTATCATATGTTAAATGTGTGAGAGTAGATATCTTATCTTTTAAGTTTTCAGGTCTTTGAATCACAAGAAGATACTCTAAACCTTATGTAAATCATGTGAACCTAAACTTTAAATCTTATGTCACAATTGAATGAGACTTTTAGGGTGTCTTGAAATAGAAGTGAGTGTATTTTACACATGACTGATGAGTGAATATTTTTGACTAAAAGGGCAGACTGTAGTAAATCAGATTTAAAACACTGCTCAACAAGTAGTCTTTCATCCCCTTCCTCCTCCAGAAAGGAGTATACTTTTCCATTATTTGATTTTGGGCTTGGCCATATAACAAGGTTTGGCCAATGGGATGTTAATGGACATTACAGAACCAGAGGTTTGCAGTGTGCTTGCATGGCTGGGCTTTCTGTCCTGCACTCCAGCTCTCCCCATCAGAATAACATGCCTCAGGTAACCACTGGTCCTTATGATGACAGAAATGTAGAGCATACTTGGACCCAACTTGTAGCTTAGAGCCAAGGCCAGTTGAGTCTAAACTAGATTTGCCAAATCCTAGTAGCAATAGACATGTAAGAAATAAATGAAAACTTATTTGCTGTATACCACCAAGTGTATGGGTGGTTGGTTACACAGCAAAAGCCAACTAATACAGGGAGATTTTTCTCAGATCAAGAATTCAATTTATGAATTGCTTCCTCATTTGCATCTTATTTGTAATTTAACTCGTTGTGATGCACTGAATGTGCCCCCCCCCCAAAATTCATATGCTGAAGCCCTAATCCCCAATGCCACAGTAGTATTTGGAGGCAGGGCCTTGGGAGGTAATTAGGGTTAGATTAGCTCATGAGGAGGGGCCCTCATGATAGAACAAGTGCCCTTATAAAAAGAGGAGGAGATATGAGATGCCTTTCTCTCTGACTGACTGCTTAAACTAAAATGTCAGTTTTCACCTGTCTTTGGACTGAGACTCACACCATCTGTGCCTCCTGCAGGTTCTCAAGTCATCAAACTTGACCTGGAATTTACACCACTGACTTTCCCGGATCTCCAGCTTCCAGGAGGCAGACCATGGGACTTCTTAGTTTCTATAATTGCATAAGCAAATATAAATATATTCTATTGGTTCTGCTTCTCTAGAGAATCTCGACTAATACAACAATTGGTACTCAGAAGTTGGGTGCTGCTGTAATGAATAACTAAAAATGTGGAAGTAGCTTTGGAACTGAGTAGAGGCCAGAAGAATTTTGAGGTGCATGCTGGAAAAAGCTGATACTGCCATGAAGGAACCACTAAAGGTGATGCTAGTAAGAGCTCAGAAAGAAAAGAGGGGAGATGGAGAAAAAGCCTCTATCTTCTTACAGAATACATAAATAATCAGGAACAGAATGTTGATAGAAATTGGATGGTAAAGGCCATTGCTGAGGTCTCAAACGGAAATGACCAACAGGTCATGGGAAACTGGAGGAAAGACAATCTTTATTACAAAGTGTCAAAGAATTTGGCTGAATTGCATTTATGTTCTAGTGTTTTGTGGAAGGCAGAACTCAAAAGTGATGAAGTTGGATATTTAGCTGAGGAGATTTCTAAGCAAAGTGTTCCAAGAGTAGCTTGGTTCTTCCTGACTGTGGAGAGTAAAATGTGAGAAGAGAGAAATAAATAGAAGACAGAATTGTTAAGCAAAAAGGAACCAAAACTTAAATATTTGGAAAATTCTCAGCTGCCCATACGAAAAATGAGAAAGTGTGTTAGAAGAGAACGCTAAGGGTGTGGCTGACTGACCATTTGATTAGGAGATTAATATGGCTGTGAATCAGGGACCCAATCAGACACTGTCAGGAGCACTGTCAGTTTGAATGGAAAGGAACAGAGATGGGACAAAATGAAAGAAGGCTGTCGGACTTCTTTTAGATCCTATAGGACCAACTGGGCCACAGAGCTATTAGACTTCAAACATATGCTATTCTGTAAGACAGGGCAAGAAGGGCCCTGAAGGTGAGTCAGAGATCATTAGGACCATTACCTCACTTTCAACAGGCCAAACAGCCTTCAATTGAAGTCATGGAGGTGGGGCTGCCTGGAGCTCTTGGGGCACGGTGCCCACTGGCAGAGCTGTGGTATAGACTGCGTTCTTCCCGCTGAGCCATGGGGATGATGCTGCCACCCCAGCAGATCTGGAGGGCAGAGTATCAAACCAAAGAAGACTATTCTCACACCTTAAAATCTAATGGGATTTGCCTTGCTAGATTTTTCCACTTACTTGGGACCCGTCACCTATTCCTTCTCTCCTATTTCTCCCTTTTGAAATAGAAATGTCTATCATATGCCTGTCTCACAATTGTATTTCAAAAGTACAGAACTTGCTTGGTTTCACAGGTTCACAGCTGGAGAGGAATTTTGTCTCAGCACAAATTGTACCCTGAGTCTCACTCATATCCAATTTAGATAAGACTTTGGACTTCAGAGTTGATGCTGAAAAGAGTTAAGACTTTTAGGGCTGTTCACGTGAAGTAGATGTATTTTGCATGTGAGAAGGATATAAATTTGGGGGGACCAGTGGCAGAATGCTATGGACTAAATGTTTGTGTCCTTCCCCTAAATTCAAATGTTGAAGGCCTAATCCCCAACGTGGTGGTATTTAGAGGTAGGATCTTCAGGAAGTAACTAGGGTTAGATTAGGTCATGGAGGTGGGGCACTAATGATGGGATTAACGCCCTTATAAAAAGAGGAGGAAACAGGAGATCTCTCTTCACTGTGTGAGCACACAGTCAGAAGGCGATCATCTGCAAAACAGAAAAGGGCTCTCCCCAGAACCTGACCGTGCTGGCACCCTGATCTTAGACTTCCAGCCTCTAGAACCGTGAGAAATAAATTTCTGCTGTTTAAGCCCCTTATTCTACGGTATTTTTGTTATAGCAGCCCAAGCTGATGAAGATCCCTATCCATTGAGATTTAATTTTGATAATGATATTTTATATTCATAGAAGGTCTAAGTGGTTCATTTTTCAATTTGCCTTTTCTTTTTTCCACATTCTACTGTTCTTTCATTATAGTTTCTATTCCTTCTTTTATGTTTATAATCATTTTAAATTTACCTATTTTTATAGACTCTTTTAGATGTTTCCATTACTTTTAGTTTTTAGGACACTAATTTTCTCTTTTTGTTGCATACACTGACTTCTAAATGGTAGTTCGTTTCCTAGTGAATCTTGTAAATTTTTATGTTATAAAGTAGAGGATACTTTTTCTATGGTAGTCCATGAGAGCTAGAGTATGATAATGTTTCTACTGGAATTTTTCATTTGTGTCTTTCTGCTCCCTACGGGTCTCGATATCAATAGATCAGCAGCCTCCATTCAGCAGGTTCTGCACTCTGATCTGTACCCTTTCCCCATAAATGTATCGTGGTCATGTATGGTGACAGTTTACACTTATTATTCTTTAAATTTTATTTTTGTTTTTATTTATGATGACTGAGAATTTCTTTTTTTTCACTCAGATAATTTTTTGATGTAATATCTTATCTACCACTTCTATAGTTTCAGGAGGGATTAGATAAAGCATGTTGACAAAAGTTGCCAGATTCCCAAATTCCTGTAAAAGAATTATGTTTATTTCATCAGATTTTTTATTAGCATCATTATAGTGCACCAGCACTATGATTCAGATTCCTTCAGTGTACGTAACAAGTGAATGTTTTGAAGAAAACAAAGCTGCTCTAGAACGACTGAATGAGAAAGTTGGCTTAGTTGCCTGCAAGAGATAACTGATAATATAAGAATAATGACAAATATAAAGATCTATTAAAGTGGTCTAATTGATAAGTAAAGTTAGTACTACAGAGGTAGCAAAGAATAAGAACAAATGGGTAATTGCAGTCTACTTTAATATTACTTTGAAATGCTGTATTTGAGTACTTTAATTGAAGTGTATACTAGCGTATCCTATGTGGTTGACTTGGGACTCAAAGTGAGTAATAGGTATTCAAAAATATTTGTTGATTGAATTAGTTAATGAATAAATGGTTCTTTCTTTTTTATATATAATATAGTTGCTATAGAAAAGCAAATAAGTATGGTGGAGTGAAAGTGCACTGGAGTAGTAGGAAACATAGGCTCTAGTTCTCTGTATTTAACAGCATGTGACTTAGAGCTTAACCTCTTCGAACCCCATTCTACTCAACTATAAAGTCTAAAAATATCTTTGCTTGCCACTTTACAAAGTTAAAGTTAAAATAAAGTAAGATGATATATATGAAAATATTTTTAAAATCATAAACCACTGTGCTGTTAAAAAATATTATTTGTGCTAAAATAAATATACATGGAAATGAGACCCTCTAGTAGCAAGGAGTTTTCCTTTAAGGGAATATATTAGATAGGATATAGGTTAGGCTATAGTAACAAAGTGACCCAAAAGTACAGTACCTCAAGCAAGACAGAAATTTCTCTCTCACCTGAAAGTCTATGTAGGCAGTCCAGGGCTGATATAGTGGTTTAATGATGGAGTTCAAGACTTCTTGTATCTTGTTGCTCTGCCATCCTCAAAAGGTGGCTTCAAATTTATGGAAAAAGGTGGTAACTCTAGCTCCCACTATCATCTCCAATTTTCAGCCAGCAGAAAGGAGGAAAGGGACGGGGGATGTGATAAATATGACTCTTTTTTTAAGAGGATGAATAAGAAGTTTCATGCATCACTTTTGCCCTCATTCTATTGAACACAACCTAGAACATGACCACATGTGTTTGCAAGGGCAATTAAGAAACCATAGTGTGATCCCATGTTCATGTATTGAAAGACAACATTGTTAAGATTACAATTGATCTACAAGTTCTAAGGAATCTTTATCAAGATCCCAGTTGACTTCTTTACAAAAATTGAGACGCTAATTCTAATATTCACATGGAATTCCAAGGGGCCCAGAATAGCCAAAACAATCATGAGAGAGAACAAAGTTGAAGGACTCACACCTCTCCATTTCACAATGTATTACAAAGCTAGAGTAACCAAGGGACTGTGACACTGCCATAAGGATAGACAAAGAGAGAAATGGAATAGAATTGAGAGTCTTCACTGATATGGTTAACTCATTTTCAAAAAAGGGGCCAAGACAATTAAATAGGGAAAAGAATAATATTTTTAACAAATGGTGAGGGGACAACTGGATTTCCACATACAAAAGAATTAAATTGGACCCTTTCTTCACACCACATACAAAAATTAACTCAAAATGGATCAAATCTAAATGTAAGAGCCGAAGCTATAAAACTCGGAAAAGAAAACATAGGTACTAAGTCTTTAGGACCTCAGATTAAGCAATGGTGTCTTAGATAGAACACCAAAAAAAAAAAAAAAATCAAAAGAAAAAATAGATAAAACTGGACACCAAAATTAAAACTTTTTACTTCAAAAGACACCAACAAAAAAGTAAAAAGATAACTCACAGAATGGGAGAAAATTTGGGGGGATCTTCTATCTAATAAGAGTCTAGTATCTAAAATATATAAAGAACACTTACAACTCAATAATAAAAAGACAAATAACCCAATTATAAAATGGGCAAAGGATCTGGATAGACATTTCTCCAAAGAAGATATACAAATGACCAATAAGCAAGAGAAAAGTTGCTCAACATCATTAGCCATCAGGGAAATGCAAATCAAAACCACAGTGAGATACCACTTCATACACTAGGATGCCTATAATTAAAAAGACAGATAATAACAAGGGTTGCTGAGGACGTGGAGATTCTAGAACCCTCATAGACTGCTACTGGTAATGTAAAATGGTGCAGTCACTTTGGAAAACAGTCTGACAGTTCTTCAAATGATTTAATCATTTGATTAAACATAGAGTGACCATTTGACCCAGCAATCCCACTCCTAGGTACATATCCAAGAGAAATGAAAACATAGATCCACACAGACACTTGTACACGAATGTTCATAGCAACATTATCTATAGTAGTTCAAAAATGTAGAGAACTTAAATGTCCATCTATCATGAATGGACAAATTAAATGTGGTTATATCCATATAATGGAATTATTATTATTAATTATTTAGCAATAAAAAGAAATGAAGTACTGATACATGCTACAACATGGATAAACCTTGAAAACGTTATGCTAAATCAAAGAGGCCATTCACAAAGGACCACATATTGTATGATTCTGTTTATACAAAGAGTTCAAAAAAGGCAAATCTGTGGAAACAGAAAATGGATTCATGGCTGCTTGGGGCTGGGGAATGAGGTGGGTTAGGGTGACAACTAAGAGATGTGGGGTTTGGGGGGAGAGTAATGACAATATTCTAAAATTGATTGTGATGATGGATGCACAACTCTGTGAATATACGAAAGGCCATTGGATTATACACTTTAAATAGATCAAATGTGTGGTGTGTGAATGATATCTCAAAGTGATTTAAGAAAAGACAAAACACCCCATAGTGTTTGGTTGTGTCACCACGTGTTCAACTGAAACTTCTATTGCTATGGAAGAAAAGGAGAATATACATTTGGGGACAGAACCCAGTCTCTGCCATAGGGAGTACTATGACTTTTGGCATTGTTAGTATAGTTTCTAATCTAGTACCAAATCATGCTACATCAAGAATGCCCAACATCATTAATAGAGTGACTTATTGAATTAGTGTGATATTGCAACAAGAGCAATGAAATAAGAGGTAGTTTGGATGCTAGTCTTGACTCCGTCCTTTATGACCTGAGTCACAACCTCTCTCAGTGTTAAATCACTCATCAAAAAGGTAAAGATTAAATGAGATGATTTCTATAGGTCCACTGAGTTCTAAGATTGTTTGATTTCAACTCTACAAACTTATCTTTTCATACATTCTGTTTCTTCCCCATTTGTCATTTCAAGAGTCCAGCCCTTATTTAGGGTGTTCCCTTCATGTATATCAACCACTTTACATACTGTTTAAGTAATATTTACTTCTCATTCTCTAATAGTTGATGTTTAATTTTCTTTGTCTTTTCAAAAGTTTGTATTTTATGATTTGAGGTACTGAAAGTGAATGAAACCTTTTCTTCTCGATATTTATTATAGACTCTTAAGGCTGAGCTAGACAGGGCAAAAAAAAATCCAAATCCCTGACTTTAAATAGGAAAACATTCAACTACAATTTTAAATATCACTAGTAAAAAAGATCCCCCGAATAATTCAGCAGTAATTTCCAAGTAGGAGATCTTAGTTACAGCTAACCAAAACCCTTCAATTCTATCTGTCCCCAATTAAGGGAAATGCATCACTAAATAGCATTTTTCTAGATGTTTTACTTTTAAATTTAATTTTATTTAATCATCCTTAGTTATTGTAAAGGCTATCTTCATATTGCCATGGTCTCTGTGTGTTACATAATAGACAGTTTATTTATTCAAGGATCCTTTGATTCTCAGGTTATATTCTTTCTTAACTTTCAAAATATGAGCATCCAAAGGAGTTAGTTTTACAAGTCAAGACATAGGAAGCTACAGTACTTTTTCCCAGTCCCATGGATCCCTAAGCTGCTCCTAGGCATGTTGTACTCACAGAAGACACATGGATCCAGAAAGAAAAGATGATTTAAACTCTTTTTGAGGTAGAGTGAGGTAGGATAGGGGTGGGTATCTACTACCACAGCACAAATTGAAGAATGTTTAGAAATAAAATGAATAATTACTGACCTTTCCATTTTAACTTATCTTGCTCTCTCTCTATTAAAATTTCTTAAAGGGCTACTTAACTGCATAAAATCATCTAGGTGGCTTCTAACACTGCGGATTCCTAGTTCTGACCTCCTGATTTTCCGATCTTGTAGGTAGCCAAGAATGTGCCATTTTTACATGTCCCCTACACGATTCTTATGTACTCTAAAGTTTGAGGGTGACAGCAGTCCACAAAAAAACCTTTTCCTCTTTTCAGTGCTTACAAGATGAAATCAACTTTTAACAATATGATTTTCTAATGTAGAGCTCCTTAAATGCAGTAACAAAGACTTTAAAAGTAACTCATCTTTAAAAGTATAAAGCTAACAATGTTTTGATACAGAGTTCACAAATTATTACACATTTAAATTGCCATAGAGAAATATGTGTGGTATGCTATTTTATAAGATTTCATTCCCTCTGCTTAAACATTATCTGTAGTTATAAATATCTATATGCTACAGTATACTTTTGTATTATATCTATATTTAACCATATATGGCTTAAATATTAAATTAGGTCTTTTTATATAGGCAGTACACCTCTTTTAGTAGAAATATAAATTACATTTACATTGTTTGTAAAAATATTTATCACCAGTTGGATACACAACTCTTAGCAATTTGTTTTAACTGAAATATGATTTATCTACTTAAAAAATGAAGCTCATGAATTATAAATAATTAATATAGAGACATCAAATAGAATAAATTATTGAATGTGAAATCAACCCACTGATACAAGCCAGCATCTTTATTGAAGAAATTATGATAATTTTTAAAAAGAAAAAAAATCCTAGAAGGAGTGATGACAGTTACAGCATGTGAGAGTTATACTAGAGTTTGTCCATTTAATTTACTGAGATTAAATAATCCCAGAGGGCAGGGGATAGAAATTGTTCTCTCAAGAACTGACAATCCTGGGGCCAGCCTGATGGCACAGTGGTTAAGTTTACATGCTCTGCTATGGTTGCCCGGGGTTTTCAGCTTCAGATCCAGGGTGCAGACCTATACACTGCTCATCAAGCTATGCTGTGGCAGCATCCCACACACAAAATAGAGGAAGATGGGCACAGATGTTAGCTCAGGGTCAATATTCCTCGTGAAAAAAAAAAGAAGCTGACAATCCAGTCTTACAGCTACAGTGTAATTTTGCTCTTATCACAAGATCATAGTCGAATCTGGGCAAAATTAATTGAAGAAGTCAATCTATCTCCTTAGACTAATGGTCCCAAACTTTGGGCACAAGAGTCACCTGTGAGCCTGTTAAAATGCAGAATGCTAAACCTCATTCCCCTAGAGACTCTGATTCAGCACACCTGGAGTTGGGCTGAACAATCCATATAGTAAAATACACTCCAGTGTTTCTGATACAGCTGGTCTACAGACCCCACTTTTAGAAACATTACCTTAGGCTGCGATGATTGTCTTTTTTAACCCTCCAGCCCTTAATAGTTCATTGGATAAGGAATAGACCTCCAGGTAGTGAAAAGAAAGAGTAAATTCCAAACAAGTTTCATCATCCCTTTCTGAAGTTCAGATGAAGAACCGTATTTTCTTCTTAAATGCATTGCTCCCTAAATCGAGAGTTCTTTTTTTGAGAGAGAGGAGTCCTAGAATTTAATTTGAGGTGCCCAAGTCTATTTTTAATCAGAGAATACTATTTCTTTTTTGTTAAGGAAATAATCCTCGTTTGATTTTATCATAAATTTTCTCCCAGATCATGATAGGAAATATGTAATAAAAGCAACATCAGTGAATATTTCCTTCCTAGTGAAATTTTCTATATTTTGAAAAGCTTGTTTACTCTCCATAACATAGTTTTAAACTTCTTTCAGACTTGAAAAGAATATTCACATCTTTATAAATTTTTTGTTTCCTGAATTAATTTATGCAATAAGAAAATAGAAAGCTTGCAAATGCAAACCTTGTTAACATTAGAAGAATTTGGAGGAAACTTTATTTATTTTGGAAGTCTGACACTTCTGAACTCTTTATTTTCTAGTTTCTTTTACTTCCACTTCAAGAGAAAAAAAGTTCAAAATTCATTTTTCTCTGAAGGGGCTGAAAGAAACTTGCTGTACAGCACAATTTACATGAACCAGTCAAAAGCAGTTAGAGCGTCATAGAGTCTAAAGGGCATTAATTAAATCCGCTCAGCCCTTGCTCCAGTAAAAGCAGGGTTTTTTCCTCCTTACCTTGGCCTACTTCCATTTTCCATTAACCACTTGAAGTAGCCAGTAGAGTTGGGTGTTAGTTTTTACCTGCCTGCAAGGCATTTCATTCAATAAGTACTTATCAAGAAACCACCGTCCACATAAAGTTGTACCAAATGCCTTGGGAGATAAGAGGGAAGAAAGGGAGAGAGAGAAGGAAGGAAGGAGAGAAGGAGGGAAGAAGGAAGGAAACAAGCTTTGGCCATGGGCATTGATGTGAGATCTATTTTGGCAGGCAGTTATATGTATCATCCAGCTCTATATGTACTTTCGGCTCCACTCCTCATAAGTCACTTTGACTCACTTTCCTCTGACCATAATACATGAGGTTGGCTTAGCTGCTGCTCTTGCTTCCCTGCACTGATTCAGAGTGTCTGTTAGAGAGTCTTGATAGCATTTCTTGTGCAAAGCATGCCAATGATTATTCTACTACAACTTGTCTGGAAGCTGTTGCAGTATCTACTGCCATCTATCCTTGGCTTCTATCTGGCCCAGTTGAAATGTAGTCAGCACAATTTTTAAGCTCCAGGTCGTCGTTCTTGATGGATAGTCGTCATAATTTGATGTTAAGAATTTGGTGACATTGCCTAAAAAGTTAAAATAATCTCATAATCACTGAAGACTTTGGTATGGTTATTACTTTCTGTATTGTGTCAGTTTTAGAGCTCAGTGCTAAAAATAGTTTCCATCCTCTTGTCAACTAGGAGTCCAGAGAATATATCATATTGAACTCAATTTCTTCTCATCGTTATCCATGACGTAACATATCTGTGTAGTGTTACAGTAGATGGATACATCAGTCAATCGGAGCTCTAAGAATATTTTGCTTTGTCTTAATTTCCTTAGGGTAGACTGTTCTATGACCTGTCTGTATTAGTTTTCTATTGCTACTATAACAAATTACCATAAATTTAGTGAACTGAGATGACACGAATTTATTAGCTTGTATTTCTATAGCTTTGAATTCCAATACAGATCTCACAGGGCCTAAATCAAGGCATTCGCAAGGCTGTGTACCTTTCTGGAGGCTTTAGAGGAAAATTCATTTCCTTGACTGCCAGCTTCTAGAAGCCATCTACATTCCTTGGCTCGTGGCCCCTTTATGATATTTTCAAAGCCATTCCTCCTCTCTCCTATCTACCTCTGACAAAGCCGGGAAAGTTTCTCTATTTTTAAGGATTCATGTGATTCATTTGGGCCCAAGTGGGTAATGCAAGACAATCTCTCCATCTCAAGGTCCTTAACTTCAATCAAATCTGCAAAGTGCCTTTTGCCATGTAAGGTTCTGGGATTAGGGCATGGATATGGACATGGACATCTTTGAGGAGCCACTATTTTGGCTTCTAAGTTGTCAGTTCACAGGTAAGATTATTGTAACACAAGTCTTTAATCTGTTATTTATCCATGTTTGTAATTAGAGAACATTCATAAGTATATGAAAATACTTTTTAATCATATTGTACTATCAGCTTCCAAGTACATTCTTTTAGCCTTAAGAATACCTTCACAGAGGGGCTGGCCCCATGGCCCAGTGGTTAAGTTCGCGCGCTCTGCTGCAGGCAGCCCAGTGTTTCGTTGGTTCGGATCCTGGGCGCGGACATGGCACTGCTCATCAGACCACGCTGAGGCGGCATCCCACATGCCACAACTAGAAGGACCCACAACGAAGAATATACAACTATGTATATAAGTTGGGGGGGGGGCCTTTGGGGAGAAAAAGGAAAAAAAATAAAATCTTGAAAAAAACAAACAAAAAAAAGAATACCTTCACAGAAAATACTGTGAGTAAAGCTGGACTTCTAACATTATCGTTCTTAGCCCCTTTAGTGATTGGGCTTCTTTGACCTGGGCTATTACTAATTTTAACATGTAGCAGCTTTGTGATGTTAATGAATTTGTTTAAACATTCAAATTTAGTAGCTGCCACAGTCTAAGAGGCACAAGCATTTTGTAAATGATAATTGCTACTATATATTGAGCTCTATTATGAGGTTCACACTCATTATTTAATTCTCTTTTGACTGAATCCTATGAAATAAGTCTATTACTTCCATTTTACAGATGAGGAAACTAAAGTTTCTGCTATCACAGAACTAGCAAGTAACAGAGTGTAGCATTCAAATATAGGTCTTTCTTATTTTAAAATGTATAATCTTTACACTATATCTTATTAAATTTCCATAAACATTAAGTAAATTAAGTTATATGTATAGGTGTATTATTATTTCCTGCACCTCTGATGGATCCTACATGTGATAGAAATCATGCCCAATGTATTTACATAGTGGCCTCAGGTCACTAGTAAATTTAGAAATGCATGTTACATTGTTCAAAAGAGCCTATACAAAAGCATACTGACTAGCAACAAAAAGCAATGGTAAATATTTTTATAAAATCAGTAGTAGTGTTTTACCTTCATTGTTGGTGTCTTCTAACTTGACCTAAACCTTCCGTGTGGTCGGTAGTGCCCTATTGCTTAGAGACACCTGGAAGACAACGTCGTGAAAAATGCTTCATCCAATGTTTACATTACTCTTGGAACACAGATGTATTCTTTAAGACCTGCTATTTTATTGTTCTAAAACTCTTTGTAAGCAATTTAAATCTTTCTGCTATCTAAGCCAAAATGAAAAGGAGGATTGTCCAGGTAGAAAATCTGGATAATTCAGTCCTCTCTTGGGAGAAAACAAAGTTAATCTCTGGATCCCTGGGTCATCACACAAGTCTCGCCTTCACTTTGGATGTGTACATTTCTGAGGTCCACGGGCATAAAAGACAACATTTTTAAACTCTTACATGAAACTGATATAGAGTAAAAATGACCAAGTAAACAACATTAAGATCAAAATTTTGTGTAATTTAACTCGTCCTTTAAAACAAAAGGTCAGCATGTTTGAAATGATTTAGGTTTCTAAAGTCCATCCATTATTATGAAGCTTGGAAAAGGACCCAGAGGCTGCTTAACACCTCTATTTTTGTTACGAAATTGTTCTTTATCAACCTTGAAATCTGTCAATAGATATAAATAACATATTCAACCTTGAAACCTGCCTATAAATATAAATAACAAATAAAGTATAAAACAGGCAGATTTTCCCCTACTATCAACCTTGATTTAATCTATATCACCTTTGGTTGAATGGGATAATATAACTCTTTCTTGGGAGAGTTTCCCACCATGCAAGTACACTTCATTTCTAAATATCTAGGACTCACAGAATATACTATGTCTATTGAGGGTTTTGCTTTGTTTTTTGGGGTTTTTTTTTGCTATAATTCTAGACCTATAAGACTATTGGATTTGTTTATTGATTCAATTCAGCTTAATTCTATTATCATTTGGTAAGTATCTACTATAGAGTAGACTACCATCAACCTTCAGGGTAGTGTCAGCTTTCACAGCATTTTGTGTGTGCTTCCAAAAAAAGAAAATATAAAGTAGTAACTCAGATTAATCAACTTGCACACTTCATGCCCATGTTAAAATGAAACTTTCCAAGAGGAAAATGGGCATGGATGTTAGCTCAGGGCCAGCCTTCCTCAGAAAAAAAGAGGATTGGCAGTAGTTACCTCAGGGCTAATATTCCTCAAAAAAAAAAAAAAGAAACTTTCCAGATCCTTTAGGGTGGAGATGTAATTTAGCTTGTTCAATTTTTTTTTTTTTATGTGAGGAAGAGTGGCCTTCAGCTAACATCTGTTGCTAATCTTCCTCTTTTTGCTTGAGGAAGATTGTTGCAGAGCTAACATCTGTGCCAGTCTTCCCCTATTTTATGTGGGATGCCACCATAGCAAGATTTGAGGAGTGGTGCTAGGTCTGTGCCAGGGATCTGAACCTGTGAACTCCAGGCTGCCAAACCAGAGCATGTGAACTTAACCACTATGCAACCGGGCCGGGCCCTACATTTTTTAATCTAAATTACTTTAGGTGGGGCAGACAGTACCTCAGAGTTCCCACAATTCCTTGCTATCTTACAACAGATTTGCTTCACCCATTTAAGTAGCTCTATCTGTCTCTTGCAAGCCTTTGAGTTTCAGCCCAGGAAGAGTCTAATCACCGGATTTTATAATGAGAAAACTAATGCCCACAGAGATTAAATAACTTGGCCAAGGTTACCCAGCTAGTTAGTGGCACTAAGCCAGAGTCAAAATCCAAGGATACTGGCCCTTTGTACAAGACACTGTATTCATTTCACTACTTTGTCTTCCTCTTTATCAGGACCTAACATTTGTCTGAAATAAGGAGCCTCTGTATTTTTTTTTTTTTAGTTTTAAAAACAGCATTGTGACACTTACAATTTTTATTCATATCTCACGTTTCAAAGTCTCATTAAGGAATTAAGCACTTTACTACAAGCTGTTTTGGTGTTTGCACTACTCCCCCGCCTTTCCCCTGCCTTTAGCTGTTCAGAGAGCTAGTAAAGGGAGGAGGGAGTTATAAAATTATGAAAGAGAAAAAAATGAAAGGCTTAGAGAGGTGACTAAGAATGGGGGAGTGGGGTGAGGGAGTTATCAGAGGGAATAACTAGAGAAAGGACAAGGAAGAAGGAAAAAGTGAAATAGTGGTTCCTGAAGCCCAAAGATAGGAAGAGTTGAGAAATAAAGACAGCTAAGTCATCAATCATTGTTCTTTCAGGGAATTTGCTGATTCTGGCAGATTTTTCCTTGGGCTCATGCAGCCAGCACCACACAAAACTGTGAAGAAGGCAAAGCTTGTCTTGGAATTCTCCTTTGTATTTTCTTCCATTCAACTCTATTAAAAAAAAAAACAGTGTTTTTCCTTCTTTCTGTGTTCCATCCCAGGTTGAAAACTCTCTCATTTGACACGTTAGTCTTAAGCCTTACTCTCTCCTGGGGTGTTTATATTTGAAGTCCTATGTTTCAGTTGTGGAGTACAAGAACCTCTCTGAAAAAGATCATTTAAACATCAGTGAGCAGAGAAGGGAATTATTTGGAAGATCAAGGAGTCCTTCCCAGAGTATCTCCAGTTTCAGAACCTACTCTGCCTTTATATAAGGTGCACTTGCTTCATATCCAGCCTAATTTGTAAAGTATCCAGCATACTCCTTCTCCTTTCTTAAAGCCCTAGGTTAAGTTTTTAACAAACAAGAAAGGTACAGAAAGTCTGAGCAGGTAATGACAATCACCAAGCAAATAGTACCTCCTTATAATTTTAACTAAGCAATCAATGAAGCATCAATGAAGATGTTACCGCACAAAGCTGAGGTTCTCTTGCCCAATGTGCATTAACAAATGTGCATTATGGCATCAGCTTTTAGGGGAGAAATCAGCTTTATTCTGTGAGATTGATCTGCAGGGAGACAGGGGGCATGTGCCCTCGGATCTGTCTCCCTGAGTCAGGATTTGGGGCACAATTAAGAGGTTAGGAAGAACAGGCTGGCACTCAGAAATGCTGGTGGCACAGGTTTTGATTGGTGAGCTTCAAACATTTATGGTAAAGTTCTAAACATTTATGACAGGGTTCTAAACTTTTATGATGAGGTTCTAAACTTTTATGATGAGGTTCTACACATTAATGATAGGCTGGGGAAAGAATTTTAACACCAGATCTTCCTGAATGAGGGACCCCTCGCTTCTGATAAGAGTCTGACTTTTAAGTTCAAGTCGTGTCCCCATCCTTTGGTTCTGTGAAGAGGAGGATCTTTGGTTCTGCAGTCATTTCAGGTCAACATTTCCTCTTCTGTGCATACTCTGGCTCCATGACTTTGCAGATTTTCTGAAAGACAGTCCTTAATCACTGTTGATAAGAGATGGGGTCCACTTCCACTGGCTCTAAATAGGCTCATGGTTACAAAGACACTCATTCCAAACAAGCAGATGTAACCCCTGGTTTCGATTCAATTATCTGTGTGATTCAAAGAAAAGTAACATTTTTCATCAATTACCTACTTAGTTATTCAGTAGGGATGTGGACCTTAATATTTATGAACAATATCTTATTTCTCTTCATTACTGAGAGTAGAAGAAGCATAAGTAAAACAAGCAGAATTTCCAAAAATTAGTAAACTGAGGTCACTAGAAAGTTGATTGCTAGAATCAAGATCATAAAGGTTGGTAGAAAAACAGAAACTTACCCAAATCTGCTAGATTCTGGAGCTAGATGTCTTTGTTTCAAATTTGGGTTTTGCCTCAATTCCTCATCTACAGAACGGAAATTACGACATCTATTTCACAGAGTTGCTATGAGGATCGAAGATAGTGCTTTAAAACGTTTAGAACTAGGCTTGGCACTCTTTTAGTGCTTGTTAAATAAAATACTGTAACTACTATTTCTTTCCTGACTCTGAATGCAACGAGTTAGGTCAACAAAATGACCTCATAAATCTGATGTATAATTCAAAACAGCATTGAACTTATACACGTATATGCAGTTAACTCATTGCCTTGAACATGGTGCAAATGAAGAAGAGGCTTTTGAAATTTCTTGAGTGGACACAGGCTTCAACATTTCAAACATGCATTTCTTTGAAAGGAAACTGGACAGCAGAATGTGCATGAGGCATTGCTTCTTGATAAAGTTATGCATATAAAATGATAGAAAGCACAGTTTTGCCTTCAAAGTCCACAGTGCTTTTTTTCCACAGCTTTGTTGAGATATAATTTACATAACGATACAAATCATTCTGTCAACAGCAAACAATGTTAGTGTTTATTGATTGGCTATTATGTCCCAGGCAATAAACACATGTTTTTTTGTTTAATTTTCATCAAAATCCTTTCAGGTAGGTATTACTGTCCCCAACTTTATGATTAAACTAAAAATTAAGCACTTTGCAGCTACAGGTTGAAGTGAAGTTTGAACTCACGTTCATATGACTCCAATATTCTTCCCATATCATGCTGCCTCTCTTTAGAAAATCATTTTCTTTCAGAGGTTGGGTAGGAAAGGGGGTAAATGTGACCTTTTGATGGTACTCATGGTTAAAGAAACTCTAATTTTCTCACCTGTCGGAAGAAAAGTCAAATACTCTAAGAAATAGCAGTAACTGGAAACTGTTTTCAGACTCTCAAATCAAGGATGACATGATAATACAGAATAGTATTATTTTGAAGAAAACAAGCAACCATAATGCTGATGTATACAAATCACAAAGCCAATACACACTCCTTTAACTTGGAGGGGTTCAACACCTCTTAGGAGCATAATTACACCCCTCTTTACTGCATTCTCACCAAATGAGCTAGGCAGACATTAAAAATGGGGAAAAAAGAGACATCGTGCAGGAATTCTTAGCCATCTTTTAGACTTTTCACAGCATTTATGTTATCTTAGTCAAATCTCTGGACATCTTCACGTTGCCAAAACTCATTTATTAAATATTTACGTGGTTCTTACGTGTTAGGCAGCACTGGGCTAGCCACCAGGTGTACAGAGGTTAAAAAAAAAATGGATCCACTGCAGGCCAGTCTACATTTTAGTTCAGGTTCTCACTAGGACACGTAGTGAGCGTGTTGTCGTGAACAGATGGCACGTGGGCTTCGGAACTGGGTTATAAACTTGCCTCTCCACTTACTGTTATGACCTTGGCATTTGATTTTTGAGAGACTCGATTTCCCCATTTGTAACATAAGCGGCTTCAAACAGCTGGTATTATCATCTAGCTTCAGATGTACACACCATGGGAAGATGGGACTAAGAAAATGTTCCTTTATGACATCGAGGAGAAAGGGTTTCTCGCGCGTCTTCTTCTCCTTTGGTACCTGGCGTTCGTCGATCCCTATTTTACACCCTGTTCGCCGAGGAAGTGGAACAGGTTTTCACTGCGGCTCGGCTGTCTGGGTGTGCCTGGGGAGGCGGCACAAAGACCGAGGCAAGGTCCCCACCTACAGCAGGACTAGGAGCGCTGGAGGGAGTCCGGGAAGGGCCCGGCGGCCGGGCGCTCGCATTCGGATGTTCTTTGTTTGGGCCAATACTGAGCGAGCTCGCAACGAAAAGCCCAGAGTCACGGAGCTGTAGAAATGTCCTGCCATATCCTAGCGTCCCCACGCCCCCCACCCCACCCACCGGGAGCGTGAGTGAATGCGCAAATAAGGGCGTTCGGGCGGCTGTGGGAAAGAGGGAGGGGAAGGCAGCAGTGGAGGAGGGACGGGGCGGTGGCCCCGCTCAGGCGGCAGCTGACCGAGGCCCCAGCGCGCAGCCTTAACGCCGGCGCGCCGGGCCGAGGAGGCCGGGGCGAGCTGCTGGACGGGCGGGGGCCGATGGGGGGCAGCAGACCACAGCCGTGCGCTCGGCTCGCCCCGGGGCCAACTCTTGTGCCGAGGCGCACCCCCCACCTTCCGGCTCTTTTGGTTTCGACCTGCCGGCTGGGCGGGGCCGCGGGACGCCATTCCCACAATGCTCTGGGGCGTGCCGCCGCCGTCGCCGCCGCCTCCGCTGCCGCTAGTGGAAGAAGATGGCGGAAGGCGGAGCGGCGGATCTGGACATCCAGAGGTCTGACATCGCGACTCTGCTCAAAACCTCGCTCCGGAAAGGGGACACCTGGTGAGGGAAAGGGGCTGAGGTGGCCGCGGTTGCCCGAGGCTGGTGGGGAGCTGGGCGGGAAGTGCGGGCTGGTGTCTTTCGCTGGTGACAGGTGCGGGCAGGTCCGGCGGCGGCCGCCCTGGGCAGCAGGATTTGGGCCACTCCCGAAATGTGGGGGCAGAGATTGGACCCGAGGTGAAGACCAGGGTTGGTGGCTTGTCGGGTCATGCTGAGAGAGTGGCGGGAGCGGCGGCGGCGGCTCGTGCAGGTCTCTCCGTCCTCCTTCCTCCCGGAGTGCCGCTCCCACCCCAGGCCTTCCCGAACGATGGGTCCCAGCCGCTCGGCGCGAGCCCCTCACTGTTTGACAGGTCCCGGGGCCGCGGCTGGGCACGGTCTCACCGCCTCGACTCCTCCAGTCATTTCCTTTCCCGGCATCGTCGGTATCCAACTTCCCTATTATGCTGATTCTTGTGTTCTTCCGGGAGGCAGGCTGCAGGGTGTTTGCTGTTCGTACTACACAGGTGGCATGTGTCAGGGCGCCACTTAAGAGAAGGAAACCTTAGTTTCCAGTTTCTTGTCAGAAGGAGGGAGAGGAGTAGGGAACCTTGGGCTTCTGAGCGATACCACGTGGTCTTGTGCTCTAGTGGAGGCTTGAGGGAAACCGGCAGCGTTTTTCCTAGAAGTGCAGTCCTTGCCTCCTTTTGGAAGGATAACGTAGGCCTGCAGAGAGTAGATAAGTCCACTTGAGGCTTAAGTCACTTGCTAATATTCAAACTTATAAAATACCAAAGGATATACTTAAAATAAGGAGGTATGTGGAGATTTTAATACCTGTCGGCCATATCAAGTGGTATCCAGACTAACTTCACTGTGTGAATATGTAACCTAAAGAGTAGGTGCTCTGCCTATTAGGAAAGATAATGTGCCTCTTTACTGTATAATAAAGATCGTTTTCATTTCCCATCGTCACCATAGCAGGGGTATATAATTTAAAGAGTGTGTTTTCCTGTATTCCAGTATGGCTTGGGGAAGGAGCATAAGATTGAGCCCTGAGTTAGGTCACCGTTCCAGCGCTTAACTTGCAGTATGACTGAGGAAAGTTAAATCATTGCACCTTAGTGTCTTCATCTATGAAATGGACAGTAATAATTTCATTATAGGGCTTTTATCTTGATTCAATGAAATATTCTAAAAGATTTTCTATTTATGAGATAACGTTAGATTTTGGTTACTTCTTATCACCGCCATTTACTTCCAGAAAAATGCTGTGGTATTAAGATAATTTTCAAGTAAGCTAGTAGCTGGCAGACTTGGGCCTTGAATTTAAGCACTTTGATCGAAGTCTTGGTACTTTATTCCTTCTTTGTTAGGCTATGTACTATGTTTGTATGGTAAAAATCCTCTAAGGGTGTAAACATTTACTTGTTGCATTACAGCAAAAAATATGATTTAATAATCGTTACTGTTCATATTGGAGTGTTCCTAAGTTGTTTACTACTGTGGGGAAATTGGACATTTCCTACGACACTTAGGTTTACGACACTTTTGTTTATGTTGGCCTGTGGGTTGTTAAAGAGGAAATCAACCTTTGCTTCCTATTGTTTGTTAAAGAACACTTACAAATTCCTAATTCGTCTAGCCTATTACCACCCCATGAAAAGATAAATTGTGAATTTCTGTAAAATAGAAATCTATAACTTAAAATCTGGATATTCCTTCTCTTTATTGTTATGTTTTTGGTGTACTGAGTAATAATTGTTGTTGACATTGCAGGATGATAGGAACTGTTTGTGTATTGTGAGCATTAAACTTTTTAAAGTTTATTATTTTTCAAATGAAAGAATTTTTGCTTTTTGACAGTTACTGCAGATCATTTTAAAGATCTATTTTAAAGAGTATATACAGGAAGTGCATAAATTTGAGTCATTTCAGTGCTTTCATTTTAAAGAAAAGGAAACTGAGACTCAGATATTTAGAAACAGCAGAATGTGTGTATTCTTACCCTTGCATTTGTTTCCCCTGCTGTTTAAAGGGGGGAAAAAGCAGGAACAAGATGGTACTGGGGAGTTGCAGATACCAGTTTGGTTTATATGTGAGCCACTTTACTTGCAATTAGGTGAAACCAGTCAAAAATGGAAATAGTCTAGAGTAGAAGTTTGATTCAGAGTTTTAAGGAAAATAATTTGGTAAGTACAAATTTGATAATGTCTTCATCAGTACAGAACTGGTAAAGGTATTTAATAATTTAGTTGTTGGGTTTATGTTTTTTGGAACTCATTAAAACTCATTAAAAAGTTATTTATCTTTTTAATATCTTTTAAAGAAATCTTTGGATTAGTCATTTCTGGGTATTTGGGCAAATCCTGTCTGTTATTTTATAGCTGAAATGGGCCATATGCAAATGGAACGTTGTCTTGGTGTGTGTGTGTATGTATATATATATGTATAACCATCTTGGAAGACTGATTGGACTATTTAAAAAACTGGTTAGGTTAACCTTAAGTTTATTCTTAGAACTTTAATACTGATGTTTAACATTATAGTCAAATGCCTTAAAATGAATAAATTTCATTAATTAGGTTGTGAGTACTTTGCAAATAAGGACTATATCATAGTGCTCTGGTAACTAATGCTAACATCCAGGCAAGGTAAAAATTTGATTCAGTGCGAATACTAGAGTTTCTGTTTATTTGTAAATAGTGAATGATTTTTATCTGCAAACTGACTTTCTAGAGATTCAAGTTACAAAAGTCTAAGATGAGGAGGAACAAACTTTATGATATGCTTGGTACTAGACTTTATAGTGACAGAAAAATCAAAATTGATGCAAGAGAGTTATACCTCTTAAAGGTGAGGTGTGAAAGTAACGCTGGTCTCCGTTAGAAGGAGTAGAGCAGTACTCTCAGGATGCTGTTTCTTGATCTGTATTTCAACTCCAGGGAGAGATTCAGAAAACCATGAACAACATTGTTAGTATTTAGGAACTGTAGAAAAGAATAAAGGAAATGGAATTGTTTAGTTTAGGATGAATGAACGATAACTTAATCTTCAGGTAACATGGTGGTTTCTCTTGATGAAACAAAAGGAAAATTCATTTAAAGTGCATTATATGTGAGTATATTAGGGATAGAGGAACCTATTTAAGGGGATGATAGTTAAATGAATTACAAAGACAAGTTGTGGGTTGTGGAATACTCTCTTTGGAGATTTCTTTTAAAATAGACCTCTTGTGAGTGAATAAACAGATAACTACAAATCCTCTAAATTACTGCTTTATTTCCATATTTTTATTAAACGTTATTCATCTAGCAGTCATTTTCACTAATTTTTATGTGCGAGTACATTCAGTGGTAACACATAGCTAACTTTACAACCTAAATTTTGTGTGTCATTTTTATATAAACCCTAATAACTTTAGTAGGGTTAAGGCAGCTTTGGAGAGTAACTTTTATTTGTATTTAGAGTCATTTAAAATCTGTGTGATAAGGAATAGTCCGTAAGATCAATGAGGTTTTTAGACATTGATTTCAGTTTTAAAGCTTCCTTCCATTCCTACTGTTTTATTTAGAAATCTTTGAGGCTTTATTTTACATGGCCTCTTATGTTTGTGCAACTTTGATTCATGCTAACAGAAGATAACCTTATAATCACAAATCAGTTAATAATGTAAAGGGACACTGTTAATCAATGTGAACTCCAAATTGTTTAGTATATGTTTGCTAAAGAAATTTTTACATTACTATGACTGTTAAGATTAATTTTAGTTGTGCCAAAGTGTTAACCACTAAAATAGGATATATGTTACATCATTTGCAGGAAATGAAACCAGAAAGCAAAACTGTTTCTTAATGTTGGTAAATTGGTGAAAATAAGGACAGAAATAGTGACATTAAAGCATATTTTTCATATTTTAGTTGCTTAAAATCTAGAAAAGCAGTTTTTCTTTATTTAAGCCTCTGTATAAGTTTTTAAATAACTTCTAAGTTGTTAGTAAATCCAAGATTAATGTACCGTATTTGGCCAAGAAGATCCAGAGCTTTAGTCAGTGATTTCATTTGTCTATTTAGTGACATTCAGGCTTAATTTTTTCCTACATCATCCCATTTTCCCATTAACACATACAAGGTATTAAATAAATGGTCTTTTTACAAAATAGTTTTGTGACAGTTATTGATCTTGCTTGCACATAAGTATAATAAGAAAAAGTTACTTTGTCAGACCATGACCTGTCATATTACGTTTAAAAACACTATGTGCTGGGTACTATTTTAAGTACTTACATATGTTAACTTATTTACTCAACACCGCTATTCTGGGGCACTAGAATGTGAATGTATTATAATTCACATTTGACAGAATAGGAATCCTAGGCTCGGAGAAATGTTCCCACAGTGATGTATCTGGATTTGAACTCAATTAGTCTGGGCTTTAATTCAGGCCCTAAAATCACTGCACTGCACTGTCTCTTATTTTAAAGATGCATTTTAAAATATAGTTCCACTTTAAAAAGAAGAAAGTGGACCTATTTTCCTCTTTAAATGGAGTCTATTTTATTTAGTGGCAGAATTCTACCATTTTATCCCACACTTGTCTCTTATGACTGTTCAATTTAGATGTGATAGAATATGTAGAAAATCTTAACATCTTGCTTCTGGAAATGAAAATGTGTTTAAAGATTAAGAGGTGATTAACTGAATATGTAGAATAAATGTTATTTTGATGCAAAAGTACATTTAAACAAAGGAAACTGGGATCATTTATTGTTGATTTTGGATTTTAATTGTTTTTCAGTAATCATAAGCTTTTATTAGAGGGCATATGGCTCCTTCTCATATGGTTTTACAGAAATAACACATCAAGCAGGTATTAAGAGCTTGTAGGATATTTTGGTTTAGTACTTTACCCTCATTTTAAAAGCATTGGTTTACAGTAAGCCACAAAGGCATAAGGCTTTTTGGGGGGGCTGTGAATCCATAGGAACACCTCAGCCCAGAAAATGCAAATATGAATGTTTGGTATTTTATGTTCCAAGTTTACCAACTGATTTTTTTAAGAAATAACTATTTTACATTTTCAAAATCAAAGGCTATTTGAATTAAGACAGTGGAAGGGCCATAACCATAATGATACCTCTTTAACATCTTCCTGAACACCAGCAGTCCAAATAGCATCAGTGCTAAAAGAACAATCAGTGTTGCCATCTGAGTCATCAGATATATCCATTTTATTATGTGTTTAGAGTGATGTTTCTTTTCCTCACTTTGAGAATCACTTCATTAATAAGCCGCAATTATTGATAAAAGTGAATTGAATCCCATCAAGTATATTGACAGGGAGATAAGGGGAAGGTTGAGAACAACAAATGAAGATATTTATATGCATTATCTGATTAATAGATGCTCAAAATAAGGATCAAAGTTTGTATTTATGTTCCTTTCTTATAGATAAGGAATCTGAACTTAGAGAAATCAATTGGTTTGCATGTGGTTTGCAGGCATAATACTACCACTAGTAAACACGTACTGAATGCTTACTCTGTGCCAGCCGTTATTCTAAATGCTTTATGCTTGTGCAGCTTTTAAAGTAAGTGCTCTTATTTACCTCATGTTTCAAATGTTTGCTAATTTCAGAGGTGGTCTAAATATCTGGTTTATAGTGATTTAAAATACTAGATGCTATGAATATCTCCTTAGTATTAAAAATGTTTTTATGCTGTCACTACCGAAATGTAATTCAGGCAGTATTTCACTAAACCATTAAACTATTCCTTCTTAGTCCCCGTATAGAATTTTTCAACAATTTTTTTTTTCTTCTTCCCTGAGTAATGTCATTTCAGTTTGTGCCTTTTATTTTCATTTCCTCAGTAACCACTGTAATTCACACGCTGTATCTTATATTTATTCCCTGAAGTCATTTCTCCAGATTCTTTCTCCATCTATTCTTTGAACAAGGGAATGTGGTTCCTTTTAGTTTATCATGCAGTTTACACAGAAGTCACTGCTAAAGAAGCCTAGAATAAGACTGATAGTAAGTAACATCAATTTTGGATAAAGATTAAAATGATATATCTGAGGGAACGATCAAGAATGGCTCCTCAAAAAGAAGGGAAGAAGCTCAGATTGTAATATAAGGCAGAAAATCTCTGTAGGATTAATCTGTATTTGGTTATGCTTAGAACACGTTTAGTGTTATGCCTTGAACACTTTGAGAACACAAAGGAGGGTAATGACTACTTTTGCTTCTCCATGAAGAGGAGAGCTAAGAATGCTGACTGTCCCTTCTCTCCTCTCACCTTTGAGAACATCTGGATATTAGTGTGATAATTCCTTACTGTTGGGGACTATCTCTGAGGCCAGGCTATTCTAAGTTTTAGAGAGCCAGTTAAATCAAAACCTGGAGCATTAGAGACAAAATTAATTTCTTGAGTGAAAAGAGCATCGAGTTTCTTTAGTAAAAAACAAAAAGATTAAGAATGATAATGGTGAAATGATCATGGTAAAAGAGACCTGATAATTTGGGTTGCTTTATATTATTTAGCAATATGTTTTAACAGGTTGACGAAGTTTAATAGTTTAATCAAGAGATTTGTCTTTGATATAGGTGAAAATTTATATTCATAAATGTGAATGGATTTCAGGCTGAAGAAATGTTTGATTCTCAGGAGAGGTGAGGCTAAGTAGACTGTGGTTATGATTGCAAAAGTACCACTCACCTACCATGTTAAGAGCTTTTTACAGGTACAGAAACTAAGGAACAGAGTTAAGGGTACCTGGTCATGTACTCAGTCAGTGGTAGATCAGAGTCTAATGTAGCCAGTCAACTCTAAAGCCTGCATTTTAAACTGTACTGCCTGCCTATGAATGATAGAGCCATATCCATATTATGGAAGCAGCATTTTGAGGGATGAATATTTGGAAGTATTAAAATCAAGAAGTCACACTTTTCCATCTTAGTAAAACACCATGTTCATCTCTTATCTGTATGAGGAAGCTGTAGAATTTTCTGGGTCTCTGGTTTAGCATTCTAGTCTTAGCAACCTCATTTCTAACTAATATAGCTCTGCTTTGATAGATGGTGGTTCCCATTTCCTGAAAATTACTTATTCCTGCCTTATAGAATTTTACACATATTGTCCATATTATTTCAAATACATTTTACTCATTCCTGACTTTCACTTATTTCAAAACGTAGCTTGAAACCAATCTCTGTAGTGTCATCCCTAATAATCCCATCCAAATCTATGGCCCTTCCACTTAAAAAAAAAAAAAGAAAGAACAGTTTTACTGTTATATGATTCACATTCTGTGGAGTTTGCCTACTTAATGTCTACAATTCAGTGGATTTGGATGTATTCAGAGTTGTGCAAGCATCACCACAATCAATTTTGGAATATTTTCATCATCCCTAAAAGAAACTCCATAGCAGTCTCCCCCTGCCCTATTTGGCCCCTAATCCCCCTCTTCTCCAGGAAGCTACAAATCGACTTTCTGTTCTGTAGATTTGCCTGTTCTGGATAGCTCATATAAATTGAATCATATAATGTGTGTGATTTTTATGTCTGGCTTCATTCACTTGACATAATGTCTTTTAGGTTCATCCATGTTGTGGTATGTATCAATACTTATTTCTTTTTATTGCTGAATAATACTCCATTGTATAGATATGCCACATTGAATTTATCCCTTCCTCAGTTAATGAACATTTGAGTTGTTTGCACTTTTTGGCTGTTATGAATAATCCTGCTGTGAAGATTTGTTTCCAAGTCTTTGTGTGGACATAAGGTTTTCTTTCTCTTGGGTATATACCTAGGAATGCAGTTGTTGGGCCTCTATGTTTAATTTTTTGAGGAACTGATACACTCTTTTCCAAAGCACCTGTGCCATTTTACATCGCCACCAGCAGTGTGTGAAGGTTCCAATTTCTCTGCATTATCGTCAGCACTTGTTATTGTCTCTCTTTTTGATTATAGCCATCTTAGTGAATATGAAGTGGTATCTCGTGGTTTTGATTTGCATTTCCTTAATAACTAATAATGGTAGATGTCTTTTCATATATGCTTATTGGCCATTTGTAAATCTTCTTTGGTGAAATATCTGGATTTGGTGAACCCGTTGAATGTTTTTAATTTGATTGTCTTTATATTATTGAGTTTTAAGAGTTCTTTATATATTCTAGATACAAATTTGTATCAGATAGATGATTTGCAAAATTTTCTCCCATCCTGTGAGTTTTCTTTTCATTTTCACAATCTCACTTGGCCTCTTTCCTGAATCTTTATTTGTCTCTTAGTTTAGGTGTAAAAAGAAGTCATAAAAATTAGTTCTTGCTAACTGATGAATTTAATGTACAGAACAGAAAATAGGTTGGAAATGCTTGAAATCTAAAAATTAAGATATAACAGGATGATTAACCAAGCCATTGATTTATTTGAAAGAACTTCATAGCTTTCTCTGGTGAAGTTTTACTGAATCAATGAAATTCTGAGTTTTAGTTTGTGGTACTTAAAAAAAATCAGTGAAATATCTGGCTTATAATGATTAAAGATAACTAGATACTATCACTGTCTCCTTCAGTATTAAAAATGGTTTTGTGTCATCACTACTCAAATATAATTTAAACAGTATTTCATTAAATGAGAGGATTAGTCAGAGTAAATTAACATTCAGAATTATTTATGCCATTAATTCTGCACTAGGTAGTTATATGTATTGTTCTGAGATTGTGTTATACGAATTGTTCTGAGATTGTGTGCTACATTGGATTAGGCTGAAATTTTTATGTATTTTCTTAGTTGTAAAAGAATGACTATCTTATGCCTACTTTGCAGAGAAAAAGGTAAGATTTTAAAAATACGAACTACATTATACTTATGTCAGTATTAGGCAGTTAAGCAGAAGTTGCTTATGTGAAAGTTGTCAGCATAAACATGTACTAATCAAAAAAACGAAAACAAACACTGTGCATTCACCAGCTCTGTGGTTTCCTAAATACAGCTATTGGGATTTCCCCATTTCCCTGTACTGCTTTTAAACTTCTGTATATCTAGGGCTATCTCTGAATCATTTATTGATCCCTGTATATCCTTCTTAAATTTCCTTCTCTAAACAACTTCTGAAATTCTCCTATCTTTCCCACACTACCACCACAAAATTTTTTTTTTAAAAATCTGGCCTTTTCAATTCCCCTAGTAGCTTTTCTGCATTTGAAGACTGTCTTAAAATTCACTCAGATTTATTTTGGGTCCTAAAATTGACCCAGCTTCTTTGGAGCCATTGAAAATTATTCTGTGCAGACCACAGTACAAATTGTCTTTCTTGACACCTTCAGAATATTTAGCACCAAACAATTTAGACCTTTTCAAAGTATTCATACCATAACTTTCTGTAAGTTTTTGATTTATTAAACATTTCATTTGTATTTGATCCTCCCAACAATCCTGTGAGATATTCCCAGTGGTCTTCATAAATGTAAATCAGATCATATCTCTTTCCTGCTAAAAATCTTGGAGTGGCTTTCCATTACCTTTAGCTTAAAATCCTTGTTACTGTAAAGGCATTATATAGTCTGGCCCTGGTCTACCTCTCCAGTCTTTTCTAGCATTTCTCCTCCCCTTGTCATAAACTCCAACCTCATTTCATCAGTTCCTCCAATATACCAAACTCCCGGAGAGTTATTCTGGCCCTGGCACATGCTGTTCCCTCAGTCTTAGCTTTTTTTCCTTACTCTTCCTGAAATTACTCCTATTCATATATGCTAAAATGTTACTTTTTCAAAGAGGTTTTCCTTTTGTCTAAATAGGGACCCCTTTCTATGCTTTCATAGCTTCCTGTACTTTTCCTTCACAACACTTGCCATGATATTTTACTATGTATCTTAATTACCTACTGTCTCTCTCCTCTACTGGACTCTGAATTATATGAATGTAGAGACCTTGGCTGTTCTGCTAACCACCTTGTCATATGGAATATCATGTACGTAGTAGATCTCCAATAAATATATATATGTATATTTTATTTTTGCTGAGGAAGATTAGTCCTGAGCTAACATCTGTACCAGTCTTCTTCTACTTTATATGTGGGTTGCTGCCACAGTGTAGCCGACGAGTGGTGTAGGTCTGTGCCCAGGATCAAAACCCACGAACACGTGCTGCTGAAGTGGAGTGCACTGAACTTAACCACTAGGCCACAGGGCTGGACCCTCCAATAATTTTTTTTTTAAGATTTTTTTTTCTATGTTTTAGTTTTCCATCTCCCCAAAGCCCCCAGTACATAGATGTATATTTTAGTTGTGGGTCCTTCTAGTTGTGGCATGTGGGACACTGCCTCAGCATGGCTTGATAAGGGGTGCTAAGTCCGTGCCCATGATCCAAACCAGTGAAACCCTGGGCTGCCGAAGCAGAGCACGTGAACTTAGCCACTTGGCCACGGGGCCAGCACCTCCAATAAGTATTTTTTGATAAATGAATTTCCGTTTCTTTTTTTTTTTAATTGCAGTAACATTGGATTATAACATTATATAGCTTTCAGATGTTCATCGTAATATATTTCAAATTCTATCTAGATTACATCATGTTCACCACCCAAAAACTAATTATAGTCCATCACCACATATGAGAGCCTAATCACCCCCTTTTGCCCTCCCCCTCTGGTAGCCACCCATCCAATCACTGTTGCTATGTGTTTGTCGTTTTTATCTTCTGCTTATGAGTGAGATCATATGGTATTTGACTTTCTCCCTCTGACTTATTTCACTTAGCATAATACTCTCAAGGTCCATCCATGTTGTCACAAATGACCAGATTTCATCATTCTTCTGGCTGAGCAGTATTCCATTATGTATATATACCATGTCTTCTTTATCCATTTGTCCCTTGATGGGCACCTAGGTTGCTTCCACGTCTTGGCTGTTGTGAATAATGCTGCAGTGAACATAGGGGTGCATGTCTGTTTATGCCTTTGTGTTCTCAAGTTCTTTGGATAAATACCCAGCAGTGGAATAGCTGGATCATATGGTAGATCTATGCTTAATTTTCTGAGGATACTCAATACTGCTTTGCATAGTGGCTGCACCACTTTGCACTCCCACCAGCAGTGTACGAGGGTTCTCTTCTCTCCAACACTTGTTTCCTGTCTCGTTAATTATCACCATTCTGACCGGAGTGAGGTGATACCTCATTGTAGTTTTGATTTGCAATTCCCTGGTAGCTAATGATGTTGAGCATCTTTTCATATGCCTGTTGGCCATCTGTATATCTTCTTTGGAGAAATCTCTGTTCAGATCTTTTGCCCATTTTTAAATTGGGTTGTTGGTTTTTTTGTTGAGCTGTATGAGTCTTTGTATATTTTGGATATTAATCTCTTATCTGATATATGGTTTGCAAATACCTTCTCCCAATTGTTAGGTTGTCTTTTCGTTTTGTTGATGGTTTCCTTTGCTGTGCAGAAGCTTTTTAGTTTGATGTAGTCCCATTTGTTTGTTTTTTCTTTTGTTTCCCTTGCCTGATCAGACATGGTACTTGAAAATATGCTGCTCAGACTGATGTCAAAGAGCATACTGCCTATGTTTTCTTCTTGAAGTTTCATGGTTTCGGGTCTTACATTCAAGTCTTTAGTCCATTTTGAGTTGATTTTTGTGCATGGTGTAAGGTAGTGGTCTACTTTCATTATTTTGCACGTGGCTGTCCAGTTTTCCTTACACCATTTATTGAAGAGACTCTCCTGTCTCTGTTGTATGCTCTTGGCTCCCTTGTTGAATATTAGCTGTCCATAAATGTGTAGGTTTCTTTCTGGGCTCTCGATTCTGTTCCATTGATCTGTGTGTCTGTTTTTGTGCCAGTACCATGCTGTTTTGGTTACTATGCCTTTGTAGTATATTTTGAAATCAGGGAGTGTGATATCTCTATCTTTGTTCTTTTTTCTCAGGAATCCTTTGGCTATTTGGGGTATTTTGTTTTTCCATATAAATTTTAGGATTCTTTGTTCCATTTCTGTGGAAAATGCTGTTGGAACTTTGATAGGGATTGCATTGAATCTATAGATCGCTTTAGGAAGTATGGGCATTTTAACTATGTTAATTCTTCCAATCTAAGAGCGTGGAATATCTTTCCATTTCTTTGTGTCTTCTTCGATTTCTTTCAATGTTTTATACTATTTGGTGTACAGATCTTTCACCTCTTTGATTAAGTTTATTCCTAAGTATTTTATTCTTTTTCTTGTAATTGTAAATGGGATTGTATTCTTAATGTCTGTTTCTGCTGCTTTGTTGTTAGTGTATAGGAACACAACCAATTTTTGTACGTGGATTTTGTATTCTGTTACTTGATTGTATTCATTTGTTATTTCTAAGAGGTTTTTAGTGGATTCTTTAGGGTTTTCTATATGTAAAATCATGTCATCTGCAAAGAGTAACCATTTCACTTCTTCTTTTCCAATATGGATCCCTTTTATTTCTTTTTCTTGCCTGATTGCTCTGGCTAGGACTTCCAATACTATGTTAAATAAAAGTAAAAGTGGGCATCTTTGTCTGATTCCTGTTCTTAGAAGGATAGATTTCAATCTTTCTCCATTGAGAATGATATTTGCTGTGGGTTTGTTATATATGGGCTTTATTATGTTGAGATATTTTCTCTCTGTACCCATTTTATTTAGAGTTTTTATCATAAGTGGACGCTGTCTCTTGTCAAATTCTTTCTCTGCATCTATTGAGATGATCATGTGATTTTTATTCTTCATTTTGTTAATGTAGTGTATCACATTGATAGTTTTGAGGATGTTGAACCATCCCTGCATCCCTGGAATGAAACCCACTTGATCATGATGTATGATCTTTTTAATGTATTGTTGTATTTGATTTACTAGTATTTTGTTGAGGATTTTTGCATCGATGTTCATCAGTGATATTGGCCTGTAATTTTGTTTTTTTGTGTTGTCCTTATCTGGTTTTGGTCTCAGGATAATGTTGGGTTCTTAGAATGAGTTAGGAAGCCTCCCCTCCTCTTCAATTTTTGGAAGAGTTTGAGAAGGATAGGTATTAAGTCTTCTTTGAATGTTTGGTAGAATTCACTAGAGAAGCCATCTGGTCCTGGACTTTTATTTTTTGGGAGGTTTTTGATTGCTGTTTCAATCTCCTTGCTGGTGATTGGTCTATTCAAATTCTCTACCTCTTCCTGGTTCAGTTTTGGAACGTTGTATGTTTCTAAGAATTTATCCGTTTCTGCTAGATTATCCGATTTGTTGGCGTATAGCTTTTCATAGTATTCTCTTATTTTGTATTTCTCGAGTGTCCATTGCAATTTCTCCTCTTTCATTTCTGATTTTATTTATTTGAGACTTCTCTTTTTTGCTTGGTGAGTCTCACTAAGAGTTTGTCAATTTTGTTTATCTTTTCAAAGATCCAGCTCTTTGTTTCATTAATTTTTTCTACTTTTTTTTAGTCTCCATTTCATTTATTTCTGTTCTCATTTTTATCATTTCCTTCCTTCTGCTGATTTTTGGCTTTGTTTGTTCTTTTTCCAGTGCCCTTAGATGTGCTGTTAGATTGTTTATTTGGGATTTTTCTTCTTTGTGGAGGTAGGCCTGAATTGCCATAAACTTCCCTCTTAGAACCGCTTTTGCTGTATCCCATAGATTTTGACATGTCATATTTTCATTTTCACTTGTCTCCAGGAATTTTTTTATTTCTCCATTGATTGCTTCATTGACAATCATTGTTCAGTAGCATTTTGTTTAATCACATTTTTGTGCCTTTTCTGGTTTTCTTTCTGTAGTTGATTTCTAGTTTCATACCTTTGTGGTCAGAAAATTTGATCTTCTTAAGTTTATTGAGACTTGTTTTGTGGCCTAATATGTGATCAGTCCTGGAGAATGTTCCATGTGCGTTTGAAAAGATTGTGTATTTTCTGGGTTTTCGATGGAATGTTCTATATATATTCACTAAGTCCATCTGGTCAAATGTGTTCTTTAAGGCCAGTGTTTCCTTATTGATCTTCTGTTTGGATGATTTATCCTTTAGTGTAAGTGGAGTGTTAAAGTCTCCTACTATTATTGTGTTGCTGTCTATTTCTCCTTTTGTGTCTGTTAATGCTTTATATATTTAGGTGCTTCTATGTTGGGTGCATAGATATTTACAAGTGTTATATCTCCTTGTGGGATTGTTCCCTTTATCATTATGTAGTGCCCTTCTTTGTCTCTTGTTAGAATTTTTGTTTTAAAGTCTGTTTTGTCTGATATAAGTATTGCTACGCCCGCTTTCTTTTCTTTGCCATTTGCATGGAATATCTTTTTCCATCCTGACAGTTTGTGAGCGTCTGAAGTGTGTCTCTTGTATGCAGCATATTTATGGGTCTTGGTTTTTTAGCCAATTAGCCACCCTGTGCCTTTTGATTGGAGCATTTAGTCCATTGACATTTAAAGTAACTATTGATGAATATGTATTTATTGCCATTTTGTTACTTTTTTTTCTGGGCGTTTTGGTAGTTCTTCTCTGTTCCTTTCTTTTTCTCTTGCTCTCTTTCTTTGTGTTTTGATGGCTTTCTTTAGTAATATGTTTGATTTCTTTTGTCTTACTTATTTGCTTATTTATTATAGGTTTCTGATTTGTGATTACCACGAGGATCCTGTATAATATTTTGTGTATATAGCAGTCTGTATTGAGTTGATAGACTCCTTAGTTTGAACTCTTTCTAAAAGCTCTACTTTTTCACTCCCCTCGTCCCACATTTTATGTTTTTGAAATCATATCTAATGTCTTGTTTTGTGTGTATCTATACGTTATCCTCTTGTCATTGAAATAAGTAATTTTAGTACTTTTGTTTTTTAACCTTCATATTATCTTCACAAGTGGTTGATCTGCTACCTTTACTATGTTTGTACTTTTACTGGTGGTTTTATTGCCTGGTGGTTGGATAATTTTTTTATCCTTATCTGTGGTCATCGCTTTCCCACTTAAATAAGTCACTTTAGCATTTCTTGTAGAACCGGTTTCTTGGTGATAAACTGCTTTAATTTTTATCTGGGAAGCTCTTGGTCTCTCCTTCCATTCTGAATGACAACTTTGATGGATATATTCTTGGCTGTAGGTTTTTTCATGTCATGCCGTTCTCTTCTCGCCTGTAGGGTTTTGGCTGAGAAGTCCACTGATAGCCTTATGGGCTTTCCTTTGTTATGTCACTTGTTGCCTTTCTCTTGCTGCTTTTAGGATTCCCTCTGTATCTTTAATTTTGGACATTTTAATTATAATATGTCTTCATGTGGGCCTTTTTGGTCTTATCTTGTTTGGAGCTGTCTGTGCTTCCTGTACTTGGATGTCTGTTTCCTTCCTTAGGTTAAGAAAATTTTCAGGTATCCTTTCTTCAAATAGATTTTCTGCCCCTTTGTCTCTCTTCTCCTTCTGGGACACCTATAATATGAAAGCATGCTTGATATTGTCCTAGAGAGTTCCCTTAGACTGTTCTCATTCTGTCTGATTCTTTTTCCTTTTTTCTGTTCAGCTTGGGTGATTTCCTATAGTCTTTCATCTAGCTCGCAGATCTGTTCTTCTGTATCATCTGTTCTGCTGTTGAGTCCCTCTAGTGAATTTTTCATTTCCAGTATTGTATTCTTCTTTTCTGATTGGTTCTTTTTTATATTTTCAGTTCTTTGTTTATGAGCTCACTGTGTTCATCCAGTCTTCTCCCAATATCTGTGAGCATCATTGAGTTTCCGTTTGAACTCTTTGTTGGGTAGGTTGCTTATTTCTGTTTCATTTAGTCCTTTTTCTGGGGTTTTGTCCTGTTTCCTTGTTTGGAATGTATTCCTTTGCCTCCTCATTATGCCTCTTTCTCTTTGCTTATATCTGTGTATTAGGCAAGACAGCTATGTCTCCTGATCTTGGAGAAGTGGCCTTATGTAAGAGATGCCTTTTGAGGCCCAGCAGTGTGCTTCACTCTCGTCACCAGTCCAAATGATCCAGGAGTGATCCCTTTGTGGGCTACTTGTGTCCTTTTGCTGTGGCAGGGTTGCTCTTAATGCAAGTACCCAGGGAGTCTAGTCTTTCCTTCCCTTGCCAGCTGTTTGTAAATCTGGTTTGGGGAACCTCAGCACCATTGGCTACAAGGTCTAACAGCACACTCCTGTTGCAATTTTCCTGTTAATTGGGTAGGTACCCAGTGTAGCTCATTGCTAGGCTCGGGGGCTTACAGTTACTTTAGGCCTCAGGTCTACAAAGCTGTTGTCAGTTCTCTTAGGAGTGTGGCTGAGTGGGGCTGGCCCTAGGCACAGGAGCACTCAATTGTTTCAGGCCTTGGAAGGGAGGTGCTGATCTCTTTTATGACTATTTGTGAAGCACAGTTCTTCTGCTGATAAGCCTCACTTTCCACAGGACCACCCACAGCATCAACAGAGTCCTGGTCCACACACACTTCCCAACCCCTTGGAGCATACCCTGCAGATGCCCCCACCTCTCCGCCAATGCCCCCCACAGTTCACCTGGTCCTCACATAGGCCCTGCCCCACAGAGGCGGACACACTCACCTGCCTGTAGAAGGTCAAGGCACCCAGTCAATGCAGGCCAACAAGTAGCCTGAGGGCTTGCTGTTGCTCGGGGCCCGTCTCTATGGTGGGCTGCCTTCCCTGGTTGAGCTAGATTAAATTTGCACTCTAGTGGGTGTGGCAGACTCCAGGGCTAACAGGCCAGGGGAAGAACTTCACTGGCGTCTGTGGGAGTCTGTGTTAGCATGCCTGGACCAGGTGACAACAATGGCTACCACCAATGTCTCAGTCTCCAGAGAGGTCTCTCCTCTCTCTGAGGTGCACCCAGAGCCTACCAGGTGAATCTGTTTTCACCAAGGGACTGTCAGCCTTTTTTCTGGTGATTTTGGGTTGCTGAAACAGGTGAGTTTGTGCATGGGCCTTCTAAGACCGGGGTCCTTTTGGCTTTCATCTGATAGCTTTTCTGGGGGTGTTCCCTGCTGCAGTTAATAGCCAGCAAAGCCAGATAGTAAGACCCCCATCTCATTTGTGCTGAGCCTGAAGGATGCTTACAGCAGTATCAGGCCCCTGTTCCGGACCTCACATCTCCAGGCAGGGCTGTGTACCTTAGGGTGACTCCCGCCTGGTGGCTGAGAAACTCCGCTGCTCCTGAAGGTGGCTTTTTTTCTCTCCAGAAGGAATTTCTGCCTGTTCAGCCTTAGTCAGGACTGTCCCTTGTTGTGGGGGTTCTTTTTATCCAGTTTTCTATCCAGGAAAATTTTTCCAAAAATAGTTGTAACCTGGTTGTGTTCATGGGAGGAGATGAGTTCAGAGTCTGTCTACGCTGCCATCTTGACGAGATCTCCCTCCATTTCTAAGATGAGCAATCTAAGGGTTTTAGTGCTGAGTAACTTCTCAAAGACCTCACAGCAAGTAATGTCAGAAAGAGAATTTTCATCAGTACTTTTTTTGTAGTAAATTTAGAATTCATGTCTACTCAAGTCTAATTTCAGGAGATAAAATTTATAAGCAAAAATAATCATGAAAACAAATTGAGGGTGGGTGTGAAAAAAGTTCATCTACAATTTAGTGTTTACCACAACTCTAGAAAACCTCTTAAAAGAAAGATAGTGTTTACGTTTTTGTATAGTCTTAATTAATGTGAAAACATAAGTATTTCACTTCTTTTTTATAGCTTGGTAATAACATTGTGATACCCTTTTGCTGCCTCACTTTATAAAGAGAACTGTTTCATAAAGAGGGGAATATGGTCTATGGTTTTACTGAGCATCTGTTATATCTTTAGGTCTTTGTTAAATAAATGGGATTTAAGGTAAAGTTTAATATAGTAGAAAGAACATTGAACTTTAGAGTCTGAAAAGTAGAATGCATACTGAGAACAGGCCCTGCATACTCAGTAGTGTTACATGACTCCTTGCTAAGTCACATAACCTCTCTGAGTTTTAGTTTCCCTGTCAACTAAGTAAAAAAAGAAAGAGAAAAAATGTTACTCTAATGATAAGCTAATTAATGTGAAAACACTTGATACAAAAAACTTTACATAAATATAAAGCATTTATACTCTATGTCATATTAGAATTTTAATTTAAACAGGATTGACATGAACGTATTTGTGTTTTAAAAATTTCTGTGGCAGCACAACGGAGGACAAATTGGAAGTGAGCAAACTTAAAGCAAAGAAGCAAGTTGGGCGACTATTACATTAATCTTTGCTACTGAAAATGGGACTTAGAGAACTATAGAGTACTTTGTTAAGAATGAAGAGGAGACAGGCAGACTTAGTTACTAGATGTTATGGTGTTAGAGGAGAATATAGGATAATCTGGTTTCTGGCTTGGAAAATTAAATTATGATATCATTTATTAAAGGAATACTAGAGAAGGAGTATATACAAAAGTGTGAAGATGATTGACAACTTGAGGTTGAAATGTCTATGAAAAATATAAGTTGGCATGGACGAATAGGAATTAGAAATATGATTCAAGAACTTGAGGACTGGCCCTGGGATGCAGATTTTGTAACCATTGGTATGAATTATAGTATCATGGGAGAGTGTGAACAGTGAAAGAAGAAGAAATTAGGGAACAGCTCTGTGAAATACTAACGTTTAAGTAGAGAAGGAGAAGGTTGTAAAAAAAAAAAAAAAAAAAAGAATATCCTTCCCCTCCAGAAAAGCAGAATCACAGAGTTTAACTTTAAAAAGGATTGATAAGGTACATAAAATTATGGAACGTTTGGATTTGTTAGGGTCATCATTGGTGACTTTGTGAGAACCTTTTTGAGGGTCCTTTGAGGTAGGAAGATCTATTGTGCTAGGTTGAAGAGTAAGTGAGGATTGAGGAAGGAGAAGCTTGGCTCCAAGGACAAGTCAGAAAAATGGGAATAGGTAGAGGAGGAAATGAGTCTGTGAATTGGGCGGTGACTTAGGGGGGAGAAAGGAAAAGAACTGGCCCTTACGTGCTGAGGAAAAAAAAAAAAACAGGAGAAAAGATAGAAGGAGAAACAAGGGGATAAGGGCTGTTAATGACGTAAGTCTTTAAGGAGACAAAATTAGAAGAATTTGGAAATTAGATCCAAAGCCATAGGAAGAAAAATTATTAGCCTTGGATTTAAGGAGCGTTATACCTTCCACTGGTGTATAAGGGAATCAGGTAAGATTAAGGCGTGGGGCAAGAGAGTTGTAAAGAAAATTGAGGCTTCTGACTTCCTTGAAAAGTAGGCTGCAAGGTTGTCTATTCAACCTAATGGGTTAGAGACAGTGAGACTGGCAGAAGTTTGAAATAAATTACTGGAAATAGAGAAGGCTGTACTGGAGACATTCTGGAGGATTGACGGTCATATGTGAAGTACTCGAAAGATTGAAGACTGGAGATCTTTAATGTCCGTGAGATTTCCTTTAGTAATTTTTGAACCCAGATAATATTAACATTATGATAAAAGTTTTCGTATTCTGTACTAGTGAGTGAGAATAGTAGGTAATGCCCGTGTGTAAGACACTCTAATAAAATCCCTTGTAATCCACTGATAGAGAGGGAAATGATAGTGATTAAGCCACAGCCAAAGGCTTCAATCATAAATAACGTGATCTTGATCATATTTTTAATACGTTAACTTCATAGCTTTTTATATGGGAACACAGCCAGATGGCTCAGTATTAGTCAGAAATCTTTCTCCTTTAGTGTCATCTGTAAAGTATAGACTTCTTCGTGCAAGAAACTTAAATTAGTCTGTCGCAAAGCAGTTAATGACTACTCTGTACTTTGGGCTATGTAGATATTGGACATTAGTATTTAGATGAATTTTAAATGGTTGCAAGTCCCAAGCTTAATGTAGTATTTGATATTAGAGCTTGATGAGGTTGAAGTCAGTATATATGTCAATTTTAGGATTTTTTGATTAATTTGTTTATATTATCTTCCCAGATATCAAGGGTAATAATCTGTACTTTCTGTACTCCATGTGCTTTGCTTTTCTTATAAGATGTCACCCAATCATTTTTACTTTTCTGGCTTGCTTACTGGTTGCTCTAGTGACCAAAAGGAAATAATTTCTTGAAAATGAATGTATTACTATATATCAGAATAATAATTTGATAAACTTAGAAACAAATCGTGCTTTTCCAAAGGAAATTCTTCAAAGCTTATGTTAATTTTTTATTAAAACAATGCAAATTCATCTGGAAGAGATAATATAAAATATGAGATAATATAAAATTATGAATCTGTTTCAAAAATATTAGAACTGTGCATTTTATACATTTGCCATACATATTTTTCATCCTATTTTTATGCTTGAAATTTTATTTGTTGATTGTCACTTAACTCTATCAGTTTTGTTGGCCTCAACCATTATTCAGTCTATATGTCTGACTGCTTCATTTTTGTGCAGGTATAGAAGATGTATCAACATAAAAACTATTATTCTGTATTAAATAGAAAACATATTAACTATATTTGATGTAATATCTCAGGGAGACAGAAGAGTACAAAGAAAACTATAACAAAACACCTGTGTACCCCTCTCTTAGTTTAAAAAAATAAAACATTACAGGTACAGTTGAATCTCCCTGTATAGATTTCCCTAATCCCATTCCCTTCCCTCCCTTGCCAGAGGGTGCCATCATCCTGAAATTCTTTTTTATTCTCTTCATTTATATTTTTAATATATATGTATGGGTCTTTAAATAATTTGCATTATTTGTATCATGTTTTAAAATTTTCTATAGTTGCATTGTGTGCATATTTATGTTATCTTAATATATTTGTGTTATATTCCATGTATCCTTTACATCTTGTTTTTTGTTGTTGTTCACTGTTGTAGTTTTGAGATTTATCCATGTTAATACATGTTAGTTGTATTTTTCATTTCAATTTTTGTGTAATATTTCTTGGTATGAATAATGGATTTTCGATTTTTTCCAATTTTTCATTCTTACAAATGATGCTACGGTATATTTTTTATAGTTGTATTCTTGTAAATATGTGTGAAAGTTTCTGTAAGGTTAAACTTAGCCATGGCAATACATGATTGTAATGTTGTGCACATCTTCGTCTTTAATAGATGTTGCCAAATAACTCTCCAAAGTGAGGGTTCTAGTTTACACCCCCATTGGCAGGATATGAGTTCCTGTTACTACACATCTTCTCCACACTTAGTAGTATTGACGTGTGCATGTGCTTGTGTGTTTAACAGTTTCATGAGAATAATATGGTGTGGTGTTAATTTGTATTTTTCCTATTACTAATAAGATTGAGCATCTTCTAATATGTATAGAGGCCATTCTGATTTCCTGTTCTGTGAATTGCCCTTTTTTGCATTTTTCTTTCTTTCGTTGTCTTTTTAAAGATTTTATTTATTTTATTTTTCCTTCTCCCCAAAGCCCCCCAGTACATAGTTGTATATTTTATTTTACTTTATTTTATTTGTTTGTTTATTTTGAGGAAGATTGGCCCTGAGCTAACTACTGCCAGTCCTCTTCTTTTTGCTGAGGAAGTATGGCCCTGAGCTAACATCTTGCCCATCTTCCTCTGCTTTATATGTGGGACACCTACCCACAGCGTGGAGTGCCAAGCGGTGCCATCTCCACACCCAGGATCCGAACCCGCGAACCCCAGGCTGCTGAGAAGCGGAACGTGCGAACTTAACAGCTGTGCCACTGGGCTGCCCCCATAGTTGTATATTTTAGTTGTGAGTCCTTCTAGTTGTGGCATGTGGGATGCTGTCTCAGCATGGCTTGATGAGTGGTGCTCGGTCCATGCCCAGGATCCGAACCAGCGAAACCCTGGGCCACCAAAGCAGAGTGCACAAATTTAACCACTCTGCCAGGGGGCTAGCCTGTCTTTTTTTTTTTTTTTGATCAACTTAAGGGAGTTCATGTATTCTCGTCCTTTGTTGGCTATATGCAGCAGGAGTATCTTCCCCAGTCTGTATCTTATCTCTTTACTTGGCGGTGTCTGTTGAACAGAAGCTTGTCATTTTAACTTTCAAGTTTATCAGCCTTTATCTTTAAAATCTCTTTGCTTTTTGTCTCAAGTCTTCCTATATTCTAAGGTAACAAGGATTTTTTCCGTATTTTTTTAAAAAGTAATGCGTTTGCTTTCACGTTTATGTTTTTAATCCAACTATAATTTATTTTTGTACAGTTAGTTCTGCTGTAACACAGCATGTGTTCCCCAAAATCACTGTGCTATATGCAAAATCATGTGATAAAAACCATAGGGCATATGGGGAAAATGGAATTGGGGCACAACACTCAAAAAAATTGTCAGTGACACATTTTTTTAAAAAGGTATTTAATAAAAATAGCACAGTTTTACATATATTAAGTTGTTAAAAAATACATAAATGCCACAATAAACATGGCATTTTTATTTTGAAAAAGCTGAAGATTGCTTGTGGAGGTGAGATTCAGAAGGGTTGTGGCTTGTGAGTTATTGTGAAGAGGTGGAAGAAGGTTATTTGAAATCTGCCAAGAAGGTATAGCATCAGATGTGGAGAAAGTGGCTCATAACACAGGTGGTGAATTTAGGTAGATGTTTGAAGTGTGTGTGTTTTGTGCATATTTATGCAGCTCAGTATAGCTGCGTAGTTTTCTATATTCAACCAGTGTTGGTTTCAGAGTTTGGACTAGGGTGAAGCAAGCAAGGCTCCTAGGGCTTAAAATTTAAGAGGTACTCCCTGTTAGCGTCCCTAGGCATCTCACTTACCTCATCCTAGTCCTGGCCTGGCTTGTGAATGAAGTAGTGCTTGAGCGTACACTGAAATTTGTGTTACTCTTTCCTAATAGATAAATCATGTTTAACACATTCAAGTTTTCGAAGCAAACATTAGAGTAGACCTGACTGCATATGTAAGGTAGAACTCTAATTAATATTTTCCATATACATTCTCAGATCTTTCCTCACTAGTTTGTAATGATGCTTTTAGCATATATTGTAGTTCCACGTATACATGAGTCTGGTTCTTGTTTCTGTGTGCCATTTTCATTGGTCTTTTTCTTTCTCTCGATGCCCGTGTCATTTTCTTAATCTCAGGTCTGGCACTAATTTTGTAACTTTGGGCAAGTTAATTTCTGTGTGTCTGTGAAATTATAATAGTGCCTACCTTGTTGGGTAGTTAAAAGGAGAAAATGAGTCAATATTAAAGTACTTAGAAGTACAGGCCTGGCCCAAGGGTAAAGTTCAAATGTTGTTATTTTGTTATTACTAAAAGTAATGTTTACAACTTAATAAAGAGTCTTGATATCTAGGAGACTGAGATTGCCATCTTGTTTTTCCTTTTCCAAAGTGTCTGAGAGGAAACAAGGAGAGGCTTATGGAAGGATTCCTTGAGAAAGTGACATTGAGGCTATCTGAAAGATCGTAGGAGTTAACTAGGTGTTGAGAGCAATAGGAAAATATTCTAAACAGAAGGATCCATGAGAAAATGGTGTGTCTAGGAACTGAAAGAAGGCTCTTGTAGCTAGATCTCAGCACAAAGAAAAATGGTACTAGCTGAGACTAGAGAGGTAGGTAGGAGCAGATCATGCTAGACCTGTTAGGCAATGTTAAGGATTTTAGACTTCATGCTAAAATCATAGTTATAACTATTCAAAAAAGAATCTCAGAAGCCCAAATTGTGCTCATGTGGACTTTTAATAGCATACCATGAATTAAGAGTGCTGTTGAGAATGTATAAATTCAGGGCTTTGTTCACTTATTTGTAATCTTTGTGAGCTCTTGATTCTTTTCTAGACTTTTATCAGTTCAGATTGAGGAATCTTGGGTTTTTGGCAGATTCATAGATTAAGAGTAGAGTTTTTACAGTGCAACAAATTTATGTAAATGTCTTGAAATAGAATGTTTTCATTTATTTCTCCACTTCATCTAATATTGTTGTCTTTCGTGGGTATACCTAAGACGGCTACATATTATTTCTTAATAGATGTTCCTATTTTTTCTACCTCCTCACTCATGTTTCATTGCCACAGAATTCTTCAAGTAAGGTATAGGTGGCCTGAATTAGAAATAAGATGTGCTTTTTCTATTGAAGGTAGTGTTGAAAGCAGTTAAGTATTCATCAGATGGGAGCTTCTCCTTTCATACTAGTATCGTTGTACAGAAAGTAGTCACTCAAGATCTAGGAAAGAGAATTGAACTAGAAATGTTATGGCAGCAGATGAATACTGCCCAGTACAAACCTCCACTATAACTGTAAAGGATTTACTAAATACCTTGGGAGATAAAATCCCATTTTTCAGAAATACTTTTTAGATAAATATAAACAGAATTTTGCTGGTATTCCACAAATAGTTTTTAAAGTAAGTTTTATAAATGACACTTTCAGTTACAGTAGTTTTGTTAATCTATGAGTTCAACATATTTCCAATCAAAGTCTTAATTGGATTTTTTTGTGAAACTTGATAAACTGACTCTAAAATTTATATGGAAGAGCAAATGGCCAAAGATAGCTAACACAATTTGCAACAGCAACAAGCTGGGGAACTTGTTACAGGTCTGATGAGAAACTAATTCTAGGTATTTGAAAATAAGATGAATATAGTTTCAGAAATGCTTATAGTGCTTGGTGTATCACCTTTTTCAAATCAATCCTGCATGCCCCAGCGGATTTTACTACTGTATGGGAAGGAGTTGAAGACAGTGTTAGTGTTATTAACTTTTGTTGGTAAAGAAGCTAATTATTTTTAAAGTTTTTTGGAGACTTTGATTATGATTATGATTATTTAACTTATAATCAATCTTACAAACCTTTAATAGTTACTTTCCTTACCCCTGAAAAGATACAGTAAATTATATAAAATTAACATACTATGTTTGTAAGATTTTTGCAAAAAAATAATTTTTCTTATTTCTTTATGTTTTACCATCTTGCATTTTAAAATTTGTCTTGATTGATTCTTGTGATTACCATTTGAATTTTTGTTCAACTGACAAATATTTTATTGAATAGCTGTTACTTCCATTTTTTTAAAAAATGCTAAGGATTTTTTTTTTTTTTTCGGAGAAAGATTAGCGCTGAGCTAACTGCTGCCAGTCCTCCTCTTTTCACTGAGGAAGACTGGGCCTGAGCTAACATCCATGCGCATCTTCCTCTACTTTATATGTGGGACGCCTTCCACAGCATGGCGTGCCAAGTGGTGCCATGTCCACACCCAGAATCTGAACCAGTGAACCCCAGGCTGCTGAAGTGGAACATGCACACTTAACCGCTGCGCCACCAGGCCAGTCCCAGAATTTTTTTTAATGTGTATGTCAGTACTTGTCCTCCAATGGCAGATATTTATAGAACAATAGAACTAATACTTTACAAAAATGAAATGTTTTTCTTCAAAATACTGTGACATTACAGTTATTCTCAATAATCCTTTGAAGTTAGGCATGTACTTTTAATATGAAAGGAAATATCAAAAATGGAGAGCTTTTCTGCTGTTCCTGTAGTTCCAGGTATTTCCCTTTACTAATCTTCTTATCTTTTTTAGGTATTTAGTTGATAGTCGCTGGTTCAAACAGTGGAAGAAATATGTTGGCTTTGATAGTTGGGACAAATACCAGATGGGAGATCAAAATGTATATCCTGGACCCATTGATAACTCTGGACTTCTCAAAGGTATTAGTTCCTTCTTTCAGTCAAGTTGTAAATGTGTTCATTTCAATATGTTATAATCAATACGTGTAATATGGAAAATGTTAATATAGGTAAATTGATAAATTAAAAATTTCTTTGTTATAGATTTGACCTAATGAACTCAGATTATTGTGTCATACTTACTGTTCTGTGTCATGACAAATTTTGTTTTTAATTTATGATATAATAAGGGTTTAGTATTGTTTAAACGTTTAAATGAAGAATGTAAATTAGATAGCACTAGCTTATTATTTGGGGGAAATGCTGTATTGTATATTGCTTTTCCTAGTGGAGACATGACTTTTTCTTTAAGATGGGGAGCCCTGGTAGATGTTTTCATTCTTAGACTTTTTCATTAATCTTCTACAACCCTCACTACTTGCCAGCTCTTCTGTACCTCTCATCACATTTAGAGAGAATAAAACATAAGTACCAGAACTTCCATTTCTGGCCACGTGGAATAACAGGGACTGGATTTATCCTTCCACCTGAATGAACTAAAACCCTGACAAAATATATGAAAGAGCGGTTCTCAAAACATTGGACGTCAGGCAACAAAGAACAGTGATCCCTGAGAGGTAGGAGACTTGTGATTGTTTCAGCTTACTGCATTGAGAGTTTCCAAGACACAGCACAGAAGGGGAAACCCATGGAAAGCCTAGCCATCTTCCTTAGTTGAAGAAAGAGTTTGGTGTCCATGGAGACCAAGGCTGCCAGAGTTTTCAGGGCAGAGTACCAGACAGGAATGAGCAGCACAGAGAGGCAGAGACTGAGACGTGGAGATCTGTAGAGGGTGTCTCTCAAGTCTTCAACTGGCTTTTAATCAACACATGCATCCAGGGAAAGAATCACCCAAAAGAATTAGAGGGAACCATCATTGAGGCTCATATAAGACCAAGAATAATGTGTTTACAGCAGCCAGAGTGGAAACCCTTATAATTCACAAGGTGGACTACTGAGAATGGTTTTGCCTCTGTAATAAGGCAAAATTAATCCTCTTGTCAGTTCTAACTTGAAAGCATCAAACTATTTCCAAATAACTTAGCTGCATCTCAGAACAAAATGCAGGAGTATTTATAAGAATACAAAATACCCGGCATCCAACAAGATAAAATTTGTAATATTTTGGATCCAACCAAATATTACCTGACATGCAAAGAAGCAGAAAAATATGATGCATAATGAGAAATATCAGTGTTTAAAAAAATTTTTTTAAGTGGAAAAAAGGAAAAAAGAACAAGTGAAACAAATAGAAAACAAATAGCAAGCTGGTAGATTTAACTCCAGTTCTGTGAATAATCACATTAAATATAAATACCCCAATTAGAGGTAAAGACTGTAAGAGTGGATAAAAAAATAAGATGCAACCCAACTCTATACTGTCTACTTTAAACATTAATATAGATTTTAAGTATTTTAAATATAAAGATAGAAATAGATTAAAAGTAAGAGATTGAAAAACATATAATGCCATGTTGTGGTAAGCAGAATTCTAAGACTGTCCTCCAGTGACCCTCACTCTTGTGTAATCGTCTCAGCTTTGAGTGTGGCTGGAACCTGTGAATAGGATGAGATATCATTCCCATGATTATATATCACAAAAGGGAGGTTATCCCAGTGAGCTTAATCTAATCACATGTGCCCTTTAAAAGCAGAGAGTTTTCTCTGGCTCATGGTTGAAGAAGTCATATTCAAAGCATGAGAATGACTCGACACATCATTGCTGGTTTGAAAATGGAAGGGACCACATGAGAAAGAAGACAAGCATCCTCTAGGAACAGGGAGAGGCCTTGGCCCCACAGCCAGCAAGGAACAGGGACTTCATACCTGCAACCATGAATTCTGAATTCTGCCAACAACCTGAATGGGCTTAGAAGGGATTCTTCCCCAGAGCCTTCAAATAGGAGACCAGCCTGTCTGACATCTTATTTCTGGCTTGTGAGACCCTAAGTAGAGAACTCTGTTGAGGAGCCCACTTGAACTTCTGGCCCACAGAATTGTGAGATAATAAATGGATGTAGTTTTAAGCTGCTATGGTAATTTGTTATGCAGTAATAGAAAACTAATACACATGCTAACACTAAATCAAAAGACACCTGGAGTGGCTGTGTTAATATCAGACGTTAAGACAGAACAAAGAACATTACTGGGGATAAAAGTTCACTTCATAATCATAAATGTGCTGGAACAATTCATTAAAAGGACATAATGATCCTAAATATATACCCACCCAATGACTTCAAAACTTTAAAATATGCAAAGCACAAACTGATAGAACTACAAGGAGAAATAGAAGAATATCCACAATTGTATAATGAATATTTCAATACTCTTCTCTCTATAAATGATAAAAAACATGTAGACAGAAAATAAGTAATGATATGGAAGAATTGAACACTATCAATTAACCTTACCTAATTGACATTTATGGAACATTCCACTGAACAACAGAAGAATGAAAATCGTTTTCCAGTGTGCACATGAAGCATTTAGATAGCATATTATGGGCTGTGAAACCTATCTCAATAAAGGTAAAAAGAATTTAAATCATACAAAATATGTTCTCTTACTATAGTGGAATAAATTAGAAGTTAACAGATACCTGGAACATCTTCAAATATTTGGAAACTCAGTAACACACTTCTGCATAACCCATGGATCAAAGAACTCAAAAGGGAAATTAGAAAGCATTTTTAACTAAATAAAAGTGAAAATACAACACATCAAAATTTGTGGAAGGCAGCTAAATAGTATATGGGGGTGAATTTATAGCCCTGAACACCTTTAAAGAAAAGAAAGGTCTCGGGGTTGGCCCAGTGACGCAGCGGTTAAGTGTGCACATTCTGCTTCAGCTGCCTGGGGTTTGCCCGTTTGGATCCCGGATGCAGACTTGGCACTGCTTGGCAAGCCATGCTGTGGCAGGCATCCTACATATAAAGTAGAGGAAGAAGGGCACAGATGTTAGCTCAGGGCCAGTCTTCCTCAGCAAAAAGAGGAAGATTGGCAGCAGAAGTTAGCTCAGGGCGAATCTTCCTCAAAAAGAAAAAAAGGTCTGGAATCAGTGACCTTGGTTTCCAGTGTAGGAAACTAAAAATAAGAACAAATTAAATGTAAATGAAGCAGAAGAGAGGAAATAATAAGTTCAGAACAGAAATTAAAGGAAGAAAAAACAGAGAAAATCAATGAAACCAAAAAGTGGTTCTTTGTGAAAATAAAATTGATGAATATCGAGTTAGATCACAAGAGAAAGAGAAAAGACAGGATTACCAATATCAGGAACAAGAGAGATAACATTGTTACAGAATCTTTAATAAGAGAACAATAAAGGAATATTATGAATTTTATGCCATTAAACTCAACAAATCAGATAAAAAGACAAATTCCTTGAAGGATGAAAACTACCAAAGCTCATTCCAAAAGAATAGATGACCTGAATAGCCCTATAGCAATGAAAGAAATAGAATTTGTAGTTTAAAACTTTCCCACAAGGAAAACATCAGACCCACATGGTGCCACTAGTGAATTCTACTAAACATTTTAACGGAGAAATAATACCAATTCCAGAAAAAATCTTTGAGAAAAGTGGAAGAGAATACTTCAGCTTATACTATGAAACCATCATTACCTTGGTACCAAAATCTGAATCAAGAAAAGAAAACTCTAGACTATTATACCTCATGAACATAGATGTATAAATTCTGAACAAAATTTTAATAAATTGAGTCCAACAATAAAAAGGGTATACGTATCATATAGAAATAAATATTTTTTAAAATTGCATATCATGTAAGATAAAAGAGTAAAATAGAAGAAAACTTCCTCAACCTCACAGTCAACATCTATGAAAAACCTAGAGGTGACATACTCAGTGGTGAAAGACTGAATGCCTTCCCTCAAAAATCAGGAGAAAGGCAATGATATCTACTCCCAGCTCTGTAAGCCAACATTGTACTGGAGGTAATACTGTCTAAGGCAAGAAGAAGAGACAAAAGACATGGAGGTTGTACAGAAGGAAGTAATAAATCTGCCTTTATTTATAGATAACTGTGTGTAGAAGATTGGATGGAATCTATGAAAAAACCTAGAATTAACAAATGAGGTTAGGATACAAGATCATTATTCAAAAACCAACTGTATTTTTATATGCTAACAATGGACTAACACGAATTGAAACTTTAAAAATACATTCTATAATAGCATCAAAAAATATACTTACGGGTAAATCTGACAAAAGATGTTCAAGACGTGCACTGAAAACTACAAGTTGCTGAGAAAAATTAAAATCTAAAGAGAGACTGATGTCAGCATCATGGTGGGGTGAACTTACCTGGGACTCTCTCCCCTCCAACGTATGATGAAAAGGGGCATCCATATTCCAACAGAGGACATCCTAACACAACACAAAAGCATCAGAGAGACACACAGCCACACCACAGATGGTGGAGAGGCTGGATCCCCCCTCAGAGGAGCTGGAACAGGGTAAGAGAGAAGTTCGCTCCTTCCCCTAAAGTCTGCGATCTGCAACTGTGGAAGGATACGTGAGGGAAGGAGTGAGAGAGGGATGCTCGTTTGTGGGAACAAGGACTCCCCAGGGTCCTTGCAGGCTAGAGGGAAGCCCTCTAATGGGGCAAAAGCTTTTGTGGGGGTGACCTCATCAAACCAAGACCCTAGGCAACCAGACATTGAGAGCGAGAAAGCCTGCAGAGCACACAGGAGAAAGTGCCCCTCCCCCACCTGCTCTGGTGCTCCACTGCCTGGAATCTCAACTGAAGGAGGAGGGCCCAGAATATGCAGCTCTCGACCCCCACCCAGTTACGATAAGCTGTAACTGCAACCAAATATCAGAATGCGAAAGACCTGACCCACCTCCTCTAACAATATCAGACACTATATCAAATCTCCAGATCAGAGAGAAAATGACAAGCACTCAGAATTCAGTCCTACGGACACAGAAATATGTGATCTAAATGACAATGAATTCAAAATAGCTAGCATCGAAAAACGAGGTAAAAGAGAATGTAGAGAAACAGTTCACCAACTTCAGAAGCTACTTCACAAAAGAGATTGAAACTGTAAAGAAGAATCAATCAGAAATATTAGAGATGAAAGACACAATGGAAGAGAGAAAATATGGATTTTCTAAATGCTCGAGTGGACATCATAGAGGAACATATCAGCATAATCAGGGATAGACATGTTGAAATGCTCCAGACAGACAGAGGAGGAGAGAGAACTAAGGCTAAAAAGAAATGAAGAAAGTCTCTGAGAATTATCCAACTCAATTAGGAAATGCAACATAAGAATTATAGGTATTCAAGAAGGAGAATGGAGCAGAAAGTGTGTTCAAAGAAATAATAGCAGAGAACTTCCCAAACCTAGGGAAAGAGAAGGAAATCTGTGTGGAAGAGGCTTCTAGATCTCCTAGACTTGTCAGTGTAAAAAGACATACTGCAAAGCATATAGTAGTAAAACTGGGAAAAATGAATGACAAGGAAAGAATACTAAGGGCAGCAAGGCAGAAGAAAATAACCTACAAAGGAACCCCTATCAGGCTTTCAGTGGATTTCTCTGCAGAAACCTTACAAGCTAGGAGAGAATGAAACAACATATTCAGATCTTTAAAAGACGGAAATCTTCAGCCAAGAATACTCTATCCAGCAAAAATATCCTTCAGATATGAGGGAGAAATAAACACTTTCCGAGACAAACAAAAGCTAAGGGACTTCGTAGCCACGAGACACCCCCACACTCACACGCACACACACAAGAAATCCTCAATAAGGCCCTCATACTTGAAAAAAAAGAAAAGGGAGAAAGGAGTCACTAAACACAGAATAAGGAGATAAATAGGTAGACAGAATCAGAATAGGATAGCAAATACTCTAGTATAGCATTAAGTTAAAGGGAAGAAAAACACCAAAAAGAAAGATAATCCTGTTATTTTAACCACAGACTCACAACACAAGATGGAGTAAGATATGAGAAAAACAACTTGGGAGGAGGAAAAGGACGGAATCAATTTAGAATAAGGAAATAAGAGGCCATCAGAAAATGGACTATCTTATACACAGCATTCTGAATACAATCCTCCGGGTAACCACTAAACAGAAAAGCAGAACAGAGACACAAAGAATAAAGGAGAAAACAAAGAAACACATTGTAAAAAACTAGATAATTCAATGAGTAGACCAAAACACACAGGATGAGAAACAAAGGAAATGCAGGAAAACCAGAAAACGAGTGATTAAATAACAGCATTAAGCCTTCATACATCAATAATCACCCTAAACATAAATAGATTGAATTTTCCAATAAAAAGACACAGAGTGGCAAGATGGATTAAAGAACAAGACCCAACAATATGCTGCCTCCAGGAAACACATCTCAGCTCCAGTGACAAACACAAGCTCAGAGTGAAGGGGTGGAAGACGATACTCCAAGCTAATGGCAAACAAAAGAAAGCAGGTATTGTAATACTTATATCAGACAAAGTAGACTTCAAGATAAGACAGGTAAAGAGTGACAAAGAGCGGCAATATATAGTGAGCAAAGGGACACTCTATCAAGAAGAAATAACACTTATAAATATCTATGCACCCAACACAGGAGCACCAAAGTTCATAAAGCAACTATTAGCAAACCTGAAAGAAGATATTAGTAATAAAACAATAATAGTAGGGGACCTCAGTACTCCACTCACATCAATGGATAGATCATCTAGACAGAATATCAACAAGGAAACAGTGTAACTAAATGAAAAGCTAAACCTGTTTGACTTAATAGACATATATACAACACTCCATCCAAGAACAGCAGAATACACATTCTTCTCAGGTGCTCACGGAACATTCTCAAGAATAGACGATATGTTGGGAAATAAGGCAAGCCCCAGTAAATTTAAGAAAATTGAAATAATAAGCATCTTTTCCAATCATAATGCTATAAAGCTAGAAGTTAATTATAGGAGGAAAGCTGAGAAGGGGACAAAGATGTGAAGACTGAGCATCATGGTATTGAACAAGCAGTGGATCATTGAAGAAATTAAAGGAGAAATCAAAAAGTATCTGGAGACAAATGAAAGCATAACATACCATATGAACTCATATGGGATGCAACAAAAGCCGTATTAAGAGGGAAACTCATTGCAATATAGGTGCACCTTAACAAACAAAAAAATCCCAAATAAGCAATCTCAAATTACTCCTAACTGAATTAGAAAAAGAAGAACAAACAAAACCAAAAGTCAGCAGAAGGAGAGAAATAATAAAATCAGAGCAGGAGTAAATGCTATTGAAACGAAAAAGGCAGTAGGAAGGATCAGTGAAACAAAGAGCTGGTTCTTTGAGAAAGTAAATAAAATTGACAAACTCCTAGTCAGAATTACAAAGAAAAAAAGGGAAAGCTCAGATAAACAAAATTAGAAATGAAGGAGGGGAAATAACAACAGACACCACAGAAATACAATGGATTATAAGAGAATACTACAAAAAACTATATGCCAACAAAATGGATAATCTAGAGTAAATGGATAAATTCTTGGACTCTTACAACCTACCAAAGCTGAATCAAGAAGAAAGAGACAATCTTTTTTTCTTTTTTTTTTTAGGATTTTATTTTTTCCTTTTCTCCCCAAAGCTCTCCAGTACATAGTTGTATATTCTTAGGTGTGGGTCCTTCTAGTTGTGGCATGTGGGTCGCCACTTCAGCGTAGCTCAATGAGTGGTGCCATGTCCGCGCCTAGGATTTGAACCAATGAAACACTGGGCTGCCTGCAGCGGAGCGTGCAAACTTAACCATTCGGCCACGGGGCCGGCCCCAAAAGAGACAGTCTTAATAGACCAATCATAAGGAAAGAGACTGAAACAGTAATCAAAAGCCTCCCAAAGAATAAAAGCTCAGGACCAGATGGCTTCCCTGGGGAATTCTACCAGACTTTCAGAGAGGATTTCATACCCATCCTTCTCAAGCTATTCCGAAAAATTAGGGAAGATGAAACACTTCCTAACACATTCTACAAGGCCAACATCACTCTGATACCAAAGCCTGAGAAGGACAAGACAAAAAAGGAAAACTACAGGCCAGTATCACTGATGAACATAGATGCGAAAATCCTCAACAAAATTTTGGCAACCCAAATTCAGCAATACATCAAAAGGATCATACATCACGATCAAGTGGGATTTTACCAAGGACACAGGGATGGTTCAACATCACAAATCAATCACTGTGATACCCCACATCAACAAAGTAAGCAATAAAAACCACATGATCATCTAAATTGATGCAGAGAAAGCATTTGACAAGATCCAACAGTCATTTATGATGAAAACTCTTAACAAATTGGGGATAGAAGGAAATTACCTCAATGTAATAAAGGCCATATATGACAAACCCAAAGCCATCATCATACTCAATGAGCAAAAACTGAATGCCATCCCCCTGAGAACAGGAACAAGACAAGGATGCCCACTATCACCACTCTTATTCAACATAGTACTGGAGGTTTTGGCCAGAGGAATTAGACAAGAGAAAGGAATAAAAGGAATGCAAATAGGGAGCAAAGAAGTGAAACTCTGGTTGTTTGCAGACGACGTGATCTTATATATAGAAAACCCCAAAGATTCCATCGGAAAACTAATAGAAATAATTAACAACTACAGTAAAGTTGCAGGTTACAGAATCAACTTAGAAAAATCAGTTGCTTTTCTATATTCCAATAACGAACTTACAGAAGGAGAACTCAAGAATACAATTCCATTTGCAATTGCAGCTAAAAGAATAAAATACTTAGGAAAAAATTTAACTGAGGAGGTGAAGGACTTATACAATAAGACTTAGTGACATTACTGAGACTTATAACACATTACTGAGAGAAATTGATAATGACATAAAGAGATGGAAAGAGATTCCTTGCTCATGGCTTGGAAGAATAAACATAGTTAAAATGTCCCTACTACCCAAAGCAATCTACAGATTCAATGCAATCCCAATCAGAATCCCAATGACATTCTTCACGGAAATAGAGCAAAGAATCCTAAAATTCATATGGGGCAACCAAAGACCCCAAATTCCTAAGGCAGTCCTGATGGAAAAAGAACAAAGCTGGAGGTATCACAATCCCTGACTTCAAAATGTACTACAAAGCCATAGTGTTCAAAACAGCATGGTACTGGTACAAAAGCAGGCACACAGTTTGATGGAACAGAACTGAAAACCCAGAAATAAAACCACACATCTACGGACAGCTAATCTTTGACAAAGGTGCCAAGAACGTACAATGGAGTTAAGATAGTCTCTTCAATAAATGGTGTTGGGAAAACTGGACAGCCACATGTGAAAGAATGAAGGTAGACCATTATCTCATGCCATACACAAAAATAAACTCAAAATGGATCAAAGAATTGAAGAAAGTCGTGAAACTATAAAACTCCTGAAGGATAATATAGGTAGTACACTCTTTGACATCGAACTAAAAAGGATCTTTTCAAATACCGTGTCTTCTCAGACAAGGGAAACAAAAGAAAAAGTAAACAAGTGTGAGTTCATTGGACTAAAGAGCTTCTGCAAGGCAAAGGAAACTAGAATCAAAACAAAGAGACCCACCAATTGGGAGAAAATATTTGCAAATTGTGTGTCTGACAAGGGGTTAAACTCCACAATATATAAGGAACTCACACAACTGAACAATAAAAAAAAAAAAATCAAAAAATGGACAGAGGATATGAACAAACATTTTTCCAAAGAAGATATACAGATGGCCAATAAACACATGAAAAGATGTTCGACATCACTAATCATCAGGGAAATGCAAATCAAAACTACACTAAGATACCACCTTACACCTTTTAAAACGGCTATAATCACTAGGACTTAAAATAACAAATGTTGGAGAGGGTGTGGAGAAAAGGGAACCCTCATACACTGCTGGTGGGAATGCAAACTGGTGCAGCCACTATGGAAAACAGTATGGAGATTCCTAAAAAAACGAAAAATAGAACTACCATACGACCCAACCAGCCCACTGCTGGGTATCTGCCCAAACAATTTGAAATCAACAAGCCAAAGTAACATATGCACTCCTATGTTTGTTGCAGCATTATTCACAATAGGCAAGACGTGGAAACTATCCAAGTGCTCATTGGCTGATGATTGGATAAAGAAGATGTGGAACACACACATTGGAATTATAGTCAGCCATAAAAAAGGCAAATTCATCCCATTTGCAGCAACATGGAAGGACTTGGAAGAAATTATGCTAAGTGAAATAAGCCAGACTGAGAAAGATAAACATCAGATGATTTCAGTCATATGTGGAATATAAACAAACACATGGACAAAGAAAACAGTTCATTGGTTACGAGGGGAAAGGGAGTAGGGGGTGGGCACAGAGGGTTAAGGGGAGCACTTTTGTGATAACAATCAAGAAATAATGTACAAATGAAATCTCACATTGATGTAAACTATTATGAACTCACAAAAAATTATCCTGTGATAAGCTAACCTCCTAATTTTCATTCTAAATAAATATAGCAAAGTATACATATGTTCATTAAAGCTCATTTTATTTTTAAAGAAAAAAAAACCTAAAGAGAGAAATGTTGTTACTGGATCAGAAGACACAATATTGTTAAATTCCCCCTTTCAATCTATAGATTCAACACAATTCCAAATCACAGTTCTAGTAGGCTTTTAAAGAATTGAGATGAGGGGCCGGCCCCGTGGCCAATTGTTTGGGTTCGCACGCTCTGCTTCGGCAGCCCGGGGTTTTGCTGGTTCGAATCCTGGGTGCAGTCATGGCACCGCTCGTTGGGCCATGCTGGGACGGCATCCCACATGCCACAACTAGAAGGACCCACAACTGAAAATACACAGCTATGTACTGGGGGGCTTTGGGAGAAAAAGAAAAAGTAAAATCTTTAAAAAAAAATTGAGATGGAATTTACATACCATAAAATTGATTCTTTTAAATTGTACAATTCATTGGGTTTTAGTATATTCCCAAAGTTTCATAACCATCACCACCATCCAATTCCACAACCTTTTCCTCACTCCAGCAAGAAACTTTGTACCAATTAGCAGTCACTCCCCATTCCCCCCAAGACCCCCAGTGCTAGGCAACCAGAACCCACTTTCTGTCTCTATGGATTTGCCTGTTGTGGACATTTCATCTAAATGGACTCATACAATATGTGCCCTTTAATGATTGATTTCTTTCACTTGGCACAGAGTTTTCAAGTGTCATCCATGTAGCATGAATCAATACTTCATTCGTTTTTATGGATGAATAATTTTCCACATTTAATTCATCCAGTCATCCGTTGATGGACATTTGGGCTATTTTCACTTTCTGGCTATTATGAATAATGCTGCTATGAACTTCATCTACAAATTTTTGTGTAGATGTATATTTTCATCTCTCACGGGTGTATACCTAGACATAGAATTACTGGGTCATGTAATAACTCTATGTTTAACTATTTGAGCAACTGTTAGACTGTTTTCCAAACTTGTTATACCAATATATAAGGGTTCCAATTTCTCTACATCCTTGCCAACACTTACTTTCTGTCTTTTTATTATAGCCACCCTAATGGGTTTGAAGTGGTATCTCGTTATGATTTGATTTGTATTTCCCTAGTGGTTAATGATGTTAAGTATCTTATGTATGCTGTTTATATATCTTTTTTGAAGAAATATCTATTCAGATCCTGTGCCCATTTTTTAATTGAATTCTCTGTCTTTTTATTGTTATGTTTTAAGAGTTGTTAATTCTGGATACTAGCCCCTTCTCAGATACATGAGTTCCAATAATTGTCTTCTGTTTTGTGGATTGTCTTTTACTTTCTTGATGGTGCTTTTGAAGCACGAAAGTTTTCAATTTTTATCTCTTTGTTTCCCTTGGTTGCTTCTGATTTTGGTGTCAGAAAGCACTGCCTACTAAACCAAGGACGTAAAACATTTACACCTGTGTTTTCTTATTAGCATTTTATAGTTTTAGCTGTCACATTTGTGTCTTTGATCAATTTTAAGTGAATATTTGTGTATGATGTGTGAGGTAAGAATCAATGGAACAGATTAGAGAATCCGGAAGTAGATTCACATATATATGGTCAATTGATTTAGGCAAAGGTGTAAGAGGAATTCAGTGTCTTTTAAACGTATTCTACTTGAGCGTTAGATATCTATTTGCAAAAAAACCCCTGAACTTTGATCCATATCTGGCACCATAAACAAAAGTAACTCAAAGCAGATCATAGACCTAAATGTAAAAACCAAAACTATAAAACTTATAGGAAAAGAAAGGAGAAAATTTTTGTGACATTGTTTTAGGCAAAGATTTCTTAAATATGATACAAAAAGCACAATTGATAAAAGAAAAAAATTGATGAATTGTATTTCATCAGTAATAAAAGCCTCTTCAAATGACCTTGTTAAGAGAATGAAAAGACAAACCAGTTTGGGAGAAAAACAAATCACCTGGCTGATAAAACATTTGTATGCAGAATAAAGAATTCTTGAAACTCTATACTAAACAAACATACACAGGTGGAAAAAGTGGGCAAAACATTTGAAAATATAGTTCACCAAAGAAGGTGGAGTTTTCAAAAAGCACTTGAAATATACTCAACATGATTAGTCATTAGAGAAATGAAAATTAAAACCACAGTGAGGCAGCACTATGTATTAAAATGATTCCGATTTGCAACACTGACCCATACCACATGTTGACTAGGAGTTGCAGCAAGTGAAAGTTCCGTATACTGTTTCTGGGAATGAAAGGGTCTGGCAATTTCTTACAAAGCTAAGCATACATTTACCGTAGGAACTAGCCATGTCACTCCTAGGTATTTACACAAGAGAAAGGAAAGTATATATCCATATGAAAACTTGTACATGAATGTTCTGTTCGTAGCAGTGTTATTTGTAATAGAGAAAATTGGAAACAACCCAAAGTGCCCATCAACAGCTGAATGGATAAACAAATTATAGTATACCCATATAATGAAATCCTGCTCAGCACCTAAAAGGAATGAACTATTGATATGTAAAAAAATGGGTGGATCTCAAGATAATTTTGTGGCATAAGTGAAGTGGAGCAAAAACAGTACATACTATTTTTATATAAGATTCTAGAAGATGCAAATTTGTTTATAGTAAGAGAAAGACAATTTTCATATAAAATTCTAAAAAACTGCATATTAGTCTATAATTGCAAAATACAGATAAATGGGGACAGGATGGTGGACCTGGATGGACAGGAAGGAGAGATTACAAAGGACTACAAAGAAACTTTTGGGGATGATGGAATGTTCATCATTTTGGTAGTGGTGATGGTTTCAGACTTGTATTCGTATGTCAGAACTTATCAAGTTGTACAGTTTAAATGTATGCAGTTTGTTGTACATCAATTATTTATCAATAAACAGAAGTAAGAAATAGCAACTGTTGTGCATTTAGGGATGTTCTCCTCCCTTAAAAAATGAATTGATCGGGGGCTGGCCCCGTGGCCGAGTGGTTAAGTTCGCGCGCTCCGCTGCAGGCGGCCCAGTGTTTCGTTGGTTCGAATCCTGGGCGTGGACATGGCACTGCTCATCAAGCCACGCTGAGGCAGCGTCCCATATGCCACAACTAGGTGGACCCACAACGAAGAATATACAACTATGTACCTGGGGGCTTTGGGGAGAAAAAGGAAAAAAAATAAAATCTTAAAAAAAAAAAAATGAATTGATCGTTTTATCTTGTCCACTAGATAAAAATTACTATTTGGAGTCTGGTACATAATAAAATCATTTACCCAAACTCTTGAATTATTTCAGAAAACAACATAGAAGTGTTAGTTTTTTAACTTCTTTTTTTTTCCTAAGTTCTCTGCAAGGCAGTGTGTTAGAGTAGAAAGAAAATGGATGTTAGAATAAACAGATTTGTGTTTAAATCTAGTCTCTGCAATTTTCCGTATGTGTGACCTTAGGCAAGTTAATCAATACCTGAATCTATTTACTAATTAAAATGGAGATATCTACTTCGTAATATTGTTTTGAAAATCTACTGAGATAACAGGGTTTTCTATAATAACACCTTTCACAGTACCTGCAATTTTCTGTATGTATGACCTTGGGCAAGTTACTCAATTTTCCTGAATATATTTTCTAATCTAATGTGGGGATACCTGTCTTAGAGGATTGTTTTGAGAATTGACTGAGGTAACACAATTATTTGCTGTAATATGTCTCATAGTACATGATGCATATAGTGGCTTAGGATATGTAAGTTTCTTTCAGCTTCAGTTAGTTCTGGAAATTATCAGTATTCATCAAGAATTTAAAAGTAACAACTAAGATTTTTTAAAAACTGAGCTTAAAAATTGATACTTAGTTTGCATCTGCTGTTGAAGTTTGTATTATAAAATTCAGTTTTCACATTTCTGCTCCATATGAAGCATAGTTTCCTCAAACTTTAGAGTGATTTTGTGATCATAGATTGATCCTAAATAGAATAAATAACTTTCTCTTAATCCCTTTAGTACTTTTCCTGCTTTTGATTTATATTGTTGTGTCTAATTAAGAATATTATGTTCTCACTGAAATGCTACCAAGAACAATTTTGCTTTCCATATTTGTTAGTTTAGACTATCTCAGATTGAGAAAATCTCCTTTAAGTTGTATATAACTCAATAAACTATTTCTGTTTATGTTTCTGCACTTTGGAAATTCAAGGAAAAGACCAGATAATAATAAATGAGTCTCAGATTGGGACTGTGATGTAGGTATAACTCAAGGTATTGCTTCTGGATCTCTGGCCTGCCCTGCACTAAAGTTTTAGTTTAACCAGAATTTTGAAAATGGATCATGGAATTAGAACCACATCTAAACAACTACCTCCACCCCAGATCTTGTATGGAGTCTAGATCATAGGCCTTCTGGAGTTCACAAGATGCCTTTTTGTGCTTTCTTTCATGGTTCCCAGCCCACATGCTTTGGAGTCATTATAAAAGGTTATTGATTTGCTTCTGAATTTCCTTCATCAGCTAATTCTGGAATGACCACTATTACCATGTAAGAGATCTCTGATATTCAGAATATTTGGGAACCACTCTTCTTTCAGGTCCCTTGGTTAACATTACACCTTAGTATTTTTTTAAGAGCCTAATAAAAGAAAAATTAACTTGATAAAAACACTGTTGGTTTTAAACACTGATGGTACACATTGAAACTTTCTAAAGCAGCAGTTTGTTTTGGAATACATAGATTTAGATGTGAACCTCTTCAGAGCTTTTTTCAAAACTCATTGCTTAAATACTTAAATTAGTCTTGATGAGTTTAAGTAATTTGTAATGCATACAACCATAGCATTTAGAGATTTGTACTGTTGTTTCTTTTTATGTGTTGAGTTTATTTTTCCTTTTGCAGATGGTGATGCCCAGTCACTTAAGGAGCATCTTATTGATGAATTGGATTACATACTATTGCCAACTGAAGGCTGGAATAAACTCGTCAGCTGGTACACATTGATGGAAGGTCAGGAACCAATAGCACGAAAGGTACATATTAAGAATAACTGAATAAAAATATTTTTTTTGAAGAGTTCACATTTTATTATTAATTCAGTGATTTGTGAAGACTTGTCAATTATCTTGGAGAAAATGACCATCGAAATATTACTCCATACTGTATAATAATAATAACAGCTAACACACAGATAATACTGTTATAAGCACATTATACATTATTAACTAATTTAATCCTCACAGAAAGCTCTCCGAGGTAAGTATTATTATGTCCATATTATTGATGAGGAAGTGAGGACAAAAGTAGAGAGGTTCAGGCTCTTTTAGACAGTCACAACAGTTTATAAACTTAGACAGCCTGACTCTGTTTTCTTAACCACTCTGCTACATTGCTTTTTTTGATAAAACAATTAGAAAATAATGAAGAAACTAAAAGCAGGAGAAATATTTTGCAGCATAAAATTCTTTCTTAAACCTGAAAATGCAGGTATTTTTCTTATCCCTTTTGTTAAATTTTTACAATTACAATCTAGAAACATTAAAAATGACTCATTTTCTTTACTTTTTTGAACTATAAAGTCATTTATGAAAGTGAGGGTGTTGCCATAATAGAAGAATACCAAATGCTTAAAATAAATCTGCCAACCTTACACAAGTATTTGATAGTGTATGCTGTTGAGGAGGGGCATAGGGAGAAGGAATGAGAGGGGGAACCAGAATCTCTGAGCATAATGATTTATCTGGGTTTTTTTCCCACAGAGAAACAATTAGAAAATCGAATTATGCAACACAAGGGTATAAACCAAACCGTATTTGGATTTATTTGGAACTGATGCTACAAAGTTGCTATATTGACAATTTGTATTTTTATATCTATGGTTTAGGTATAGAATTGAATCTTGTTTTCTAAATAGAATGTGAATGTGCCTTTTATTTATCTTAGTTCCTTAAGTTCACTCATTCTTTTCTTGTAGTCATTTCAAATTTAGGATTCCTCTTTTAAGAATGCTAGCCTTGGGGCCAACCCCATGGCCCAATGGTTATGTTCGTGTTAGGCAGCCCAGGGTTTCGCTGGTTCGGATCCTGGGTGCAGACATGGCACTGTTGGTCAGGCCATGATGAGGCGGTGTCCCACATAGCACAACCAGAGGCATTCACAACTAGAATATACAACTATGTGTTGAGGGCCTTTAGGGAGAAGAAGAAGAAAAAAAAGAAGACAAAGATTGGCAACAGATATGAGCTCAGGTGCCAGTCTTTAAAAAAAAAAAGAATGCTAGCCTTATGTATATAAAATGGCCTATTGTTTTATCTGTAGTTGCTGGAGAATTGAATGTTTTGATCATTTAAAGGATAGACTGTTTAGCTGTAAATCTGTCTAGAAGAACTTCACTCGTGGGATAAAGGAAAATCTGTGTCTGGAATATCTTCAAATGTGTTAAACTGTATTACTTTAACCTTCATGATAGATATACTTTTTAAAAAAAATGTAGCACGTTACATAGTACAAGTCTTTAATATGGTAAACAGATCAACCAGCAATTTTATTGGCATTACTTTTTGAAAGAGATCTGGTTGACATTTCTTGAAATCTGTGTCTGTTAAGGAAATTAAAGTAAAAAAAGGAAAAAATCATGAAAACTTCACACAGGTAGAAAGAAAAGTTTAAGAAGTCTGCTACATTTTTTAATAAAGTAGTTGATATTTACTCAACCTGTAAAATAATTTTCAAACTTTAGTGTGCATAAAATTACCTAGAGTCTTTATTAAAATGTGTCTTCCTCCAAAATTAAATCAGTAAGCCTGGAATTTCCATTTTTACTATGCCCCACAGGACTTAGATGCCAGTGGAACTCACTTAAAGAATAAACTGGTCTTTTAGAGTCTGGGTCCCAACTTTAAATTTTACTAATCTCTGATTGCATCAAGGAATCTAGGATTGGTAAATACCTCTAGTTGTGGGGCAGAAACAAAGTTAACCATCCTTCTGGGCCTCAAATATCTCTAAAATGTTTCACTGACAGTGTCAGGCATTCAATGAAAAACAGAAAAACAGACAAATGAGCAGGAAATACAATGGAACAAAAATCCAAGAGAAACTGTAGGCAATAGAAACAAACCCATGAGAACTCCAGATAATGGAGTTATCAAACAGAAACTTTAAAATACTGTGTTCAAAAAAGGCAAGACAGAGTTGAAAAGAAGGAAAAGACTATTAAGAACCAAATAGTAAAACTGAACAATAAAATGAAAAAATTAGACTTAATTTTTGCATAAAATACTAGACTAAACAGAACCAAAGAGAGAATTTGTGAACTGAATGATAACATCAGTAGAAAATGCACAAACTAAAACTTAAACTAATGAATGGAAAATACAGAAAAAAGCAAAAGGACACACGGAGTACAGTGAATAAGTTTAGCATACATATAAGTGGACTCTTAGAAGGAAAGGAAGGACAGATTGGGATAGAAGTCATGCTGGAGGTAATAGCTGAGAATTTTCCAAAACTAATGAAAGATAACATGCTACAGATTCAAGAAATGCTGTGAATCCCAAGCTGAAGAAATATAAACAAAACCATACCTAATAAAACTGTTGAAAAGCAAAGGCAAAAGGATACCCTAATAGTAGCCAGAAAAAAGGTATATTACCTTTAAAGTAAGGATAAGACAGAGAAATGATTTCTCAAGAGAAATGAAAGCCAAAAAATAATGGACTCTCTTGAACATGCTGAAAGAAGATAACTGCCAACTAGAATTCTATGACCAAGGAAAAGATCCTTCACAGATAATGGTGAAAAAAGCCATTTTCAGATAAACAAGTTGATAGAATTTGTTCCCAGCAGACCTGCACTAAAGGAAATACAAAATAGTCTTCAGAATGGAAGGAAAACTACTCCATGTGGAAGCTTAGAGGTAGGAAAAAATGTAGACTGACAAAATTAAGTGTTGTGAATAAATTTTAAGGTGGCTGTTTAAAATAGTAATAATTTCGTATAGGGGTGAAAATATATATAAAGTATATAACAATATTAGCATATCAGTTAAGATGGTAGCTTCCAAGATGACCCCCAAAGATCTCCAGCTCCTCATATCCGCGTTCTTGAGTAGTCCCCTTCCACAGTGAATCAAGGTCTCGGGATTGTATCAAGGTCTGTGTGGTCAAAAGATAAAACCTTACACTTACAGAATAAGTTATGTAGTTACAGCATAGTGACTATAGTTGATAATACTGTATTTGAAAGTTGCTAGGAGAATTGATCTTAAAAGTTCTCATCACAAGAACAAAAATAGTTTTGTAACTATATAGGGTGACGGATGTTAACCAGGCTTATTGGGGTGATGTTTTCACAATATATACAAATATTAAACCATTATGTTGTGTACCTGAAACTGATATAATATGTCAGTTATTCCTCATTTAAAAAAAAAAGATTAGATTATGAAAGACACTTTGGCTTACATCTTGGGTGCTCATGCCCTCTTGCTCTCATTTCTCAGTCTGAGGAATTCAACTTCACACTCAGGCAGCCTGTGGAGGGGCTCACATGGTTAAGGAACTGAGCTGGCTGGCCACTAAAGAGGAACAGAGGCCTGCTAACAACCATGTGGGTGAACTTGGAAGTGAATCCTCTAGCCTCATTTGAGTTTCCAGATAGTTGAAGTCTCAGCCCACAGCCTGGCAGCAACCTCTCAAGAGACCCCCAAGCCAGAACAGCCCATCTAAACTGCTCCAGATTCTTGACCCTAAGAAACTGTGTGAGATAATGTTTGCTTTGCTAAGCTGCTGAGTTTAGGGGTAATTTATTATGCTGCAGTAGATAGCTAATACTGATTTTGGTATCTGGAAGTAGTATGCTGATATAACAAAAACTTGAAATGTGATGATGGCTTTGGATCTGGGCAGTAGTTAGAAGCTATAAGAACTTTTAGGAGTATTAATGAATGCCTAACGCACCTTGAATAAATCAGTAGTAGAATTTTAGACTTTGAAGAGGCTGCCAGTAAGGACTTAAAGGAAAGTGAGGAAGATCTTATTGAAACCCAGAAGGAAGTGATCTTTGTGATAAGGTGGCAGAAAGTTTAGCAACTTGTCAACTGCAGTAAACTGAAAGGTAAAAAATATGTCTGACAAACTGAACGATCTGCCAAAATGTTCAAAGTACTGCCTGTTTTTTTCTCGTGCTGCTTATAGTCAGATGTGAGAACAGCGAGAGAAGCTAAAGAAAGGATTGTTAAATAAAAAGGAGCCAAGATTTGCTAGTTGGTGAAGATTCCTAGCCTCTCCACATGACAAACAATGCTAAAACTAAGGAATGTTTCTGAACAAGAACAGACTCAAGGCACTCTCAGGAAAGCTTCCTCTAAAGTTGAAGCCAAGGGTGTGACTCTAAAATTCTTTGTTAAGATTTGAGAAAAGACAAAGGTGGTGCCTCACAATACTGTTCAGGCAAAAGGCCCTGAGAAAGAACTTAAAGGTATACTACACACCTTCTTTCCATGTGGGGCTTTAAGAACAATAGAGCTGCTAAGAAGCCTAAGGGCGTTGTCCCTCAGCCTTCTCAGCATAAACCCAAGTTAGAATGGACTTATCTAGAGGACATCTGTGGGTGTGACTTTTGTCTAATGGAATGAATTCCAGTGAGATCTGCTGGAAACCTACAGTATTTTCAAGAACCACTGCCATTTTGGACTGCAGAGACGGTATAAAATGAAAGAGGCCTTTGACCTCCCAGACTTCTACAAGCAGGAATCAGACTAAGAATTTACTGAATTGCAGACATGTGCTAACTTTCATGAAAAAGGGATGAGTCAGAAAGCAGAACCAAGTGTTATGAAGAGTCATTTTCAAGTAAGGGCAGAAGCCTGCCCTAATCAAGGAACTTCCACTGTTTTCCCAGGTGGATTTCAGAATTTCTATAGACCACTGACTCTTTTGTACCTCCTTTTTTCCCCTCTTTTAATGGGAATATCTAAAAGATTACTTCGTGCATGCCCCACCATTTTATTTTGGGTATATGTGGAGCAGAAAACATCTCTTAGTTCATACACCTGTGGATCAAGAGGAACTACACTTGAGATGCCTAAGGAACTAGACTCGGGGATCGTCTCCTGGACCTGGATCAGAGATACACGACAAGTTTCTCAACTTTGAGTTGATGCTATATTGGGATGAGATAGTGGGGCCTTTGCAGAGAATGAGTGTGTTTTGCATGTTGCGGGGGAAGGACTGTGACTTCACATATTGGACCTAAAGGTGGACTGTGGTAGCCAGCCTCAAAGATGCTTCCCAGTGATCACCACCTCCTAGTACTCACATCCTTGTGTAATAGCCCACATTGTACTGGAGTTGGTCTGTGGGACCAGTAAAATACTGCAGAAGTGATAGTATGTCACTTCTGAGATTAGTTTATAAAAAATACTAGTACCTTTAACTTGGGAGTGCTCTCTGGTGTGCCCGCGCTCTCTGTCTCTCTTTCTCTCTCTCTCTGTCTCTCTCATCAGTCGCCCTGAGTTAAGCGATACGCCATGCAGGCAGCCTATGGAGAGATTCATATGATGAGTAACTAAAGTCTCTGCCAACAGCTGGAGAGGAGCTGAGGCCCACTAACAACCACATGAGCGAGCTTGGAAGCCAATTTGAACAATGTGATTAACCACCATGGCCTAATTGACAGGCATTGCACTTAGTCTGTGCAGAATACAGATTCCTTTTAGGTGGAAGAATTGACTATCTGGGTCATCAAGCAAATTCCAATGTAAAATGGAAATTTTTCAGTGTATTGTGTGTCCTCAGTGGAACTTAGAAGTTAGTAATGAAAAGATAGGTAGATTATCTGCCAGCTACCTGGAACTGGAACAATATACTTCTAAATAATCCTTGGGTCAAAGATGATATAAAAGTAAAATTAGACCTGTTTAAACTGAATGATAATAACAATACAGCATAGAGGAATGATTAAGGCCATTCATAGGAGCTTTACAGCTTACATGCATATATTGAAAAAGAAGAAAGTCCGAAAATCTGTTGTCTCAAGAACCTAAGAGAAGAAAAGGAAATTAAGCCTAATCAAGAAAGAATAATGTAGACATTAATAAAATAAAAGAAATCTGTACTAAATAAACAAAATTGACTCATTGTAAAGAACAGTGAAATTAGACCGATGAAGAATAAGAAGACAAGAGGCACAAATAACCTCTATTAGGAACGAGAAAGGGGATCATAGCAGAACCTAAAGACTTTTTTAAAAGATTATTTTTTGAACAACTTTATGTTCAAAAAATGGATGAAATGGATAAATTTATAGAAAAATACAACTTGATGTCGAAATAATAAGAAATAGAAAATCTCAATTGCCCTGTATGATTAAAGAAATTGAATCATTAATTGAAAACCTTCCCACAAAAAAGCTACTGGTCCAGAAGGCTTCACCACTATATTCTACCAACTATTTAAGGAAGAAGTATACCAATCCTATACTACAAACTCTTCCAGAGACTAGGAGGAGGAATACTTTCCAACTTATTTTATGAGAGTAGCATGGACATGACACAAAACCTGAAGGACATTACAAGAAAAAGGAGTTACAGGCTAGTCTCACTCATGAATAGAGATGCTTAATTGCTAAACATAGTATTAGCAAACCAAATCCAGCAATATGTAAAAAGGACAATAAATATGGCCAAGCTAGATTTTCTTCAAATGCAATTTTGATTTAACTTTGAAAATCACTTATTATAACTCAATATCCATGTATGATTAAAAAAACAAATTTAAAAAACCTCTTAGAAATAGAAAACTAGGAATAGAAACTTACTGCAAACATACTGAAAAAATATTCAAAGCTCTCCCTCTCAGATCAGGGATAAGACAAAGATAGCTGTATTAGAAGTCTTAACCAGTACAGTAATGTAGGGAAAAGAACTAAAAGAACAAAGATTGAAAAAGAAAATTGTCATGCTCTGAAAGACATGACTGTATATGTTGAAAATTCCAAAAATTGTATTAATAAACAAAATTAATAATTGTGTTTAGCAAGATAGCTGGATATAAGGTTAATATAGAAAAACCAGTTATATATCAGCAACAAATAAAGTTGAGTTTTAAAATGACATTTACAATAGGTCGGAGTACTTAGGAATAAACTTAAAAACTGTGCTTTTCTGCACTGAAAATTACAAAACATTACTCAGCAAAATTAAAGAAGACCTAATGAATTAGTGGCCAGGGGGTCACCAAAGTTTTTCTTTAAAGGGCCAGATAGTAAATATTTTTAGCTTTGTAGGCTAAAATGTTCTCTGTGGAAAACTACTCATCTCTCCTGTTTTGGGTGCAAAACCAGCCATAGACAATACATAAATGAGTGGGCATAACTGTTCCAGTAAAATGTTATTTACAAAAATAGATGGTGAGTCAGATTTAGTCTGTGGGTCATAGTTTGCCCACTCCTGATATAAGCACTGGTTAATTAATGCCTACCAACATCACAGAATGAGGAGCAGCTAGATATTATTTGCATTTTGTTTAGAATGTATCTTGCCATCTATGAAGTAGTCTTACTAAAAATTGCAAGAATAAAAAGATGATTGGTGAACTGGTCAGTTAAAAGACGCTAAGAGAAGATATGAATATGGCCAATAGACACATGAAAAGATGTTCATCATCGCTAATCATCAGGAAAATGCAAATCAAAACTACACTAAGATATCACCTTACACCCGTTAGATTGGCAAAAACATCCAAAACCAAGAGCGACAAATGTTGGAGAGGTTGTGGAGAAAAAGGAACCCTCATACACTGTTGGTGGGAATGCAAACTGGTACAGCCACTATGGAAAACAGTATGGAGATTTCTCAAAAAGTTAAAAATAGAAATACCCTATGACCCAGCCATCCCATTACTGGGTATCTATCCTAAGAACCTGAAATCAGCAATCCCAAGAGTCCCTTGCACCCCTATGTTCATCGCAGCATTATTTACAATAGCCAAGACTTGGCACCAACCTAAATGCCCAGAAACTGATGATTGGATAAAGAAGATATGGTATATATACACAATGGAATACTACTCAGCCATAAAAAAAGACAAAATTGGCCCATTCGCAGCAACGTGGATAGACCTCGAGGGTATTATGTTAAGCGAAATAAGCCAGTCAGAGAAAGACGAACTCTATATGACTCCACTCATAGGTAGAAGTTAATATATTGACAAGGAGATCTGATCGGTGGTTACCAGGGAAAAGGAGGGGTTGGGGGAGGGCACAAAGGGGGAAGTGGTGTACCCACAACATGACTAACAAAAATGTACAACTGAAATCTCACAAGGTTGTAATCTATCATAACATTAATAAAAAAAAAAAAAAGACGCTAAGAGACTTACCGGTCAGTTGTAATGGATGAATTTTATTTTGATCCTGATTCAAACAGTATATTAAAAGTGAGGCAGCACAGACAATTTGAATATTAACTAGATAGTTGATATTAAGGGATGTTTTAATTTTGGGGGGTGTGATAATGGTATTATGGTTATGTTTGTGTCCTTCTTTTCCAAGAAATCTGTCCTGAAATATTTGTGAGTGGAATATTGCATGTAGGATTTGTTGTTATTCATTAACACCTATAACTTCATAGTTGTGCTATACTTCTCTACTTGTTTCTTTACCACTACGTCTTCTCCCCTGAGTCCAGGGACAAGGTCTAATTCACCTGTGTATTCCTAGCACTAAGCAAAGGTTCTCAGTAAGTGCTGCAAAACGGAATGTAGCTAACTCCTCAGAAACAGTAAATGTATCGCTTCGGCCCAGTGTTACCAAATTGTTTTCGAGTACTAGATTTCTATAGAAATTGCTTTCTGTTTCCAAAGGAGAAAAGTAGGCACTTAGAATGAAGTAAAGTTTCTGTGAAACTTTCATACGTCGTTATTGTGAAACTCATACGTCGTTATGAAGATTAGGCTACATTAGGTTTATTGATTATATTTCATGACTTTATATAAAGTGCTAATATTCACAGCAAAATGAGCAAATAAAAATTATACTTAATTCGACATAAACTTACACTTCTCTCATTAACTTAGTAAGGAGACTTTACCTTTGTTGTGACCCTGAATTAATGGAAATATTTTGATATAGCCATAAGTCCTAAATTTTGGACAAGGAGCCAGATTTCATCTTGTGCTTACTCCTTATTTATAATAATATAACATAATTCACTTAGAAAAAACACTTTGTCACTTCTAATTCTGAAGCATAACTATTATTTATGTTTTTATTGAGATAACATTGGTTTATAACATTATATGTTTCAGGTGTACATCATATTTTAACTTCTGTATACGCTACGTTGTGTTCATTATCAAAAGTCTAGTTTTCATCTGTCACTGTACAGATGTCCCCCTTTACCCCTTTTGTCCTCCCCTCCACCTGTCTCCCCCCTCTGGTAGCTGCCAATCTGTTCTCTCTATCTATGTGTTTATTGTTTTTATCTTCCACATATGAGTGAAATAATATGGTATTTGTCTTTCTTTGTCTGACTTACTTTGCTTAGCATAATACCTTTCAGGGTCCCTCTGTGTTGTCACAAATGGCAAGATTTCATCTTTTTTTAATGCCCGCGTAGTATTTTGTTGTGTATATATACCACATCATCTTTATCCATTCATCTCTTGATGGGCACTTAGATTGTTTCCATGTCTTGGCTATTGTAAATAATGCTGCAGTCAACATAAGAGTGCATATATCTTAGTGAATTAGTATTTTGTATTCTTTGGATAAATATCCAGAAGCAGAGTAACTCAGTCATATCGTAGTTCTATTTTTAGTGTTTTGAGGAATCTCCATACTGTTTATCATAGTGGCTGCACCAGTTTACACTCCCACCAGCAGTGTACAATGGTTCTGTATTCTCCACTTCCTCTTCCAACACTTCTTTCTTTTTTTTTTTTTTTTTAATAATAGCCATTCTGATGGGCATGAAGTGTTACCTCATTGTGGGTTTGCTTTGCATTTCCCTGAAAATTAGTGATGTTGAACATCTTTTCATGTGCCCGATGGCCATCTGTTTATCTGCTTTGGAGAAATGCCTGTGCAGATTCTCTACTCATCTTTTAGTTGGGTTGTTTGTGTTTTCATTGCTGAGTTGTATAAGTTCTTTATAAACTTTGGATATTAACCCCTTTTCAGATATATGATTTGCAAATATCTTCTCCCAGTCAGTAGGTTGTCTTTTCGTTTTGTTGATGATTTCCTTTGCTGTGCAGAAGCCTTTTAATTTGGATGTAGTCCATTTGTTTATTTTTTCTTTTGTTTCCCTTTCCTCAGGAGATATATCCAAAAGGATGTTGCTAAGACCAGTGTCAAAGAGCATACTGTCTATGGTTTCTTCTAAGAGTTTTATGGTTTCAAGTCTTTTAATCCATTTTGAGTTAATTTTTGTATATGGTGTAAGATAGTGGTCTACTTTCATTCTTTTGCATATGGCTATCTAGTTTTTCCAAAAGCATTTATTAAAGAGACTTTCCTTTCTCTATTGTATGTTCTTGGCTCCTTTGTCAAAAATTAGTTGTCCATAAATGTGTGAGCCTATTTCTGGGCTCACACTTCTGTTTCTGATGTTGACTTCAGATCTGTGTGTCTGTTTTTGTTCCAGTACCCTGCTGTTTTGATTACTATCAAAATAGAGTGTGGTACTTCCAGCTGTGTTCTTTTTTCTCAGGGTTGCTTTGGCTATTCGAGGTTTCTTGTTGTCCCATATAAATTTTAGGATTCTGTGTTCTGTTTCCATGAAAAATACCTTTAAGATTCTGATTGGGATTGTGTGGAATCTGTACATTGTTTTTGGTAATATGGACATTTTAACTATGTTTATTCTTCCAATGCAGTCCGTGAGTGCAGAATATCTTTCCATTTCTTTATGTCATCTTCAGTTTCTTTCAACGATACCTGATAGTTTTCAGTCTTTCACCTCCTTGGTTAAATGTATTCCTAGGTATTTTATTCTTTTTGTTGCGATTCTAAATGGGATTGCTTTCTTGATTTCTCTTTCTGCTAGTTCATTGTTAGTATATAGAAACACAACTGATTTTTGTATAGTGATTTTGTACCCTTCAACTTTACTGTATTTATTTATTTCTAATAGCTTTTTGGTGGATTGAGATTTTCCATCCATAAAATCATGTCATTCACAAATACTGACAGTTTTACTTTTTCCTTTCCAATTTGGATCCCTTTTATTTCTTTTTCTTACCTAATTGCTCTGGCTAGGGCTTCAAACGCTATGTTGAATAAGTGTGGTGAGTGGACATCCTTGCCTTGTTCTCATTCTTAGAGGGATAGCTTTCAGTTTTTCACCACTGAGTATGATGTTAGCTGTAGGTTTGCCATATATGGCCTTTATTATGTTGAGGTACTTTCCTTCCATACCCGTTTTATTGAGCATTTTTATCATAAATGGATGCTGACTGTTGTCAAATACTTTCTCTGCATCTATTGAGATGATTGTATGATTTTTATTCATTGTATTAATGTGGTGTATCATGTTAATTGATTTGCAGATGTTGACCCTTCCTTGCATCCCTGGAGTACATCCCACTTGATTGTGGTGTATTATCCTTTTAATGCATTGTCGTATTTGATTTGCTAATGTTTTGTTCAGGATTTTTTGCATCTATAGTTGTCGATGGTATTGTCCTGTAATTTTCTTTTTTTGTGTTCTCTTTGGTTTTGGTATCAAGGTAATGTTGACCTCCTAAATTGAGTTAGGAAGCATCCCATCCTCTTCAATTTTTTGGAAGAGTGTGAGAAGGATAAGTATTAAGTCTTTCAATGTTTGGTAGAATTCACCAGAAAAGCCATCTGGTCCTGGACTTTTGTTTTGTGGAGGGTTTTGACTACAGTTTCAATCTCCTTACTAGTGATCAGTCTATTCAGATTCTCTGTTTCTTCTTGATTCAGTTTTGAGAGGTTGGATGAGGCTAAGATTTATCCATTTCTTCTAAATTATCCAATTTATTGGCATATAGCTTTTCATAGTATTCTCTTATAGTCCTTTGTGTTTCTGTGGTATCCATTGTAATTTCTCCTCTTCCATTTCTGATTTTATTTATTTGAGCCTTCTTTTTTCTTAGTCTAGCCAAAGGCTTGTTGATTTGTTTATCTTTTCAAAAACCAGTTGTTAATTTTGTTGATTTTTTTCTATTGTCTTTTTAGTCTCTATTTCATTTATTTCCGCTCTGATTTTTATTATTTCCTTCCTTCTACTGAGTTTGGTCTTCGTTTGTTCTTTTTTTAAGTGTAATGTTAAATTGTTTGCGTTTTTTTCTTGTTTCTTGAGGTAGGCCTGTATTTCTATAAACTTTGCTCTTAGTACTGCTTTTGCTGCATCCTATAGATTTTGGTGTATTGTGTTTTCATTTTCATTTGTCTCCTGGTATTTTTTGATTGCTCCTTTGATCCATTAGTTGTTCAGTAGCATATTAACATATGTGGAGTAACATATGTGGAGACTTGGTGACTTTTCCAGCTTTCTTGTAGTTGATTTCTAGTTGCATACCATTGTGGTCAGGAAAAAGATGCTTGATATGATTTCAGTCTCCTTAAATTTACTGACACTTGTTTTGCTTCCCAACATATGTTCTATCCTTGAGAATGTTCCATTTGCACTTGAGAAGAATGTGTATTCTTCTCTTGGATGGAATTCTTCTGTATATATCTATTAAGTCTGTCAGATCTGATGTTTCATTTAAGGCTGATGTTTCCTTCTCATCTTTCTGTCTGGATGATCTATCCATTGATGTAAGAGATATTCAAGTGCCCTACCATTATTGTGTTGCTGTCAATTTATCCCTTTAGGTCTGTTAATAGTTGCTTTATATATTTTGATGCTTTTACATTAGGTGTGTATATATTAACAAATGTATTTGCTTGATGGATTGTCCCCTTTATCATTATATGTCAATCTTTGTCTTTTGTTACCATTTTTGGCTTGAAGTCTGTTTTGTCTGATATAAGTATGGCTACACCCACTTCCTTTTGGTTGCCATTTGCTTGGAGTATCATCTTCTGTCCCTTCACTTTGAGCCCATGTTTGTCTTTAGAGCTGAGATGGGCTCCTGGAGGCAGCATATTGTTGAGTCTTGTTTTTCAATCCATCCAGCCACTCTGTGTCTTTTGCTTGATGATTTCAATCCGTTTACATTTAGGGTGATTACTGATATATGATAACTTAATACTGCCATTTTATCTTTTGTTTTCTGGTTGCTCTATACTTCCTTTTTTCCCCCCTGGTGTTTCTGTCTCCCACTGCACTTGGGTTGTCAGAGTTCTGTGTGTGCTACTGCTGCCACTACCAGGCTTTAAGCCATGGCTGGGGGCCTGGGATCACGGGGCTCTGCCTCCACTGCTGCTCCCTTTCCCATGGCCACACATAGAAAGGAGGTGTTATATAAATAATCTACAAATGACCATAATAATACTAATACATGAATATCCTAATTATTTTTCTCTGCTATGGTGCTTTTGTAGTCGAGCTTTAGTCATATAGTATGGTCTTTTCAAATAAAATTAGTTGGAGAACAAACTCTTGTTTTCTTTAAGAGAACAGCTTTTTATTACACTAATTTTCGAAGTAGCAGATTATCCTATAAATATAATAGTAGTTTCCTGAGTAGTGTGAGGAGGGTTTTAGCAAGATAAGGTATTGTAGGAGAGAACAACAAAAGGAAGAGAAGAATTCTGAATCCCAGTAAAAGTGTGGATTTTGAAATAATCTTGAAGTTTTGTTTTCATTGTTTACAGTGACTTTCTGACAGTTAAATCACCTGGTTCTTTCCAGGAAATATCTATTACTGTTACAAAAATTAATTCTCACCTTTTACAAAATTATGTTTAGAAACTATATACCTCATTATAAATCATAATGAGGGATTTTCTTATTTTTTGTTACTTTATCCTATTTCTTTATCCTGTTACCTACTGTTCTTCATTCCATTTTTTTTCCGTAGACATGAGGTCTGTAGGTACCTCAGTTTTAGCAACCTACAAGTGATTAGTAGCTACCTTAATATAATATTATTTTAGGATTCTTACTCAGATATTGAATCCTAGAGCAGAAATTTCTGATTGAAGAAATATTTGATTCCTAGTTTTTCTACTTAAATATAGCTACATGTAATCTTATAAAATTAAATGATACAGTATTTTTGCTACATTCTTAACCTCACAATAAATAAGCATAAGACTTTTAAAACACATTTCATTAGTTGAGTTAGTTTATATAGTAGTTTGTGAAATAAATTAATGAACAAAAGGAGAGGTACAGGCTGTTAGCTGTTTTAGAAATGTGAATGTAGCAAGTATAATTAGAGGAATATATATGACAAAGTATCATAAAAATTAGTGTTAAATTGGACATTAAATACTAGATAAACTATATTTGAATTTTTTGAGCTAAAACAGTTTCCCTGTGAATGAAAGACAAATTTGTAAGGCCCTTACTGAATTGATGCTAAGCTTGCGAGTACAGCAGTCCTTTGGATCCTCCCTTTTGCCATATTTGTCTAATGTATCATATTTCAGGCCAATTACTATTTTCGGAAACAGTATTCATGACTGAAATCCTACAGTTAACCTTTAGAAGATCAAAAGGAAATATACTTATTAAAAGGTGACCTTAATATATACATACTTTCTCCTCTTCTGCTTTATTGCTTGCATGTTTAGCAGCTTTTTTATTTTCATTTGTTGCATAGAACTATTAAGTGCACATGTAAAGGTCAAACAAAGTCATCTTAGGATGGAAAACTAGCATATTAGTTACAGGGCATAGCTGAATATTTTGGCAGCAGTAATTTGGAGTTATCATTTTAAAAGATTTATTTTAACATACAGAGTGATGTTATAGCTATTGCTAACTGAAATTGTATAAAACTTAGAACTTTTAAAGGTTTTCTGCTTGAGATCAAGTACTAAAAGCTAGAAGTATGTTTGTATCTTTAATCAGAGCTGTATTTACATTTTGGGTAAACTTTCTCAGAAATACTGAGTTATTCGTTATTTATAGTATGCCACAGTGTCTTCATAGATCTGTAGAATGCCTTTCCAAATTGTCTGTTAGTGTTTAATATGATTATTCATATTCTGTTAAATATTAAAATTTCCAGAAATGTTTCTTGCTTTTCCCACTATCCCATATCTTTTATTTTATATTGACAGGATTTAATAGTTACTGTTTGTCATTGGAGATCTACAGTTTTTTTCTAAAGCCTCTTTAGGGAAATGTATTGCTATTACAGACAGTGAAATTATTGAGCTACAACTGACACTTGTTTTGTTTTTTAGGTGGTTGAACAGGGTATGTTTGTAAAGCACTGCAAAGTAGAAGTATATCTCACAGAATTGAAGCTCTGTGAAAATGGAAACATGAACAATGTTGTAACACGAAGATTTAGCAAAGCTGACACAATAGGTAATGCAAGATCCTGTCTCTTTGTTAAACCATTGCTGTTAGGAATTTAGTTATAATTCTATTTGTTATATACTACTGGGGTGCTAACCATTTTAAGGGTTTATGCTTAAACATTACATATTTCCAAGCTTGGTGCAATATTTCCGAGCATGATGCAACATAACTTGGCTTAGAGTTGAATTATTTATCATTTCTAGATCTACTTTCATTATTAGATGAGTTTAATATTTGTGCCATTTTACTTTTTAAAAAAATCAAATAGTTGGGGCTGGCCCCGTGGCCGAGTGGTTAAGTTCGCGCGCTCCGCTGCAGGCGGCCCAGTGTTTCGTTGGTTCGAATCCTGGGTGCGGACATGGCACTGCTCATTAAACCACGCTGAGGCAGCGTCCCACATGCCACAACTAGAAAGACCCACAACAAAGAATATACAACTATGTACTGGGGGGCTTTGGGGAGAAAAAGGAAAAAAATAAAATCCTTTAAAAAAAAAATTAAAAAAAATTAAAAAAAAAAATCAAATAGTTTTGTTTTAATTTAGCGTTTTAAAAATGTATACAATGTTTGTAAAACAAATATAAATTGAAATAGAACTTGAAATAAAAACTTGCTTAAATAAAACTTTGTCAGGTAATGTAATGTATATGTCCGTAATAATAATAATAATGTTTCCCCTTTTTAGCATGGAAAATGATAATAGGTTATTTCCTTTTATTCTCTCAGTTTATTCTTAGGAATCTAAATACAGGTAGGTAGCTACTTACATAAGGCAACAGGCTTAGCATTATCATGACACACTGATTTTTTTTTTTTAATAATGAGTTAGGGAATTATAGTCTCAGTAAGTTTACCTAACGTCCTCTATATATATCTGCATATCTTTATATACTTACATATGTACACATATAAATGTATATTAAAATATATGTAAATTTTTTTCATTCTATTTAAAAGCCATATTTTTATTTAAGATCAAGAATATATTAAATAAAATATTTTTTAAATAAATTATTACAAATTTAATAACAAAATTATAGTACTTTTTGATAAGACACAGTTTGTAATAAAAATTATAAATGGTAGTTTTTTATTTCCTCATCTCAGGTGATGAAACTGAGGCTTAGAAAGGTTAAGTAACCTACTTAGATTCACGCTAGTACCAAGTGATAGAGCCAGTATTTTAACTGTGTAACCAAGGCCCTTATACCAGAGTCTCATCTCTTAATTACTCCCTTACACATCTGTGCAAGGGTTAATTGGGCTGATTTTGTTTTTCTAAAGGAAATGAATTTTGAAATAATAAAGAATTTGGGTAATAAATGAAATATGGGATGTATATTTTTTACTTGTGGTCTTTTTAAAAATCTTGATTAAGAATGATCAAAATAATTGTACATGAAATATATCTATATAAATTATATAAATAGAATTAAGAAATATAAGTACCTGTTTTCTATTTTTACCAAATTAATAAAATGTTCCACTTTTAGCTAGTACTACCTGTATTGATTTATAATAAAAATGATAGTAGCCATAGGCAAGAAATAAATAATTTACCACATTCAGAGCCAGAATATGTTGCCTTTGAATGTTTTTCTCCATAAATTGATACATTTGGGTATGGAACGTGTTGCAATAAGAAAGATCAAATTTGGTTTTATTTTTCTTTAAGGATACCACTGAAAAAATAATTTTCGTTATAAAACTTTTTGAAAAATGCTTTATAAAATGTATTAATGGAAGTACTTAACTTTCTTATTAAATGTTCCTACTGGAAATGTTCATCACCACAATTTCATTTCTGATATCTGTATTAATATTTTTCTACTTCCGTATGCTTTTCATTAACTGCCTAATAGAGACAGATTAATATGTGGATAAATGTACCCACGCTCTCAATATCTTGATATTCTCAGGTCCGGTGATCTTGATTGCACCCAGCCTCAGCCACCAATTACCATAGTTATACCGTAGACTGTCATTATCTATAATTGCGCTCGACAACCCTGAATTTAAATATCCTGCTTTCTGGCTACCACTTTCTCTGTTCCCGTTCTCTGTTGAGCCCACTACATCGGACACTCAAGTCTACCACTCCCTTGGCACTGTTTATATGATCGTTTCTGATAGCCTCTATGTTGATAAACCCAATGGTAATTGCAAAGTCTTCCATTTTCTTAATCTGCCAGCAAAAATTAACGTACTTAGTCACTTTTCCATCTGGAAATACTTTCTCTTCATATGGCTTCCAGGACACAAGTTCTCACTGGCCACATCTTCTCAGAGTCTTCAGATCCTTTTCATAGTCACGATCTCAAAATGTCACAGTGTCTCTGTGCTTAGTCCTCGGATCTCCTCTCTTTTCCTCGGTGATTTCCTCTAGTCCCCTGGCTTTAAATACTTTGGGCATGTCGGTAGCTTTTAAATTTATATCTCTTACCCAAAACTCAATTCCATTTTCAGCCATTCCATTTCTTCATTTGTGTCTGATAAGAATCTCAAGATATGACATAAGTGAAACTAAACTCTCTCCCTTCTTCCCAAAACCTGCTACCTTGTCATTCTTCCCCATCTGAGTAATCACCACGTGCATTCTTCGAATTACTCAGGCCAAAAACCTTGGTATCGTTCCAATTCTCTTTTATTTCTCACCCTGCATATAAATCTAGCAGCATATCTTCTAGGCAGTTCCTTTAGAATCTGTTCTCAGTCTGACCACTTAACATTGCTTCCACTGCTACTACCTTGGTTTGGATTTCTGCAGTAGCCTAGTCTCCCACCCTTGAGATCCTGCAATTTGTTGTTCACTAGCAGCAAAAGTGTACATTTAAAATGTCTGAGATCATTCCATTTCTCTGCTCAGAACTCTTCAGTGGCTTCCCTTCTTACTCAGATAAAATAGAATACTCTCATAACTTACAAGATTCTGTATGATCCTGCATGAGTACCTTTATGGTCTCATTTCCACCTTGCTCATTCCACTTCAGCCACATTGGTGCACCATGCTGTTCTAGAACACATCAAATACATTGCCACCTCAGGGCGTTTGCATTCTTTCTTCTGCCTGTAATGTTCTTCCCCTATATATGAGTATATTGTAACACTCAATGAAGAGGAAATTCTCATATGTGTTTGTATATATTATATTATGTATATAAATATGTATTAATAGAAAAAAAATGTCTGGAAGAAGAAATATCAAAATGTTAACAGTAGTTATCTCTAGTTAGACATTTTATTTATATTTGTATTTTCTGAATTTTTCAGTGAGGAAGAATTATTTCTGTAATCAGGAAAACAGTGTTCATTTTATAGAAAAATGATCTCCCTTCCTCAGCTGCTTCTTCTGTCCTCCTTCCTAGGTTATGTTCTCTTTCTTGATCTAGGTGCTGGTTACGTGGATGTGTCCACTTTGGAAATTCATCATGATATGTTGATGACTTGTGCATTTTTTGGTATACATTTACACTTCAATATAAAGACCAAAAAGGAAAAAAGTTTAACCCTGCCAAAATAGAAAGCAGTGCTGTCACTATATTTAATGAAATTATTTAAATATTCTGACTAATTTGCTTAAGTTTTGAAATACACTATAACATTTACTACTTATTTAATGCCTTAAAGAAATAAATAGATTCATTTAACTATATGGTACTGAAACTTACTCTCAAATATGTAGATACTTCTGTGTCTTATTTTATAGCAGATTAAGCTGCTCCAATTAAAGGCTTCTTCCACTCAGATAATTGATTTAGAAATAAGGAAAATATATGATTTTACCCTGAAAACGAAATTTTGACCAATACAGGCATCCATTCAAAGAAAAAACTTTTCTTTGTGTCTATATATTCTATTTAATTTTAGTTAGCTATTCAAACTGTAAATTATATTCAATTTAATATAAAATTCTTAAGTTGGTTATGTTATAATTAAAAACATTTTCATCTGTAGCATCTCTGAATTATATTTTAATTTTTTACTCTCACATACCATCAGAAAATACATTGATTTTATAATGTGTAAAAGGTTAAAGTTCATCCTGTATAACACAATATGATTGAACTCTTTTACGTTTCGAGGTCTTAATTTCCCCAAGTAATCATCTGTCAGACTTATAATTACCATTTTCTTCCTGAAAAGCACCCCTGGTCTTAAAAACCTTCTTAATTGTTTTTTATGTATGTCCTACATATGTGTTCATCTATTCTTGCCATTATATCAGTATTTTAAATTTAGGATTTTTATGCTGGTGAGCACTAAGCTCTATGTGGTGTATTTTAAAATATTTATTATATTCACGTATCTTTCCTTCTTAAATCTAGATACAATTGAAAAGGAAATAAGAAAAATCTTCAATATTCCAGATGAAAAGGAGACCAGATTGTGGAACAAATACATGAGTAACACGTTTGAACCACTGAATAAACCAGACAGCACCATTCAGGATGCTGGCTTATACCAAGGACAGGTATTGTTTAGCAGTACTGTTTATTTTAAGCATACTGTACATGAAACTTTTTGAAGTCACAAACTTTATGGATATCCTGATAATTTATAATGGCTTCTGCTGTCTCTGGCTGGCTTCCTCTTTCTAACTCATCTCTTCCCTAGCCCTGCTGGTCACTAGCTATAACTTCTGCTTCCCTCCTTGATCTTGAGAATAACCTACTTTTTAAAAAGAAATTATTTTCCATCAAAAAACAGCTAATAAAATAAGGTGGGTCAGTGAACTTTCTGTAAAGAATCAAATATTAAATATTTTTGGCTCAGCGGTCCATATGATGTCTGTCACAACTACAACTCTGCCATTATAGTAGCACAAAAGTAGTTATAGACAATACCTAAATAAGTGTATATGGCTCTGTTCCAACAAACTTTATTTACAAAAGCAGTCAGTGAGCTAAGTGAACTGTAGTTTACCCACCCCTGCTAGAAGGTGTCCACCCCCAGTCTAGTCTTTCTTTATGATATAATCCAAAAATATGAATATGTTGAGAAATGAAGATGTTTACACACAATCAGGAAGTCCTACTGATTCTACCTTTTAAGTATTTCTTGACTTAATCTCTCTATTCCATTCCCAGCCCTTATCTTTCAGTAGTCTCTTAACAGATCCCTCTGCCTTCAGTCTTTTGCACGTCCACTCTCGATCCTCCGTATTTCTCTCAATACTCTTTCTAAAATGTAAACCTTATTATTTCCTTTTCCTAACCCTTTCATGGTTCCTTAGCAATTGTAGAATAGAGTCCAGGCACCTTAACACAGCCTGCAAGGCTTGGTTTGACCTTTTGCCTAGTCTTCCAGCTTCTTTAGGTTATCCTTGCCTTGTGATTTACACTCTTAACAATACCAACCCACACTGCTTATAGTGTCCTAGGCATACTGTGTTGTGTTCCATCTGCCTGTGGTAGCTTCTTCCCAGTCCCTGCTTTCCTCCTGCAGAAAGTCCTTTTAAACATCAAAATATTTAAATTAACGATCCCATCCTGTCATGTAGTCTACCCAGAGCAGATATTCATCCTTCAAATTCCAACTCAAATGTCACATCATCTCTTCAGCCTTTCCTAGTTTATTTTTCTCAGTATCTATTTGAGGTATAAGATTTTTCTACTTCGGGGAGAAAATTACTCCCTTAACTTCTATAATGATTTACATATATGTTTTTTGTATCATTCATTATGTACTTTAGTTATTTATATATTGAGTTCCCCAGCTAGACTGTGAGGTCCTCGTTTTGGTTGGACTTTGTGTTCTATTTATTTTTGTTTTTAGTATCTAAAACAGAGCCTGGTGCTCCAGTGTATGAAAGTTTTTGTTTATATAGTAATTTAAAATTACTGTTGACATCCATAATATAATACAAGTTGTTAAAAAATTCAGAGGAACAGAGGGAAATTAATTTTTTAGTAAACCTCTACTATATGTTAAGTATTATACTAGTCTATAAAGACAGTGATTTTCAGACTTATTTTAGCCATTATATTCTTAAGTGAAATCTTACAGAATCTAATAGGTATTACAATTAAAAGGAGAGCTACCTGATTGAAGCTGGAGTGAGGAACTTGGAACTCTACTTGTTAGTCAACACTCCCCTTCCTAGCCAGCCAACTCCCTCTTTCTGTCTTCCAGTAGACATACGCCTCTCTCCTTGATTACCATCCATCGGGCCTTCAAGTAGCTCCAGGAGTAGAATTTGAAATATACACAAGTGTTTCTTTAAATCTTTTCAGTGATTGATCCTATGTAATGGCTGTTATTCTGTCCATTATGTACATTAGAAAACTAAGGCTTAGAGAATTTAAATAATTTAATGTTCTTGATAGGAATGCATTTATCAGGTTGCAGATGACAGTATAAATTACTTTAATAGGAAGAAGATTAAATATCCTTAAGGACATTGATCTTTTGAAATAGGAATGTTTCAAAGAACATGCATTAAATTTTCCAGATTTTGTAATAGTTATCTTCTAACTGATGGTAAATAAGCTAAACACTATCTTGGACTTTTTGCAAGTTTTTTACTGAAATTGAAAGTATCCTCATTAAAAAGTGAAACGTACATTATTGAAGAGTTTGCCTCCTAAAATGGGTAGTCTTTATCTATCTCCCTTTTGTGTGTGAGTGCTTAATTTATTTAAAGTTTGAAACCTTTCTAAAAATATTTTCATCTTGAGTTAAAGTTTTAGACATGAACAAAATTTTATTCAGAAAATGACACATTTGAATAAAGGAGATAATTTTAATATTTCTGATGGCCTTCAACATCAATATCTGTGATTGTCAAAACATGGAGTTTTAAGTACAAACACTATTAGGAATTAAAATATTATGGTTAATTTTAAGTATTTACTTCGTTCTTAACGTCAGTTTTAGGACCTTCTTATAAAAAACAAACCATAAATATTGATATTAAATGCCTAACTTTGAAATTTTCTACAGCTAAGGTCTTTTGTTTTATGACTGATTTAAGTCCTCCAAATAACTCGAGTTTGTGTGTGTGTGTGTGTGTAGCTTGTATGTAGATGTCTGTCTAGTTACAAGTTGCAGTAAAGGAAAACTTGTTTCAAGAGTTACAAATCACTCGGTAAATCCAATTTTAAATCTGTAAAAATATATGACTATATCAGAATGATATCGGAAAATCGAGGCTAATGGTTAATTGTCCATGGAAGGGAGAGAAATATGGTCAGGGAGGGATCGGGATAGTAGGTGCACAGTGCACTTATTCTTTATATGCTATACATACTTCATATGTGTCTTTTGAATGTAAGAAATATTAATTTTTTAAAGACAACTTTAATATTTTAACTAGCATTCTCTTTTTACAACATGGTTCCATGAATTCTTTTAACCAATGTTTTATTGTTTGTTATATGTATTCTGAAATAGGCTTACTTTTTGCATGGTTAGGATCCAAATGCCAACTTATAAAAGGCCTGAAACATACAGTCCACAGAAGTATATTATCAACATTATGTAGCGTAGGTTACAAAATTGCAACTTGAAGAAAAAGTTAATGAAACTGAATATGTAAAATGTGTTCAAATTTGTAATGCCTTCATTTTACTTTAAGGCATATTTTCTATATAATAGTTTTTCCATTGAAATTTAGATACTAACTTCTTGTTGAGATTATCACATATTGTCTTTTTGCTAATTTAATTATTTTTTCTTAGTTTCTCTTCTCTACACAGACTCACCCATAGCAAACACTAAAAGAAAGGCTTCTTTTAGTAAAAGAAATGAATAAGAGTTCTGGGATGTTTTAGAATGAAGTATAGCTCTGTCTTAGCCTGTACTTTTCACTTACTAGAGGTGATTTCTGTCTGCCTTAACCATCCTGCTATAGGGAACTTCAGTCTGAGTCTCCCAAATGTGACTGTGATCATTTTATATACTAAAACATTCCATAATTTACATAGAGATAATGTAAATAAAAACAAAGCCCAAATAATTATAATCTGTAGTTTGGAATTATCTGTGTTGCTGTTCCATGATCATACATCAGTGTGTTTTAACAACTGTAACCATTTATTGAGCATCTGTTCTTTTCACAGGTCTGTATTACAAGCTACAAATAGAAAAGAAATAGAAAATGTACTCCCTAAACTTAAGGAATTTATATTCTATCTACTTGATTTAAACTTTCTTATACTTTAAGTCATAGAACCAATGATTTTCTTCATAATTTATCTTCTTTCCTTGTATTATTGCTTACTTCTTATGTTTGAGGTCTGTCTGTCTCCCTTGCCCAGCTTTGAAATCAAAATACAAATATCCCTTCACGTTATCTACTGTGTCCTTTAATCACAGAGTTACTTTAGTTTCTTAGTGTATTCAGCTAATCTAAAGCTATTTTAACTTGAGTTAAAGAAAAACACTTATTATGTCGTATTTGCAGGTGTTAGTGATAGAACAGAAAAATGAAGACGGAACGTGGCCAAGAGGTCCTTCTGCTCCTAAGTAAGTGTTCCCACTTTTTATGGCTTTTGCTTGATTTTGAAGCCTTAGATTTCAGATGATGAAATAACTTAATTTTGTGTTGTAAATATGCATAGCTTCTTTATGTTTTAATATTTTATTCTCAGTATAGAAGTTATCTAAATTTGCAGTTTAATGTGCTATAATTAAAAAGGCTTCCCATTCAGTCTCTTTTAGAATAAGGTACAGTGTAAATATGTTATAAATGTTACATTACATTGTCTAATATGGTCAAATAACTATTAAACATTTTGTTGCATATTTTTAAGCTTTTTTGTGATTTTTTAAAAAGTATCTGTTGAATGCTCTTTATGAAAATGAATCTGATATGAAAGTAATATTTTTATTTATTTAAATAAATGTTTTATAATATAAAAGCATAAGTAGAGAGGAGTATAAGAGTTGCTTTTGATGATAAATGAGGCATTAAAGAGTTAGAAATCTTTTTAACTTTTTTTTAATGTCGTAAGAACACTTAACTGGAGATCCATCTCTTAACAAATTTTTAAGTGTGCTATACAGTATTGTTAACTATCAGCACGTTATTGTACAACAGATCTCTAGACTTTATTCACCTTTCTACCTAAAACTTTATTCTTCTTCATCAGTAACTCTCCATTTCTCCCTTCTCCCAGACCCTGGCAACTGCCATTCTAGTCTATTTCTATGAGTTTGACTAGTTTAGATACCTCATATAAGTGGAATCATGCAGTATTTGTCCTCCTGTGACTGGTTTATTTTACCTAGCATAACATCCCTCAAGTTCATCCATGTTATTGCATATGGCAGGATTGCCTTCCTTTTTTAAGGCTGAATAATATTCTGTTGTAGGTATACACTACATTTTCTTTATCCATTCATCCATGGGTGGACATTTAGGTTGTTTTCATAGCTTGGGTATGGTGAATTGTATCTCGGTGAACATGGGAGTGCAGATAATCTGTTCGAGAGAACTGATTTCCTTTCCTTTGGATGTATACCCAGAAGTGAGATTTGGGGATCATATGGTAGTTCTGTTTTTAGTTTTTTTGGGGAACCATACTGTTTTCCACAGCATCTGTACCATTTTACGTTTCCACCAACAGTGTGCAAGAGTTCTGGTTTCTCCACATCCTTGCTTGCGCTTGTTACCTTTTGTTCTTTCGGTTGATAATAGCCATCCTAACAGGTGTGTGGTGATATCTCGTTGTGGTTTTGATTTGCATTCCCCAGTGATTGCTCCCGTTGAGCATCTTTTTGTACACTTGTTGACCATTTGTTTGCCGCCTTTGGAGAAATATCTATTCAAGTCTAGGCTCATTTTTTAATTTTGTTGTTTGAGTTTTTTGCTAATGAATTATAAGAGTTCCTTATATAGTTTGGATATTAACCCTTATCAGATATGTCATTTAAAGATTTGAAAATAAGACCTGAATCTATAACACTCCTAAAAGAAATCTTAGGGGAAAAACTTCAAGACATTGGTCTAGGCAGTGATTTCTTGAATATGACACCAAAAGCACAAGCAACAAAAGCAATAATAGGCAAATGGGACTACATCAAATTAAAAAGTTTCTGCACAGGAAAGGAAACAATCAACTGAGTGAAAAGGCAACATACGGAATGGGAGAAAATATTTTTAACAGTTTCAGAATTATCAGATCCACACTCCATTGTCAAAAACTCTTAGGGCTAGTTGTATTTCAATATTTGAATTTTTTCAAAACTTTGAGAAGTAATATTGCATATGTGCCACCTATTATTTTAATATTTCTGTAAAGTCTAGGGGACTCTTATAATCAAAAACATTAATATTCAGCAAATACTAAGTAGATTAATAAGGACTATAAATAGCCTCATATCAGTTTAGGTTAGGTTGCCCTCAAGTGGGTTGTGAAAAAATTTTTAAGTTTTCAGAGCTTCTTGAATTTCACATTTTCTAATAAGGAATTGTGAACCTGTATTTTGAAATTCTTAAAATAATGATTCTTAAATAAATTAATAATTTAGTGATTGCTAACATAACAAAAGAGAACAACCACCTAGTCCTTAGTTTTCTTCACACCTAAAATGTATCTTTAATGAGTGACTCTCTATCCTTTTTATCTTATGTGAAGTTTTCTCATTTAAATTTTTCATGAGAAAACACCTAAGTTATATTCATTACGTTTTATTCTTACTCCACTTATTAGATGTAATACAAGAGTAGAACTTAATAGAAGAAGATATTAAAGGGGCTGGCCTTGTGGCATAGTGGTTAAGTTAACATGCTCTGCTTCAGTGGCCTGGGGTTCACAGCTTCAGATCCTGGGGACAGACCTACACATCATTCATCAAGCCTTGCTGTGGCAGCTTCCCACATATAATGTAGAGGAAGATTGGCACAGATATTAGCTCAGGCCTTATCTTCCTCACGAAAAAAAAAGAAGATACTAAAATCATGTGGTCAAATCATGTAGGTTTCTTGATGGAGTTTTAGAAGTTAGGAATGTTTTCTTTGTGAGTATTCACATTTAGTCTTTAGATTAGAACTACTGTTGTTATATACTTGTTATTGCTTTAAGTAATATTTGAAATTACAAAATTTCTTGTGTTAATATAAAAGTACGAGTTCCAAAGATTGAGAAGTCTTTTCTACTTAAAATTACCAATTTTCACCTAAAAGATAAAATTAATTTTATATTTTCTTCTATCTTCTTCCTTACCTGCTAGCACAATACCATTTTTATTTACTTAACTGTAGTACTTGCTCTGTAAGAGAAAACTCAATTTCTTCTAATAGTACCTAACACCCTATACAAATACAAAAAATACTGCTGAATGAAGGTTCTATACTAGAGATGCATAGAAGTAGGACCGAGAGTCTCAGTTTTCACTGAATCAGCCAGTTTAATAGGAAACTCAGATATTAAAACATGAAAAGTATTCATTCACTATAAAAAGTGCAAAATACCATATAACAGAATGCCATAAATTGCCAAATGATAGTTTATTAGAATTTAAAAATTTTTTTCTGGGGGCCGGCTCCGTGGCCGAGTGGTTAAGTTCACGCGCTCTGCTTCAGCGGCCCAGGGTTTTGCCGACTCGAATCCTGGGTGCAGACATGGCACCACTCGTGAGGCCACGTTGAGGTGGCATCCCACATAGCACAACCAGAGGCACTCACAACTAGAATATACAGCTATGTACCGGGGTGGTTTGGGGAGGGAAAAAAAATTTTTTTCTGGAAATTAGCATCTGTGTATGAAAAGACTCTCAGAAAACTAGAAGGGCATTCTTCTAACTTGATAAAATCATTGTACCCAAAATCTGTAGCAAACATTGTATTTAATTGAGAAATTATAAACACAAACCAAAATAAGCTTGGGGAAAAAAAGAAAATCCACTGTTTGCGTATGGTACAATCATCTACATAAAGTCCAAAAACAATCAGCAGACTACTAGAACTGAGAAAATTCAGCACGATGCTCTAATGTAAGATTAATTTATAAAAACTAATAGGTGTTTTTGCTACCCAGAGGTCAGCAGTCTTTTTTATAAAGAACCAGATAATAAATATTTTCAGCTTTGTGGGCCATATGGTCACTGACTCAACTATAATTCTGCTGATATGGCTTGAAAGCAGCCGTAGATAGGATGTCAACAAATGGGCGTGGCCGTTTTCCAGTAAAATATTATTTACGAAAACATGTGGCAAACTGGATTTGGCTTGTGAACCATAGATTCCTGACCACTGCCAAATACCATTAGTAACCCACTCAGAAAATAGCATAACAAAAATTAAACTGATTAGGAATGCATAAAACCTCGTGGGAAAAAATCCCGACTTTATTAAAAGACAGAAGATTATCAGGTACTATATGGCTTAGCCTAGTAATGCCTACTTCTCTGAATCTATCATGTCAGTGCCTCCTATTCAGAGTTCTATCCTGACTTTTTTTTTTGGAGAAACTTCATAAACTCATTCTAAAATTGACATACCAATAAAGGTCCAGGATTAGCTAAGTCAGTTTTGACAAAGAAAAGGAAGGAAGCACTAGACCTACTAGAGAGAATTACGACAAAACTATTGTAATAAAAACGGTATGATGTTAGCAAAAGAAAGACAGACTGTGATAAATTAGTGAGCTCAGAAAAATTCATGTGTAGATGAGAACTTGATAAGTGGCACCTCTAGATAATGAGAAACGGGTTACTTAAAGCAGATAGTTGCTTAGATTTTGTTAGGAGAACTAGCTATTTGGAGAAAAAGAAAGCAGGGTCACTGCCTTACACATTATACACAAAGACTCCAGAAGGAGTGAAGACCCACATAAGAAATGTAAAACTTTAAAGCTAATAAGTAGTTTTGGACCACAGAACATAATGTGAAAATTAATGGATTTGATTACATCAAAATTAAGTATTTCTCATAAAGGAACCGTGTATGAAGTTACAAGTCAAATGTCAGTTTTGGAAATCTAAAACCTACAAGAGAATAACACCTACAGTGTATAAAGGATTGCTTTAAGTTAACAGAAACAAAGCAAAAAAGCTTTTTAAAAATAAACAAAAGATATGAATGGACAGTTGAAAGGAGGAGAAGCCCAAGTGCTGACAGGTAGGGGAGGAGATACACAAACTCACTGGTAATCCAAACAATTCCAGCAGGAGATACAACCTGACAGCTATCAGAATGACAACAGTTTTAAAGGTTGCTAATACAAAGTGTTTGGAGGGTGGTAGGAGAAGTCTTACGTACTGATGGTGGGAGCATAGCTAGTACTGCAGTTCTGTAAATCAGTCACTTTAATTTAATCAGGAATGTATAATCCCTCCGACCTGGCACTCAGTGGACTTTTTACTTCACGAGGGTCCCTAAGGTTACAGTCTTTGTAGCTGTATTGTTTGTGGCTGTGGGGATTGGGAGGCAGCCTAGCTAAATATCTATCTGATAGAGTGAATGAGAAGAATGAATGATGGTGTACCGTGGAATAGCAGTGCAGCAGCTGGAGAAGCTTGAAAACCTGCGACTGAGAGAAGAAATCAGAACAAAATGAGATTTTAATTCAGTACCATTTATGTAAATTTAAAACAGAACAGAACATATTATATAAAAATACAATATTTAAGAACACGGAGAAAGCACTTATTGTGGAAGAAAATAGTACAGATTAGAAAAGACAAAAAAGTTTTAGGAATTATCACTTGCTTTTATTTATAAGTGTATAATTGAAGTAAGGATGCAGGTTCTTTTTTCTGGATGTGTGCCAGCTTTAAAAATAGTGGAATTCTGTATATTCATTGAAGTCACATTATAAGCACCTGTAATTTAGACAGATTCAACTCCAGCATAGGGCATGTAATTTTCGGCCCTCAAGAAAGAAACTTCAGGATATTAAGATATAGAACAGCCTGTTTTATACACTCAAAATTGTCATCCTGTCATGAGAACCGATGGTCCTCAACATGGTATGAAGATGCTAGTTCTAATAAACATCACTAATCTGGGGTCTGTCCCAGTGCTCACACCACTTAGCACATAACTACTTCCTACCTAGAGCATCAAAGGCCAAGGAAAAATCATTAAAATTCTGTCCTGTAATATGGTGATACAAGGAAGACTCTACTTGTTGAGATTTTTTAAAACACAGTTTCCTAGGCCCCATACCAAGAATCTGATTGGGTAGATCTGTGTGGGACTGGTGAATTTGCATTTCTGATACGTTCACAGGTGATTCTAATGCTGTTGTTCTAAGGATCACTTAGATGATTATGTAGAAATTATGTAGATAATGTTTCTTAATATGTACTATGTGAACCACCATAGGCAACAGCTTCCAGGTTCCTTAACCCAGACCAGCAGAATATAAATCTTTACAGTGGGCCCAGGAATCTGCATTTTAGGTGCTGCTTATGAGCAAGAAAATGTAAGAATACCACTACAGTAGGCATATGTTCACTAAGAGAAAGCATATTAGTATCTAACTGACTTTTCTATACCACTGAAAACAGGAACTTGAGTGCTCTGAAAGTCCTAGAATTGCACTAGGCCCATTTTCATCAGAATTGAGACCATATACCCTCAGCTGAAGCATAAATTTGGGGGCTACTTGATTGAGAAGAAATACTAAATATTAAAAAATGTTGAGGGTAAAATAGAATTTTGTTTAAAACGTAGTCTGTAGTTATAAAAATGTATATACCCTACATCCCACAACTAGAAGGACCTGCAACTAAGATATACAACTGTGTACAGGGGGGGTTTGGGGAGATAAAGCAGGAAAAAAAAAAAAAGATTGGCAACAGTTGTTAGCCCAGGTGCCAATCTTTAAAAAAAAAAAAAAAAAATGTATATACCCTAAAACAACCCCAAATCTGTATTAGCGATCTAAGAACCTGCCTGCGAAATGCTCAGTTTTCTATCTGGATTTTTCTGCTAGATATCAACGTATAATTTGAAATTTCATCTTTATATTCATGTTATACTTTAAAAGTACTGAAGTGCTTATTAGTTTTTTCAGAACTTGCATTCCTAATGTACTTTTTAGGTATCTGATTTCTTAGAACCTCTCAAAAACATGGTCTTTTCTAATGATCCCTTAGAAAAGTTTTAACCCAAGTTTTTTTATTCTGTTAAATCTGACCATTTATTCTCCAAAGATGTTGGCATTGGGTGGATGGTCTAATTATTCACTTGGAGATGTACGACTAGTTAAATCTTGAATTTCTAAAAAATTACTTTAAAGTAGAAAAATTGTAGAAACCTGGAGCTTCCTAAAGAGAGGAGAAACCTAATCAATGGATTATCCCTTAACTTTCCAGAATATTTGTTAAATGTTTACACCTTATTCCTTAGCCATAGCTTCTAACTGAGGTGCAACTTTACTTTGACTAATTTGTACTATTAGTTTTTTCTGTGTGGCCTCATTTAGGTATAGTTATTTCAAAGTATGCCTTTGAGATTATTAATGTTACGCTAATGAAAAGATCCAAATTTTGCTCTTTTTCTGAAATAAGTAAAAATTCCTTTTGTGAGTGTAGCATGGGAATTGATTTAATTCAGACGTTTTCCTTAAATGCTCAAACATATTGCCAAAAAGACCTGTGATTAAGTATCAGGTGAAAAAAATTAAGGGTTATTGATGATTGTAAAGAGGCAGTTTTCATGGGAACAATCCAAAATCAACCAGATAAGGCATGAGAGGCTAAAAAAAATCAAATGGAAAACCAAGGTAGTAGTTCTTAGTCATATGCTGTCCCTCTGCCATCTGTGTTGTTCTGATTCACAGAATCCCACATTGGCGACTGACCCCCTAAGTATGAACTTAATCTAGCGCCGTGTCAGTATTTCACAGCACTCTGTCCATGAGTGCTCTGCTTGGAGAGGGGGAGCGCTTTATAAATAAAACCATTGCGCACTGCTTTTTGGTCAGGATAAATAATAAACATCTATGTGACTCTGCAGAATATGGTTTTCTTTCTGTTTTTTTTACATCGTCTGTTTCAATATTGTACCTTTTAAATGAGGGTAGAAAAACTTAGTGTATACTTCTTTAGAGTATTTTAGAGCGTAATTAAGCCCGGTTTGCATGTATAATTGCAAATTTAAGTGTATAAATGGATTCAGAAATAGTAGACAAACCTATTTGACTGAAAATTATTAAAATACCTATAGGAATCTCTTATCACATAAAGCATTGTTTTCATTTTAACAATAAATTGTTCGGAGACTTAAGTATTTGTGAGCATGACAGTCTGCTTATTTGAAACAGTAGATTTGGTTATGATGGTTTTGTTCTGCTACTAAAGGAGCTATGGTTATCATAGTTCACAGAGAATTGGCTCTTAAAGTTTCTATGAAACTTTCATACTTTCATAAGTATACAAATTCATTACCAATTTTAATTGGAAGTGGGAGATTGAGTGATTTTGGTTTGTAGTTATTGAGAGGATGGCTCAAGAACCATCTTTTCATTCCTTCTGATTCATTCATATTCACATATTTTAAATTAATAACATGTCTTCAATTTGACATGCAACATATGAGCCATAAATCTAGGGTAATACTTCAAAATCTGCGATTGTTGTCATTTTTAAAGACATTTTGAAGCTTCATAAATTTTCTTTCACACTATCTCATTTTATCTTGTTGTTCTTATTGTTCTGATTAAGAAAAAGATATAGAATGACTTTATGTGACTCTGACATTTAAGGTAATGGAACAGCCAAAGAAAATTGCTTAGGATGCAATGAAAGATAGGGAACCAAAGCTTGGAGAGTATGAGAACTGCAGATATGGAGTCATATTCCTAGAAGTGAGAACTGTACACATATATGGTTTATCTAATCAAAAGTGTAAAGCGCTATATACTAAACCTTAAAGGGTATCCCTAAGTAATGATATAAAGCAAAAAGATCAACTAGAAAGAATAATCCTGAAGGTTCAAGAAAACTTGGATCCCATTTTGTCTAAAGGAGCTTCTAGAAGAAAGGGAAGGGCCAGCAGTGCTAAATGATTCAGAGATTAGGGGGAAACAGAAGAGATTCAATCTATTTGACAGGTGGAGACAGCATGATGGGAATGAGAAATAGATTATAGGAAAGAGAGGTGAATACTCTAGTCAGAAAATGGAACAGTTGGTGTAGATCACTCATCATGACACGTACTGAAGAAGAAAGAGAACTAAGGTGGTATTGAATTGGAAAGGCAGGATTCCTGCAGAAGGAGAGAAACTACTTTATATAAAGCTTTTTGTTGTTTAAATACGTACATCCTTTCCTAGGTATTTCTCGTCTGAAGACAAAGGCATCATAATAATGTTAGAATGAAATTCCTGTGTACTGTTGTTTACCAATGAACTACTTTTTTCTGGTTATTTTACTTTAGTTGTCCATACTCCAAATCCTTTGTGGAATTGCCTGTGCTTGCACATAAACACACTTCCCATAAGTCTGTATGTTGAGGTTTCTCAGTTTATTATTCATTAAGATCTTGATTGTGTATGCAGATTTTCCTTTGAAATAGTGAAAATGCACATCAATTAAATAAATCTTTTCTTCATCTAAACAAGCGTGCCTACTTTCTGTTTTGGAAAGATAATGTATGATGTAGAACCATGTCTCCAAGTTTTACCACACAGAGCATGGTCACTGGTCAAGTGCATTAACTGGTGTTAGAATCAATATTGAAAAGCCATATCCAAGTTTAATTGAAGTTAGAAAATTTAGACAGTATATTTCATGCATAGATGAATGTAATTTAAGTGTATAGTTCTCATATAGACACTTGATATTCACAGGTACTTGCGAATAATTACTGATTATTTTATTTCTTCCTTTCTCCCCTGGTTTGTTCCAAAAAGGATTTGAGCAATTTATAGTAACACATATAAGTCAAGGTTAACTATATGAAGAGATGCAGAAATCAGGACAAATGGAAAAATAAGCATAGTCACAGTAAGCTGAAGCCAAGGGTGAAGTTCACTGGTAGGAGCAATAAGGGCTTTTGAAGTTGGTAAAGTTGGTCTGCAAATGTATAGACTTTTTTGGGTCCTGATTCAAACTAACCAACCGAGGGAGAACAGATACTTTTGTGACAATTGAGAAAAAAATAAACAGTTAACTAAGTATTAGATTGAGACTGACAGTGGTATCGAAAAAGATCTCTTACCTGTTGGGGATGCATATTGTAGTATTTACAGGTGAAATTATAAATGTCTGGGTTTTGCTTTAAAATAGTCCAGCAAAAACAGGGGGAAAGGAGGCTGAGGGGATTATAAATAAAACAAAAGTGGCAGAATGTTAATAATTTTTGAAACTGAGGACTGATGTTAACTACATGAGGACTTGTGTATGTTTGGAAATGTCTGTAATAAGTTGAAAATAAAAATAGGTTGCACTTTTGGTGCTGAGATTCATAATGGCTGAAAAAAGTATAATTTCATTTTTTTAAGTGGGATTTCTTTTATAAATACCACCTATGACAGTCAAAATAAGGAACAGAAGTAAAGTTATGAGAAGCAATTTATATATAAATTCCCTTAAATTCTCTTTTGTTTATCTATAAGTACCTAAACTAACACCCTGCCTGCCGTAGAGGAGGCACACAGCAAATGCTTGTTGAACTGAACTCATCTGTATCTCACAACAGTAAAGGTATTTAATTTTTCAGGAGATGTAAATTTTTCTTTTTCTCTAAGAATTTATCTTGGGTGATTGCTAGAAATGGGAAGAGTTTAAGGTTTTTATAAATCAAGATAATTTTTGTTTTATAATGTTAGATTTTACCAAGTTGAGTTGTTTTATGTCAGGTTTCAAAATAACTATTATGAAAGATCACAAGTGGAGCTGTATTAAAATAGAGCCAGAGCAGCCATTTCAGAGGAATTGCCTTGCATGTCGTGTTTTATTTATCTTCCAAACTAGACCAGATTGCCAAGATTCCAAGAAGTGAGTAAGGACAAGAATATCCTGTTTGTAAGAATTGATGAAATTGGGCTTTGCTGATGACTGAATCTCAACCAATCAATGAAGTACAAACCTAGCCTTACCCCATCTAACACCAATGAAGTCTTCTTTAATACAACTCGCTTTGTTCTCTTTTTTCTGTTAAAATCCCAAGCCCCTTTCCAGTAATCGGGACATTACTGGGGTTTCTACCTGAATCTGCTCCCCAAATTGCAATTCTTTGATCCCAGATAAATGCTTTGCCTCTTAAACTGGTTTCTGTTTTTGCTGGTTGACAGTATAAAAATCTTTGTTTTGCTTATGTCAGCATTCAGATTTAACTTCTCTACATTTTGGTTGCTCAATATAGTATTGGATTTCCATGTATGTTAAATGTTCGGTTATTTTACCAAGAGTAAGCTGTATTTTTCTGTAGAAGTGGGAAGTTCAACTAGCCTTGAATTGCATGCTTTCAGTTGAAATATTGGGAATAGAAGAATCCAAATACTGCATTCACTTGTCAGAGATAAAGTTTAATTTTCTCTCTTCATGAAATCATTTCAGCTAAATTGATGTTTCGCCTTCTGTATTTTTTTAAGAGATGAATCACTGCCTTATATTAGCCCAAACTAGCCAAAATTAGATTAACACTAGGTGAGTGGCTTAGTACCTAATCTTTGTATAATATTCTAAGCTTTTTTTTCTCTCTTCGCTTTAGAAAACGACTAGAACAGAGTTGCTAATGAACAGTGTGTTTTGCAAATTACATCAAATAAAAAGAGCTAAAGGGCTCCACATAGTGACTAGTCAACTCCTAAAATAATTCCACAAATGTTAGCTAGATTGTACTATGTGTAATCTAGGTCAAAAGTTGGAATCAGAATACATAAATGATCTGTTAACCTTCATCAGTAATGTCTGTAACAGCATTTAAAAAGTGTTATCATGCTTCAAATTTACCTGTGGACCGCATCCATCCTTCTCTCTCTGATCTCCATGCTATTTGAGGACAATCTCTCTATCAACGGTATTTATTGCAGTGCTTTCTAGACCTTGCCTTTTCTTTCATTATCTCCTCTCTCCTGCATAGAAGAATGCCTGGCATACTGCACACATAGTAGATACTACTTCATTCTGTTATTTCTGTTCTAGTATCGTCTTCCCCCCTGCCTATAAATGTAAGCAAATCTCTCCAATCTTTAAAAGCAAAACCAAAAAAAAGACATAATCTTCCTCCAAATACCTTTCTTTAGTTTTTCTTTTTTTGACAGCCAATTTCTTTAAAGTCAATTCTATTTCTTACCACCATACAGGAGTTAACAAAGTCCTTATTTAACTTTTTTTTTACCTAGTTTGTTTGACCTCTCTTTAATACTTTTTTTTTTGATAACTGTCTCCGAAAGAATTACTCTTAATTTGAACCCGTGGTTACACAGTTTTTCAAGGATTATTTTCACCTTTTTGACCAATCCTCTAGCTGGCTGGCTCTCTTCGTCTCCAGGGCTGCCATGTTTGGTTGTGCAGGTTGTATACTGCACAGCTCTTGGGGATGTTGTTCACATTGCAATCTGTGTGAAAGGGCCTCCTTGGCACTGTGCGGTAAACAACTTCACCGGCTATATGCAACAGCTCTGCTCACGCTTTAAATGCATTGATATTCCACAAATTTCCTTCTGAGGACCTCTCCTTTCATACGGTAAAAAGTCCTCAAAATTACTGGATGTACTCTATGCTAATCCTGTCCCTCATCTCAAACTTACACAAATATGCCATTCTGTATTTCTAGCCTAGAATTCTTCTCAATTCCAGATTTTTCCTGAATGTCAGGTGGACTCACTGTGTCAGACTGAACTCAAAATCTTTTTACTCTACCTCTCCCATCCCCTCAACTTAAACAATATCCGTATCCTGTATTCCCTATTTCAGATACCATCTTGAGTTCCTCTTTCAACATCATTTCTTTTATCTAATTAGCTGATTCTACCTCCTAAAGCTGAAGTTTTCAAAACTTTTGATCTCAGGACCCCTTTACATTCTTAAAAATGACTAAAGACCTGAAGAACTTCTGTTATGTGGGTTATAGCTATTGATACTTATATTAGAGGTTTTTTAAAAATTTTCTTAGTATTTATTTATAAATAACAATACTAAACCATTATATTTTGACATAAATAATATTTTTATGAAAAATAATTTTTCCAAAAAGCAAAAAGTTTACTGATAAGAATAGAATTGTTTTACATTTTTGCAAATTTCTCTAATATCTGACTAAATAAAAGACAGCTAAATTCTCCTGTGTGTTTGTGCATTCAGTTTATTGTGATACCTTGTTTAGGTTGAAGTACCTGAAGAATACTCAGCCTCACACAAATATGTAGTTGGAACAGGGAGGAAGGAGTATTTTCAGATATTAGTATAGCACATCAGAACTCAACGAGTGGTGGTTTAATGATGAAAGGTCAATTGCAATGTGGAATCTGAAACCATATCAATGAACTTTTTATAGTTAAATTAAAATCTATCATGTGTAACTTGATGCAGTTGGAAAATATTGGTTCACTGAGTTATGCAGATATTCCAGATGTTGACATATTTCATTATACAGTATATTTTTTTAATCACATTTGTTGAAATATCACCAATCTTATGAAAAAGTATATGTAATAGGAAGCTATCGAGCTTACAGTGGCAAAGTCAAATTTCCCAAAACTCTATTTTTTGCTTGAACACTTGAATTTTATCATTGGCAACAAATATTTTCAGTTGTTTTCCTTGAAGTAACAGGCTCCCTTCGTTCATTTTTTGAGAAAATGTCTGCCAGATAGCCTTTTATGTAAAAGAGTGGAAAGAGTGGTGTCATGAAAAGAGTGGCTGGTTCCACTTGAAACTCAAATAATTTCACAAGTCTTTTTCCTCATGACAATCATGTTACTTCAGTATGTAGCAAATGTGCTTTATGCACAGTTCCCAATTTGTCACACAATATTAAAAAGAAGTGTAATTAAGGGTCAAGATTTAGTAAAATCAGTACTTTGAGTTTTTTCAATGTGAATATTCCTAAGTGAACCTGCGTTTTCCGCCATGGAGGCGGTGAAGAGTACTATGTCTCAGTATGTAGTTTGGTGCTGCTTTAATTCATGCTAAGGGATCTGCAGTTTTACCCACCATTTTTTTTTGCACTATCAGCACAAATATTCACCCAGGGAAAGAGGTCATATAACATTTAAATAACAATTGGTGTTACCATGAAAATAGTTTTGACCTCATAGGTGCTTTGAAAGGACCTTGGAGCCCTCTAAGGGGCCATGGACTGTACTTTGAGAACCACTTCCTAAACATGCAAGACATGTTGCCCTTGCCCACTCCACTGTCTTAGCCCCAGTCTTTATTAGTTCTCGCCTCTGTTATTTGTATAGTCTCCTAAATTATACCCCCGTCGTCAGTCTCTTTTACTCAGGAGGTACCTTCCTAGAATCCAAACCTGATTATGTTGATGCCCTATTAAAATCTTTCTACACTCCCCAGCACAATTGGATAAAATCCAAATTCCTCCATAGAACATAAAAAGTCCGTTATTACCCTTCCTACCTTACTAACTTCTGTTCCTGTCTACACGTACTTCCTACTCTTGCAGCCGAGCTGAATTTATTGGTAATTCCCTAAATACATCATGGCTTCTATTGTCCCATATATTTGCATGTGCTATTCTTTCCACCTGGAACACTCTCACTTCCAGTTCCCACAGCTGTGCACATCATTTATAATCATCTCTTGTTACTACCCACAAAATTTTATATTTGTTATAGTTTTTGAATTTGTTATGGGACTTACACTGTTTATAGTTATTTTGCTAATGTGTCATTTTCCCCCATTAGACTGTGGGCTATTTGAGGTGAGGAAGTGTCTGTCTTCGTTTTTCTAGTACTTACCAAGGGGGAGGCATATAGTAATCATTTAATGAATATTTGAGTGTTTCTATGAATTTTATGGAAACTTCTAATACTGTCCTTGGGTAGAGTTGCTAATGAATAGTAAGAAGGCCACAGATGGGCAGAAAGAGGAAAAAACAAACAAAAATATATATGTGTATGTATATGTATGTGCCTTAGCCACTTTATTGGATGTAGTAATGAATCTTTATTTCCATAGTTTTTACTATAAGTAAAATTCAGGGGAACGTTTCACTTTTTATCTACGTTCCTGAAAAATTATAGTGAACCGAATTAAATTGTAGTCAAATGGATCACATTTTAAAAAGTTAACCTCCTTAATTCATTATAACTCAATCTCTAATAAATTTAAATTTTTTTCCTAATTTAGCATTGTTAACATGAAGGCAAAAATGCCAAGATACTTCTGCATTTCTACTAATATTTTCAAATAACCTCTTAAAATGTTAGGGTATTAAAATTATCTAAGTGTGTTCTCTGCAATGTTTTATATTAAAACTTGATTGGTTGTACTTTGTATTTTGAGCTTATTATTAGTACAGTAAAATAAAATCTTGTAAGGATCTTCTGTCAGAAAGCACTTAAATAGACGTCTCACTTAATGTAAACTGCCTGTATACAGCCTGCATCAACAAAGAGAACCTCCTTTAAGATGAAGAAAAGAATTTACCAAGGGTTTGTAAGGTATAAAACTTCAAAAGTTAAATAAAATTTTTTAGATGTAAGAAATTTTATGACTCACCATTTATTCTGCATAATGCATTGCAAATATGTGGATTTAGCAAAATCCAATTTCCTAAAAGCAGATTTTGTAGATTATACTTTCCTGCTCATTGACCATTTCATTGTTCGTTAGCACTTGAATAGAGGAAATAAAATAATTTAAAAAAACTAAGGACTTTGCAGGGCTGGCCCAGTGGTGTAGTGGTTAAGATCACACAATCCGCTTCAGCGGCCCAGTGTTGGCAGGTCTTGATCCTGGGTGCACACCTACACACAGCTCATCAAGCCATGCTGTGGCAGCATCCCACATACAAAATGGAGGAGGACTGGCACAGATGTTAGCTCAGCGACAGTCTTCCTCAAGCAAAAAGAGGAAGATTGGCAACAGATGTTAGCTCAGGGTCAGTCTTCCTCAGGGGGGAAAAAAAACTAACCACTTTGGGCCTCACTAATTTAGAATTTGTGATGACTGAGATACTGGACTGAAAATTAGCTTTTTACAGCCCATTGGCTAGATGTTGCCTAGTAAATAAAAATTGTTTACAATATTACAAGGGAAATTAAATCTTTCAGAGACCTGTAAGTACATTAAAGTAATCATTCCTGTCTAATGGCCTTATTGATTATAAATCATGCTTTTAAAGCATATTAGTTGATTAAAAGCCCATTAGTAATTGATATTTCTCCAAAAAGATTCTGAATTAGTGAGGTGTATAACATGTAGTCAGGTTTATGTCTTTTCAGTTTTTGCGGAGAGAACTTTGGCCAAAAAATTACTTCTTGGGATTAAGTTTGAAATTCTCTTATGCTGTTCTGTCCCTGTTATACATTTTAAAGAATTGGCAGATCCTCCGATCTGTGTCAGTGCTGTGTATAGTTCAAATGCCATGGTACCTACTAGACACAAAGTGGATTTCTTTTACATGCTTCCTTAAAAAATTAGTATTTTAATTCCATTGATTTAAGGAACTTATTGTTAAATATTAATAATGGTTACCTGAACTCAGAAATAGGTGTATCGGGTTAGTAGATTTATAGGAATAATAAATATCAAGTTGTATATTTAATTTGATAAATTTCTTTTGAAAATAGTTCCCTTTTGTATCATTTTTTTGTGTGAAAGAATAGATTGGAAATTGAAAACTGAAGGGTATATAGTGATTTTGCTCATAAAACTGTTTTCCAGCATTCATTTACTACATACATTGTCATCTGTTAGTTCTTTTCTTTATTTCATAATTAATTTCAAAATTCAGCATTTTTTATCTAATTTAACATTTTCATATTTTTAAAGGTCCCCAGGTGCATCCAATTTTTCAACTTTACCAAAGATCTCTCCTTCATCTCTATCAAATAATTATAACAACATCAACAACAGAAAGTAAGCACTGAATCTTAAAAACTCTTTGTTTAATTGATCGCCCTATTGTGGTTGCAAAAAATCTCTTGTATCTAAAATTTAGGATAAAAGTCTTAATGCATTAAAATTGATTTTCTTTTAAATTACTGGTCACTTCTTCTAGGAGTAACTTCACAAGAAGAAAAGCACAGTTATAAACTTCTTGATTTAATACATACTACAATAATTTACTAAAACAGAAATAAAGCACTTTCAGAATTTTACGTTCTAAACACTAATTATTGAAATATATATAGAAATCTGTGAACTCAGTGTTTTAGGAAGAGTATAAATTTCAGATGTCATTTTAGAACTGGATATGTAATCACCTACAGTGTATAGTATTTTTGTAAAAGTGTACGTCAGTGATTCTCAACCAGAAAGCATACACAAACTTTTATGTTTATCAGAAAGGCAATCACTTTTTCTTTAAAAAGTTTAGAGAAACATTCCTTGCACCATCGTTAATAATATTCAAAATCTTGGAATTCATAAAAGTTATGTGAAAGTGATTGCTATATTGCTGTAAGAAAAAAGGTTGAAAATCACGTGGACTTCACCATAACATCTGACATTATGTACTACCTTGAAAATTGGCATGGTTTTTGTTTTACAGAAAAGGATAAAAAAGAAAACCTTTATTATTTATAATTAATCCAGTCAAACTATGGAAAGAGCTTTAATCCACAGATGATTTATCCTCTTTTTATTTCTTAGATACATACATGGTGGTTTGTATATTAGGTTGACAGTAATTATGTAGTTAAATATTTGCAGTACTTGTCCAGTTCATAAATGGCATCTGATTATCCCAAAGAGTAAATTCAAAAGGACTAAAGGTATTTGTGAAGTAATCTTTAAAATAACACCATTAATTGACTTTATAGGTTTAATTAATTTTCCCGTAAAATCCATATTTTTGAGGGGGTGGGACTTAACAAAATGATGTTAACATATATGTGGATTATAAATATATATAAGAATACCCAAAATAATTTTGGAAGTAGAAAATAATGAGAAAGAATTAATCCTAATAAATATCACAGCCTTGTTGTAAAGATATAAGAATTCAGGCACCATAGTACTGACCCAAGAATACACCCACAGATCAGTGGAGCAGAAAAGACAGCCCAGAAACAGACCTTTGTGTGTGAAAGAATTTAATGTGATCAGAAAGCATTCTAGACTAATGGAGAATAGGGACATTGTCCAGGAAATTGTTGGGAAAATTGGATCACTATTGAGAATTTCTCTTTAAAACTTTAAATTAAATTAGCTTTTTAATTGTCAAGCATATAAGAATTAAAAGACAAATAAATGGAAAAAATACATGCTACAAATGACAAAAAGTAAATATTCTTAATGTATCAGGTTCATAAAAAATCAGTGAGAAATTTTCCAAGACAGTTAGAAAACCGGGCAAATGATTGCAGCCAAGCAATAAAAATAAAAGAATTAAAATATATAAACATTTTAAATGCTCAAATTCATGTACTTAAGTTAAAACCATAAAAAACTCCATCCACCTCCCCCACCTCAATCTCATTGGGCAGAAATAAGTGATGATATCTATTCTTGAAAAGATTCTATTTGAGTGGTTGGAGTGTTAGTCCAGCTTTTCTAGAAGAGGCTGCCGTATGTATCAAGAAGATTTAAAACATTCATTTCCTTATTTCAGTAGTTCATAAAAAGATATGTGTAGCATAGTGTAATAACATTACATTGTACTGTAACAGTGAAGTATTGAGGACACTACGAATAGCCAAAATTGCAGTGTAGTATGTTCTCATCTGTTTAAAAATGTATATCCACAGGCAAAAGGGTGAAAGGAAATATCCCCCTATAATCTGGTTTGTATTTTATATATCTTTTAATTAAATTCATCAAAAGTAATTTTTTCATAGGCAGTAAACTATTACTTGTGTGCTTCTCCCAGTTGCAGGCGGCTCCCACATTTAGTATAACAGAATTCAGTTCCAGGTATAACATGTATTTATAGTTATTCTTTGGAGAGATTTTTAACATTGTATATAAACTGTACTGAAGATAGACTTTATTTTGACTGGAGTCACCATATTAGTATATGTGGTCTTGTGTTTTTGTTTTTGTCTTATTTCCCTCTCATAGTAAAAATGACAGTATAGTCTGGTCTCAAAACTTCCCACTACAGAAAATGCTGAGAGGAATTAGAGTGTTTTCTTAAGTTTAGCACCTGATTAACTGATGATTCTACTTCTCTGACTAGATTGTATTTTTAGCTATTTATATTTGTCTATTTTAGGTACTAAAATAGTTCTTTCATATTAGGAAATTTTAATAGCAAATAGCTACTGAGATACCACCATGCTTAAGAGTAAAGCTTACCTTCTTAGTAAGGAACAAAATTTAAACACTTATAAAATGGAAAGCTTTTTTTACTTTAAAAAATTTGAATTAATATTATCATCATAATTATCTAAACAATTATTTCACATAAAATTTATTTCTTGGGGCCGGCCCCCTAGCCAAGTGCTTGGGTTCGTGCACTCCACTTTTGGTGGCCCAGGGTTTTGCTGGTTCAGATCCTGGGTGTGGACATGGCACTGCTTGTTGGGCCACGCTGAGGCGGCGTCCCACATGTCACAACTGGAAGGCCCCTGAACTAATAGTATACAACTATGTACTGGGGGGACTTGGAGAGAAAAAGCAGGAAAAAGAAAAGAAGGTTGGCAACACTTGTTAGCTCTGGTGCCAATCTTTAAAAAAAAAATTTGTTTCTTGACTTTCCATTCAACTTGTGGAAATAAGTAGCACCTTAAGACTTCAGATAGAAATTGCGTAGTTTCTTTGATTAAAAGTATGTAAAATTGATAATAACCTTTTTAGATTAAATAAATTTTTAAAACTTCATATATGTGGAGATATATTAAAATCAATAGTTATGACACAAGTTTATATGAAATTTTTTTATGAATTTAAGACTTGAATCAAACTGATACATTGCTAGGATATAAACTTATCATTTCCAGAAATAAGGATATTACGTAGTTATAAAGGAATTATTTCATTTAAGTTTAATAGTTTTTGTTAAACACTAATACTATGAAGAATCATTTGCTGGAATATTGTTTTTTTACCTTGTATAGTGTTTTTCACATGTTAGTCCATACAGTGTTTGTCTTTGCCTCAATTATAATTTAAGTACATTTTTAATAAGTGCCAAATTCTCTTTCTAGTCCCTGCATTTTTTCGTCTTACTGCATTTGCTTTGATATAATACTGCCTTGAAAAAAAATCTTTTTATAATGTATTTATTTTCTCAACTCTTGGCATTCAACATCAGAGCACATTTCTATTTTTCTGTTAATTCATTTAAAGTTATTTTCTTTGAAATGGAAATGACTCACTGTAAGAGATTAAGCCATGCAAAAGAACTGGATTTTGGAGACTGCCAGAGCTAGGTAGCTGTCTGGCTCTTGACAAGTTACTTGCTGAAAGCATCATTTCATTAACTGCAAAGTGAGCATAATTTTGGTTATGAGGATTAAGTTATAGATTTATAGTGTTTATAATGTCAAATATAAGTGCGAATTGAAAAGTCAGTCTGAAATTATTATAGAAAGGTAAGTGCTCAATTTTACAAAAAATAATGGTACATTTTGTAATGTATCTTCATTTAAGATGATATATTTATAAAACAGAATTATCTAGTATGGCATTAAAATTCCCATCAAGATTACTGGCAGATTTTTTTATTTTTCAAAGTAGCATAGCCTTATAGAATGAAGACTAATTTACAATCTTTAGGAAAAAAATAGCAGAAATAGTCATGAAAGGTAAGAGGCTCTCCTGAGGGCCTAGGTTTCCGTGTACTTTGTCAAAGTGTTTCAAGAACTGTTGGTTTTGGTATTTTCCATGACAGACTTTAGTATTTAATTTAGAAAGCACATAAAATGTGGATTATAAGTGATTAATCAAGATAATATTAAAATATTTTAAATTCATCAGTTTTCATTATTATCAGTGAGGATCTAGACTATCTCAGTCTTTGGCAATCTTACCCCATCACTTAAAATAAATGTAGATATTCTTTAACTAAAGATTCAGATTTTAAAAGACAAAACCAAAAAACTGCTTTTGCAAGTAAGTGTTTTGTTCATTTCTCAGTAAATAGGAATCCCTATCCCAGCCCATTTCATCCTGTTGCCACAAAGAATGGAGTTTCCGGCATCCATTTGTGTTATGTGTGGAGAGAGACAGATGTCTGAATATATACTTAAGTAAAAAGCATGTAAATGTGCTTTAGTCTTTTCACGTACGTGTGTGTGTAGGCATGAGCACGCATTTAGGATACTTCCCACTGTACTCTGTTTAAATTTTATTATAATTTTATAGCCAGACTATGTTTTTTCTTTAATGTGTAGAAAATGTAGGCCTTAGGTTTTTGTAATATATAGCAGACCTTGATTTTTAGCACTTCTTATACATAGGAATAAAAGAAAAACGGGAGTCAGCTTTTTGTTACATATCCTCGAAGTTAGATTCAAGAAGCCAATCATCAAGTGACTATATGTTGAATTGCTAATAGGTGCCTTGCACTTTATTGGTTACTGGGTATATAAAGTAAAATATGAATCATAAGGCTAGTGATCTGCAAAAACCAAAAGATGCTTTAACTCTATTTTTTGTTCTATGCATTTATTTTTTTAAGTTTAAAACAAGTAAATAGCTACAAGTCTAGCAATTCTGAATTTGAATTGATGAAGGTTGCATTTCTGTGGGCCCTGCTATTTTTGTTTAATCTCAGAGTGGATTGTCGTTTGAGTCTGGAATTTGATCTTGTTGTTTGTGTTGGAGGGGGGTGTTTTCTTAAAAATGCAAAATTATTGGTGGGCTAGCATTGTGTGTGTAATTTTTGGTTGGTGTGCTTTTGTGTGTTTTACCTGTTTAGCTTGTTGCGGGGTATGTGTTTACTAAAGGCGCTGTTAGAGCAGGCAGTAGTTCACTTAAACTGTTGGAGTAATAAAGTGAGAGTATAGAAACTGCAATAGAAAGTATTTGAAATTATAAGTAAAAACTATTTTTAAAAAATAATACCAGGAATAAATCGTAGCCAGCTGAGATTGTCAGTTACTGATTCATCTTGTTTATTTGTAACACTGTGTTCTTAAATTTACATTATCATTTGCTTCTAGCAAATGACCTGAATTCTCATTCAGGTTTGTTCTAATGAATTAAAAAAAAGGTGATTGAAAGTATACTTTTAAATTATATCCAAAGTATCTATCATAAATATTTTATAAGATAACCTATTAAAAATTAAGGGAGAATCCATCCTTTTTCACAAAATTATTTTTTATTACATGTAAAAAAGGGATTAATTAACTTATTGGTTGACTTTTCTTGGTTCTTTCCAAAATTACCCTGATTCTCTAAGGTTGAAGATTACATAGTTTTTTTAAGATTAGTATTTATTATACCTGTAGTATAAATTATCCTGATGTTATATTCATCTAGTTAAATAAACTGCATTATTCTAAGAAACTAGAAGAAAAACCAAATAATACTGAAATGTACTTGCTTAGAATCATTTCCTTTTTGCATCCCTGATCACCCCAGGCTTTTTTCCACATTTGAATACTAGATTTTGATGGTCTAACATAGAAACTATAAATAGAATCTTCAGTGCATCAGAACAGTGATGTCACAGAGGCCTTGGCAATCTCTGCTCTCACCTGTAACTAGAGCGGAACTCTCACTTTTTCTACTGTTCTCACGCTGTTACAGCAGCACGATGTAAAAGGGACATAAATGACATGATTTATTGCTGCGGGTGGTGTTTAAAATCTGAATGTTTTAAATTTGATGGAGCAATGAAGAATGGAGCAAGCTGTGAAGCTGCTCCAGTTAATCAAGGGTAGAAAGCTATAATAGTGGTTTGTGCTGGTTGGTGTGGTATATGATGCGGTGATTTTGTTGATTGGATGAGGAGTATCTTAATTAAGGGGGTCATTTTGATTTAGGTTCATGTCTTAAAAAGTACCTGAGTTAAGTGCTTTATAAAAAATTTAATGACCGATCATCCATCTCAAGTAGGTTTAAAGTACTCTGTTCATTATACTATATTGTAATAATTGGCTGCATTATGAAAAAATATTTTTTGTTTTCTTCCAGTGTGAAAAACTCAAATTATTGTCTCCCATCATATACTGCTTATAAGAACTATGATTATTCAGAACCTGGAAGAAACAATGAACAGCCAGGCCTCTGTGGCCTAAGTAACTTGGGAAATACGTGTTTCATGAACTCAGCTATTCAGGTAGGTCTTTCTAAACAAAGTGAAACTCGTATGTTTCATGGAAATAAGTAATACAAGAAAAGTAGAGTTGAGTTTTATATGTCAGAACATGAGTGTTAGATGTGTTTTGAGATTTTCCATTTTCATGGAAGATTTAAGCATACACATTTGATTCATTCATTCTAGTGCTGGTAGTGGAATACCATTATCATATTCCTCAATTAGGTGGCATGTGATTGATTACCATATAGAAGATTAAATATTACTTCATGAAAAAATATAATTCCAAACAGAAAACCTGGGCTCTCTGAGAAGAAAAAAAACCTAGTGAGATCTCCGCTTTTCATATTCAGTAGAAGTGTCTTGCTTTTTTTTGGACATTGGTGGGAATACTAGAGAATAAGTATTTTATGGTCACCAGACCTCTAACTCTAGATAACATTGTTTTTAAATCTTTTTTTTTTTACCTTAATGTGAAATTAAGATTTTAAAAAATTTTAGGAACCTTCCTTTTTATTCATATTTTAGCAAATCGCTTTCCCTTACAGATCTTTTAATTTGGGGATATAAGAAATCATTGCCCCTTTTTTCCCTTTGTTTCTCCATGGAACTTCCCTTTTCTTCCTGCTCTGTCTAAACCCTCTTCTAACTTAACTTGTTAAATGTTTATGTCTTTGGTTGATTTTAAAGTAACAAGATCTGTATAAATTTTACCTATCACTGTCACTATGTATAAAATTAGAGCTGGTTATTTTATTCTCCTTTTACAAATAAAATTCCGTTTTTCAAAAAGCCCAAAATAATGGTAGACTATTTTTGATATTTGAATTTTAATGTTTTTTTGTCCTTTTTTTGCAAATTCTGAATTTTTTGTTTTTGTTTTTATTTATTTATTTATTTTTTAAAGATTGGCACCTGAGCTAACAACTGTTGCCAGTCTTCTTTTTTTTTTGCCTTTCTGCTTTTTTTCCCCAAATCCCCCCAGTACATAGTTGTATATTTTAGTCGTGGGTCCTTCTAGTTGTGGCACCTGGGACACCGCCTCAGTATGGCCTGATGAGCGGTGCCATGTCCACACCCAGGATCTGAACCGGCAAAACCCTGGGCTGCCACAGCGGAGCATGCGAACTTAACCACTCAGCCACAGGGCCGGCCCCTGAATTTTTATTTTTAAATCTGCAATTTTCTGTTCTCTATTTGCAGTTTAATACTGAATTTCCTATACTCGGGAGGCAACCTCCAAAAATATAGATTAAATATAGAATATGGATTGATAAGGACATTATTACAGGTCTTTTTGACTATATGAGCAAAGTAGAAGACTCTTATTCATTCAAAATTCTAAGTAAATCCTTTTGTACATTGTCAGTAATCTGGTTATCTCCTAAATTAACTACTGTTTTTATAGCATTCTTAGAAAATTAGAATTTAACTGTCATTACTCTCTAGACCAGGCATTGGCAATCTTTTAGAAATGCACAGGGGGCATAATTGGTTGATTTCTGATTCTTTGTTTGGAGTTGAGCCAGTCAGGAAATAGCCTGGATGCTCAAGCAGATACTGTGTGGTTAATAAACTCTTTCTTTAAACCCTCTTTGATGAGTTATATTGTTTATACTTTAATGTGAATTGTGTTGTTCAAAATTTTTTTCCAGGATCCTAGCACTAGTTAAATCAACAATAATAAATTCTTAAATTTTTTATCTTTATTTTTCTGGAAGAGGAGAAAGGGAATTCATCTCAGAAGAGCAAGCTGAAACATTATTATCCTGACAGTTATTTAGATAACAGTGAAATGCATGGGTGCTGAGCTGTCAGAGATAGGGACAGGCAGACAAATTGTAATTTTGTTTGAATATCTGTTGAACTCTCCTACCTGATCACTGAAAATCATCTTTAGTACCATCTCTGGAAAATGTTTTATAGGAACAGTGGTTACATGACTACCAGAAAACCCTGTGCTCAAATTACCAAGTCATTAATCCTTATATAACTCCTTATCCTTGCATTGCCAAAATTACTTTGGTTCTAGAGACTTGTTAGAACTTGAGAGGTTTTTTTTTTTAATATTCTAGTATAGAAAATCAATCTTGGTGCTTTTTTATAAGGATTAAGAAAATATTTTAGAGTGCCAGCCTGGTGGCACAGTGGTTAAGTTCACACGTTCTGCTTTGGTGGCCAAGGGTTTGCCAGTTTGGATCGGATCCCAGGTGCGGACATGGCACCGCTTGGCAAGTCATGCTGTGGTAGGCGTCCCACTTATAAAGTAGAGGAAGATGAGCACAGATGTTAGCTCAGGGCCAGTCTTCCTCAGCAAAAAGAGGAGGATTGGCAGCAGTTAGCTCAGGGCTAATCTTCCTCAAAGAAAAAAAAAGAAAAGAAAATATTTTAACAGCATCAGCATTAAAAATTTGAGTCTGTCAGAAGAGAACAAGCATTAGTGTTGATGCTGATCATTCATGGGAGGCTCTGGCTTGAATTCAAACTAAATTCCTTTGGAGGCAATATTACATTCTGGTTTTCTGTGCCTTTGATATAGGCTATTTAGTATTTTGTCTGCATAAGATTAACTGCAGTTTCTCAGAAATGAGTATTAGAATTAAATAGTCTAATCAGCTATGTTGAGCTAGATTTGGCATTTGTTGAACTTTCTTGTATATGTTTAAGGTATCAGAAACTTCATTTTATTAGTCTTTGCTTCCGTTCAAAACAACTTTATTACAATAAATTGGTAGATCTAATGCTGACCCTCTCTTCTAGTATATTTCACCTTCACATGCTCCATTTCCACAGAGATATAGACATAAGGGTAAAGTTTGTTAGGATGATACTTTGTTTATTTTCTGGTAATAATTATAAAGTAAGAAAATTTTTTAATGAAAATTTCAGCAAAGTATTTTTAAGCAGTGGATATTATTTCATGTCTGTATTTTGGTTGGAAACTATACTTTCTCTAAAATAAAACCCTCCAGTCAAGATGAGGAAGAGAAAAAATGAGTTTTTATTTTTGCTACTTTTGACTTTTAATCCAAATCTAGAATTAGAAAAGCTAGTACTTCAGTTTTATTATCTTAAAGTGTCTATGATTTTTAACTGATTTAGATGTTAGCTCTCAAGATGAAAATTCATTATAAGAGGGAATACAAATGGTGTCAGTAGCCTTTATTCTTCTGTTTGATGAACACATGTGTAAGTTCTTAGGTCCACAGACGAATAGGGTAAAAGATAACTAATAGAAGGATTTTTTTTAATAATTTTTTTAGGTACTGTTTCCTCACTTATGCTTTTTTTCAAGTTGCCTTGTAACTTCTGTGAAATTAAAGACGATGAACTTCAGAAAATGTTATAAAGTAACATTTCTACTGATAATTTTAATGTAATTTCTTATATTAATTCAATGTATCAATTTATAGAATATTCAGTATCCTAAAAAATATGAGTGGGCATTTTAGTACATCGGGCAGTATAATTATTGACATATCTAAAAAAAAGGAATGTGAAAAGCATACCTGTTTTTAACTGTGAGAATGGGTTGTGCTTAACCCATCAGTAGCCTTGAGATGATGAAATCTTTTGATTGCTCATGATTAAAAACTAAACAGCACTAATCCAAGTGTGGTTTAATATTATTGTTGTTATTATTCATTTTAACTATGTTATTCAAGATTTTCTCTGCTGTAATGGCATGGTTGAGTATTAAATTTTTCTGATGAGTATAGTACTGCCATATAGTTTCATTTATTAAGTTCCCATTTAGTGAGTGTCAAACATGTGAGATACATTTTAGACATGGATTCTGACCTTATGATGATTATAGTCTAGATGTCATGCTTTTCAAACTTTTTGCTTTTTACCATGAAAATTTTAAAAAAATTATTAGTATGATAAGTTTAATTGTATCTTCAATATTTAAACAGATGCAGTGAAGTTGCTTTGGTTGGGTGAAGTGCCCAGAGTCCTGTCTGCTTTCTTTTACTTTCCTTAGTGGTCCCCAAAGCATTCTCAAGGGATCCCAGAACTCTAAGGAACAGTTTAAAAACCATATTTTGGCTAGAAAAAAGAAGGAACATGTTAATAATTAATAATATAGGTTAGGAGCACAGACTATGGCATTACACTGCCTGGATTGAAAATATGCTACTTATTAGCTGTGCGGCTCATTTCCTTATCAGATGAGGAAGATAATAGTACCCATATTTTAGGAGTTTCGTGGGGATTAAGTGAGTAGGTGAATATAAAGCTCTTAGGATAGTGACCAGGACATCATAAATAAATAGGTTTATATTAGGTTGATATTATTTTGTCTTTTTTTTAAATTCAAGGAATTTGAGTGAAGTGACTTTGGAAAAGTTCTACCTTCCATAGCCCCTATATGTGTTCTTCTTTCCTACAAGTCTTATTCCACTTTGACTGGACCTAGTAAATGAAGAAAGAATTGAATGTACTTTCCATTCTTTTTCACTTAGTATAGGCAATAATGGTATTTATCATCTGCTTCATTTCCGAACTGTTTTTAGTTCGGTGCTTCCTAGGCAAACTGATAGCCAAGGGATATAATAACATAGAACTGTTTATGAATATTAAGTCTGCAGGGAACTCAAAATTCTTGAGTTCAGGTTATCCTTGGCCTCAGCTTCCTGAGTAGTTATGATTACAGGCATATACCACCATGTCCCAGTGATACAAATAAGTTAACAAAATAGTTTTCTAGTGTCCTAAATGCTTTATTCCATTGAAAGAATGTCTAGTTTTTAAAATTTGCATTATTGGAGGTAATTTTAATTAGCATTAGTTGAGTAGATTGAGGAGCACTCCAACCCTTGTCTTTTTCATTGTCAAGGCGTAGGAGGCTCATGATTGGCTTCCTGGAAGAAGCAGCTCTTCAGATGGATTTGAAGCAGGGGAGTGATATGGTCTTTTCCACTGGAAAGCAGCATGGCGTAAGATGGTTGTTTTCAAACTCTTTACTTGAAAGTAATAGGGCTCCTTAAATAGACTCTAAGAAGTCATTGAAAAAAATAATAGCAATCAAGGACCTGTTCATTATTCATGTCATACAATATAAAATCAGTTGGGATTCCAGGCATTTTTAAAGTCAACTTTTTTCTATGATCTGTTGGGTTAGGAAAACATTTATTCAGTAAATTCAGAAGAATGTGAAATAGAAAGTTTAATGGGTTTTTTTAGACTTAATTAAAGAGAATGAGTACTACTACACAGAAATAACATTCTTTTAAGAAAAACTAGATTCTCATATTGTAAAACAGTTAAGTCATTACTGAAGCTATTGTTTCTATGTTCTAGACTTCATAGCTTTGAATATGTTTAAATATAATCTTCTTCTACTCTCACCTTGAGATATTCTTTTTGCATTTACTGAAACACAAGTTGTTGGAAGCCCAGTTTAACATGAAGCTTTCTAATGTTATTTGAATTAACCAAACTTAGAGTTAAACAAATGAATATAGTTTCCCTCAAAAAAAGAAATAGCTGGGGCCAGCCTGGTGGTGTGGTGGTGAAGTTCACACGCTCCACTTTAGCAGCCCAGGGTTCACAGGTTTGGATCCCAGGCGTGAACCTAGCACTGCTCATCAGGCTTCACTGTGGCAGCGTCCCACCTAAAATGGAGGAAGATTGGCACAGATGTTAGCTCAACGAAAGTCTTCCTCAAGCAAAAAGAGGAAGATTGGCAACAGATGTTAGCTCAGGGCCAATCCTCACACACTAAAAAAGAAACACCTAACCCCTGAGACGTAAGAATTATAAAAAATGGTTTAGCATCTTGAAGAAATAACGTCTTCTGATAAACTGAGAATGTGGCTGACTAAAAATGCAAAAATTCAGAATCTTCCTAGGGCAGATATTTATCTAATCCGGGAAATTAAACTCAATTATTTGAGTTCCTTCTGCATTATGTACCAAAAATTACATGGCAAACTATCATCAAAAATATGTTTAATCATCTATCAACTGACAGCTCAATCAGGTCTTCTTTCCGTTTTGATAAAGGTAAAGAAATGGAAACCACCTTACTTATATTAGAGCCATTCACTTTCACAACGCACCCCAGTGTTTTTACTTTTCCTTTGTTTGAACTTGAAGGAGAAGTATCACTTAGTTTTAGAAAGAGTAAGGGGTGGGAGAGGAGAACCTGAATTCTCAGGCAGGTCATTTTGGGAAAGAGTATGTATTTAGCATAGCTGTGTAAGAATTTGCTTTTCATAGCTGGGGGAGAAATGGTATCCCTAAAATAATGCTTTGCACTTATGTAACTTGGCTAATAGTGATTTCTTGTCATGAAAACACACCTTTCTTAACTCACATATGAGGGGAACAATTGTATTTGTCTGCTCTTCACATTCTTCCAAATTAGTATACAAATTTCTCTAGGATTAATACTTCCATTTCTGAATTAATTTAGACTTTGAAGTGTTTTGTCTAACCCTGATATTCTATAATAGCAAATAACATGTGTATAGATTATGGGGAACTAGAGGGATTATTTCAAAGAATTGTAAATAAGTACATCTGATTCTAATACAGAATTGTTTTACATTACTATGCCTATATAAGATCAACACCAACTGAATATAGTCACTAGGTAGGATTACTTACAGTGATCACATCTTTTTTTTTTTTTTTTTTTTGAGGAAGATTAGGCTTGAGCCAGCATCTGCTGCCAATCCTCCTCTTTTTGCTGAGGAAGACTGGCCCTGAGCTAAAATCCGTGCCCATCTTCCTGTACTTTGTATGTGGGACGCCTGCCACAGCATGACTTGCCAAGCAGTGCCATGTCTGCACCTGGGATCCGAACTGGCGAACCCCAGGCCGCCAGAGTGGAATGTGCGCACTTAACCACTGTGCCACCAGGCCGGCCCCCAGTGATCACATCTTATAACAGCAATTATTAATATAATCAGACTGAAGTATCTCATGTTGATATTCATAATTGTTCAAAGGATTTTTATTTGTAATTGAAAGGAAAACATAAGAAATGTCAGTCTGTAATTTATAATGGTAACTACAAATTTACCCTCCTCCAAAAAAAACAAAGGGAAAGAAAAAGTGGTTCCAAATTTACTTCTCTTACCTAAAAATCAAACAGTTCATTTTCTTGATGTCAAAATTTTTTCTAAGATATGCTTTCCTCCTTTATTAAATATATACTAATATCATTCAACACTTTATGACTGGAAGATTCTCAAGTGTGTCAGGCTTATATTCTAAATTATAAATTTGGAATTATTGAATAGTATCACTAGAAAGTATAGGATATTGGACTGATAAAACCTTAAAGAGAGGAAAGCCGTACTAAATCCCTTTGAGCAGCCTGTTTTGTTGTCTTTTGCCTGTTTGTTTTAATGCATACATTTAAATTCTGGTCATTTGAGGCTATGCTGTATTTATTACTTAAAGGCCCTCATCTATTGGATGTCTTTTTCTTTTAATGTCACGTATCTTGAGATCATCTTCTTTATATTTTAGTTTGTGATGCTGCTTTTTGCCTATGATCGACTTCGTTAGTGTTGTCACTTTGCCAATAATGGATGCTTCGTTTAATATTCTTTTAGTAATATATATATGTGGGAACCAATTGCTAAGTGTTATCAATCACCTCTTTATAGTGATTTATAAACTGTGCTGTATTGGGCAGGAAGAGGGTCAGTGAGTGGGTAACTGAAAACCATTGCTCAATTAATAATAATATTTAAAATAAATCACTAATTCTCATAAACTCATATTAAAATGTTAGTGGCCGACAACTAGAAGAACCCACAACGAAGAATACACAGCTATGTACCGGGGGGCTTTGGGGAGAAAAAGGAAAAAATAAAATCTTAAAAAAAAAAAAAAAATGTTAGTGGCCGAGTAACAAACCTGTAGCCTCCGGTAATAACAGTACCCGTCTTTGCATAGTGCATGTTGTTTTTCATATCCTTGTCACTTCATTTCCTCTTGGCAGAGATCTCTGAGATAGGGCTTATATATAGGGCATATATATATATATATATAAGCATCCTCATTTCACTGATGAGGGAATTGAGGCAAGAGAAGTTTAAGTGACTTGTTATCCCCTAAGACACATTAATAAGTTGGTTAAAACTGGGTTGTTATTCAGGACATTCTGAGATAATGTATCTTTCAAAATTTTACTAATCACCTTGTAAAAAATGCTTTAAAAGTGTTTTATTGTTGTCAAATATACGTAACAAAATTTACCGTTTTTAAGTGTATAGTTCAGTGGCATTAAGTATATTCACATTGTTGTACAACAGTTAAAAATGTTTTTTTGTCTAGGCCAAATATATGGCCCCATAATGCAAGATGATCCCATAAAGTAGTATTACTGCTCAAAACAGTTTCCCTAGGAGGTTATGCACACACTTACTCATTTGATGGTAAGTGTGTTCAGAAAGTTGAAGAACTCCTTTTGGAATTTCTTTCATTCTTCTGAATATCACTGATGGATATATTAAAAAAACTGAAGTTATTCAGAACATTATCTTCAGAATATTGTAGGTGATCAAGCTGGGTAATTTTTTTTTTCAATTAAGATATACTTATGAGGTCAACCTTTAGTTTACTCAGCAAATATTTATTGAGGGACTACTAAGCACTTTTCACTCTGATAGGCGCTAATTATACCATGGTGAACAAAACATTATCTGTTTCCATGGAGCATAGTCTAGTAGGGGAGATAAACATTAAGTAAATCATCAGTTATGATAAGCGTCATGAAGAGAAAACATGGAATGCTATGAGTAAATAACAAGAGCTTGGAGAGTACCTGACTTATATTGGGTGTCATACTCTCCAGAAGTAACATTTGAGCTATGACCAAAGAATAGGTATTAGTTAGGCAGATGAGAGTTGAAGTTAGATGGAGCAACAATGTGTGCAAAAAGCCCCTAAGATGGGCAACTTTGAGGAACCAAAAGGTGAGTAACCTGTAGAATAATATTTGAAGGGGAGTGGTATAAAATGAGTTTGAAGAAGTAGACAAAAGCCAGATCATGTAGGGGGAATTTGGATTTTAATGTATTACAAAGGCATTGAAGGTTCCAGGCTACCAGCATCTCCTCATCTGATTTATTGCCAGCTATCTCCTAGCTGATTTCTCTGCTTTTATACCCTCAACCTCTATGGTCTGTCCTCAAAAGAAAAGCCAGAGTGATCCTTTTTAAATCTAAGCATTTCCTATTACTCTTAGTCTATAATACTAAATACCTTTTCATTTCACTCAACAGAAGCTAAAGTCCTTAAAAGAGAATGTAAGGCCCTATATGATCTGGCCCCTTGCTATCTTATTTCCTGCCACTCTTTCATGTCCACTTTGCTCCCTCCTCACCAGCCCCCTCGCACATGCCAAGAATGTTCCTGCCTCAGGGTCTCTGAACTTGCAATTTCCTATACTTGGAATGTTCTTCCTCCAAATATTTATATCCTTGCTCTCCTGCTTCCTTCAAGTCTCTGTTTTCGGTCAGATCCTTACCCACTATATCCTATACCCACTATGTATGATGGTTACCACCTTCCCCACATTTAATACATCAGTCATGATCACCTGAGGTACTGCATGTGTATCTGGGTTTTTTCTTTGTCTGTCTGCCGCCTCCTACTTCCAGGACATACTCACACACCCTCCATGAGCACAAGGGCTTTGAGTCCCTGCAGTTGCCTCATTAACTAGAACAGTGTCTGGCATGTTGAAGGCACTCAAATTAATGAAAAGTGAAGGAAATCACAAGTGTTTCTCTGGTTTCTGGCTTGTACATCATAATGATAACCATTTAATTAAGTTGGAGTGATGGGAAGAGGGACAAAGTAGGAGGAGTAGATTTAGGTGGAGAGAAGATTATGATCTGTCACGCCCATGAAACATCCAAGTAGACACGCCATAGGCAAATGGATATTCAAGTATGGAACACAGACCAGAGGCCTAGGTTGGAAATAGAAATATGGCTGTTGGTAGATGGTATTTAAGATCAGGAAAATGATTGCATCTGTATGAGGGCATGTAGGTAAAAGAGATCCCAGGATCAAGACCTACAATACAACATTTGTGTGAAGGAAAGACACTACTCTTGCAACAGGAAAAAAGAAAAGGATTATGGATGCAGGTCTTTTCTAGATTTTGTGATGACTTCCATTATCCTCAAAATACGAGACCAGATCATTAGCTACAAATGAAAGAGTAAGATTGCTTTGCAGTATTAAGATTTGAGGTTGGAGATCATCAAGTTAGAGTGGTATAAATTTATTCACTTGAGATTTTCTCTAGCAATGTTCAGCTACATGTGCGTAAAATAGTTGACTGGGTTTATACAATAAATAATTGGGTTCATCTAGGGTTGGAAAGAGAAAGGGACAATGGAATTAAGAGCAGCTAAACTAGTTTTTTTGTTTTTATTGCACTAATTTACTAAGCTAATCCAACAAACATCCACTGAGTCTCTATTATGTGCCAAGCATTGTTCTAGACGTTGGTGATACAGAGTTGAAAAAGACAGTGCCTGTCCTCTAGAAGTTCATGGTGTAGTGAGTAAGATAGACATAAATAAATAATATATAATATGTGATATGATAGAAAGCATGATCTGCCAAATGGTATGGAAGCAAAGAGAAGAGAGCCATTGGGAAATAAATGAGGCTTCACCAAGGACGTGACGTTTGAGTTGGGTCTTGATTTCATTTGGTAGGGTATATTATTCATTGTGACTTAGATTATGTTCACCTGGTCATAAAAATAGCAATGAATTACTATACAACTATAACATTATAGCTCATGCTTGTTCCCACATTTTTCTACTACAGAAATCCCTACATCAGAAAACTGTTTTACCTTTGCAAAAAATACATTGTTCATATGCTCAGTAAACACATAGTGACACCTCCTATATGCTAGATATTGATGCTTTTTCATATGTGAGCCAGCTCTAAAAAGAGCAGTACCTAAAATATTTTGAGCAATGACAATATCAATGGAACATACAGCTTCCTAAAATAATTACATCAAAGATGATGTTCATTTGAATTTGAAGGATTTACTGGAAAATCACTTTCTGCTTTATAATCATGTCTCATGTATGATTAAAATCTGTCTCTGGCCTTCATTTAGAGAGATTTTGCTTTGAATATAAACTGAATCATTGACACATACTAGTATACGTACTATATTCATTATATATATATATATATATATATGAATGAATATATTTTTTTTAATGATTTGGTATATAATTATGAACAATTCTTCAGTAATGGCCCAGGGCTTTTCTAAGCATTACAGACTTTGCTAGGAGAAAGCTTTCAGTAACTGTTTCTAAAAGAAATTAAAAACCAATTTTTCACAAAAATGTTACTAATTGTTTATAAGGAAATTCTTAATAGTAAGATACAGCATACTTTGAGATTCCTCTTATACACTCATTCAATACCATGCCAAAGTGTCTCTGTCATCATACTGATACCACCATTTTCCTGGGACCACTATCATCTTCCCTGGGCCTCGTTCCATGAATCGTCTTCTCTTTGTTGTATGCCTTTAACCTCACCTCTTTGCTGTGTTTCTTTCAGTATATATACATGGTTAAGTCTGTTTATTAAACAGGGTGGAGGGGAGATGGAGTGAGGAAGACCGTTAACCTTGAAAAGGATGTTCTGTGCTTTCTCATCTCTTGTTCAGTAGTCCTCATCTCTGCAGCATAGCACAGTAGTTAAAAGCATGGATTTTGGAACCTGACTGCTTGGATTCAAATCCTAGTTCTGCCACTTATAACTTGTATGATCTTGGATAAGAAACTTCTTAGTTTCTTTATCTGTTAAATGAAGGTAAAGTGCTTGACGCATAGTAAGCAATATGTGAGAATCAATATGTTATGTCATCACCGTGACCATCATACCACCCCATAGAAATTACTTTTCATAAGGTCACTCTTGATCTCCTGTTTGCTAGGTTCTTTGTAGCCCCTTTACCTTTGAGAAGTTGACATCCACTTACAATTGACAGATTCCAAATCTGTCTCAACCATAATTCTGTCTCCTGAGTTTCCCTCCAATATATAAATATTAGATGGACATTCCTGCCTAGACAATATTACAGATAACTCCAACTCAACATGTCTGTTAAGACTAAACGTGTTTCCCCAGAAACCTGATTCTTTTACTTCTTATACTCCTTTATAGATGCAGCCATACACCCAGTAACCCAAATCAAAAACCTGAGACTTACCCAAGTCCTGTTCATTGTCCTACCTCTTAAACATCACTTACATCTATCTTCTCCTCTCCTGTCATTGTTTCAATATTTGAGCATCTTTTATGTGAACTCTTGAAATATATCTCTAATTCGTCTCTTTGTTCCATCATTTATTCTCTTCCAGTCCATTTAGTACACTGCTTCCAGAGTTATTGGTTTAAAATACAAATATGATTATATTACCTCCTTGCTTAAAACCTGTTTCCCATCACGCAAGGAACAAAATCCAAACTGGACCCCACCTACCTCTGTAGCCAAAACTAAAGGTTCTTGGAATTCCTTAAGTTTGGAACCTCTTTGTGTACACTGCTACCTCTTCCCTAGTTACCTTTCCCACACACCCCTCCTCTGTCTCTTTCTTCTGGACAAATACCCATTACATAGTGAGAATCATGAAAGTAAAGGCTATCATTGGTTTTCTTTGATATCCCCAATGTTTGGTATAGTGCCAGAATTCATTGTAAGTACATTAGAAGTGTTTCTCACAGTGTGTCTATGGATGAGACTGCTGGTCAACAATAAAATAAGTATAGAAATTAAGTAGAAGTGATCCAAAACTTATAGCAGTTGGACAGTGTAATTTTATAGTAAATCTAATTATAAAAAGTAGGGCTTTGTTTTTTGCAAGTTGATTTTTATTTCATTTTTCTAGTGGTTCATTTTATTATATTTTACAAAAGTATCAGTCTGTGCCAATTTGGAAATTTTTTTAAACATTGAGTCTTCCCTCCACATGGTTTGAGAAACACTTCATTAGAAAAATTTGCCAGAAATTTTTAGAACTTAACCTGTACCAAATTAATATTTCTGGAGCTGTCTGAACTCCAAAAGAACAATAATTTTAAAAAGAATTATAGCACGTTATATATATATATTTATTTCTTGCAACTGAAGACTCAAAGACCTACCAGTGTACATGTATAAAGTCTAAGAAATACAGCAGCTTATGTTCCACCAGTGTAACCAATTTGATAGCACGTGGGTTGGGCTGCCATGGTAATCACAGCTTGGCAGAGCATACCACCACTACCATGCAGATAGGTCCTTGAATGAGAAGTCATTCAAGGAATGATATGAAAAAATCATTCACGTGAATGATATGAAATCAATCATGTGAATGATATGAAAAGATCCTTTTAGAACATTTCTCTACTTCTAGGGACTCTTGAAATAGGGATCTGTTCTTAAATATTTGTTGAGTGATTATTTAGATAAATTTAAAGTTCTTTTTGATTATGATTAACCTTCATAGTTCATGCTAGCACATGGTCTTTAAATTTTTGTTTCAACTCAGCTTACATATTTATTCAGTTATGGGCCTAGTGTAATGAAATGATACAGAGCAGTATATGCTTGGCGATTTCTCTTAAAGAATGTAATAAATGAAGGCCAGCCCTGTGGCACAGCGGTTAAGTGTGCATGTACTGCTTCAGCGGCCTGGGGTTCACCGGTTGGGATCCCGAATGTGGACATGGCACTTCTTGGCAAGCCATGCTATGGTAGGCGTCCCACATATAAAATACAAGAAGTTGGGCACGGATGTTAGCTCAGGGCCAGTCTTCCTCAGCAAAAAGAGGAGGATTGGCAGCAGAGGTTAGCTCAGAGCTAATCGTCCTCCAAAAAAAAAAAAAAGAATGTAGTAAATCAGTTAAAATTTAAAGAAAAATTCTGCTGCCCTTTCCTGTATGCCTTTGCAGGAGAACTAAAAGATCAACAAATCAAGCAACTCTTATACTTCTTTATTCAAAAATCTTTCTTTACTGAATATTATGTTCAAGGGTCTGAACACACATAAAATTATAAGGAACCATTGTTCTTTCTTAAATCCTTTGACTATTTTGCTTGCCTACAATATTGGTATTCATTTATTTGTGAGCCAGTTTTGAGTTATTAATGAGGTAAGAGAGAAGATATTGAATTCATAAGCTTTAGTTCTTTAAAATAAATATAACTTACAGTAACATTTATTAAAGTTGTTAGAACCGTTGGTTTTCACATGCTTCCCATAAAGTGAATATATAAACATAAAATCACTTATTAAATAGCCTGTTAGGGAAGAAAAAAACAATTAGACAATTGCTGTTATAGGCTAGTGGTTTTAAAACCTTATTTAAATACCCCTACCTGAAACTTAATGCATTGTTGTTGATGTAATCATCGCGAAAGCTTTCAAATTAATCTATATTGCAAGTGGCTCTTCTATCCAATTTCTGCTTTTAGTTTTTAATGTGAAAATCAATAGTCTTTACATAATCACGGCTTCTTTAACATTGACATCTCTAGTTACCAGATTTACTGCAAGTAACGGGGTAGTGTTTTTGACAAACTTAGAATTCTGCCTCCATTTTCCTATAGATGAGGAAAAAAGGAAGCATTAGAATTTTTTTGCTAGCCAACAAAATGTTTCCCATTATTTCTCATACTTCCCAGAGCTTTCATAATAATTCTTCATTGAAGTCAAGTAGTGTGTGAAGAAGAGATTCCATGGAATTTGAAGGAAAGTGTGAGGACAGGGACTTTAAATGAAGTTTAATTTTATTCATGTCTTAAGCATAGTGACCAGATTGATATACATTAAAATGGTGGAACATCTTTGTCCAATTCAAAAACACTGCCTTTAAAACTACTTCATTAAAATCCCAATATTTTAAATAGAGTGTATGCTGGTTGTCTTCACTGACTAGTTGGAAGAGGGAAGGAAACCATAGTTAAAACTTTTTTAAAACTAAATAAGTAAAAGGAAAGTTATATCCACTTATATTTTACTTACCTAAATGTGTTCTTTAAACAAAGTTTGGAGAATGGCAATGTAAGCAAAATAAAACTATAGTTGTATTTGCTTTCCCAAAATATGTGAAGAAGCTTCCAAATTGATCTCTCAAATGTAATGAGATCTGCCTTCCCTAGAAAAAAAAGTAACAAAAAATAAAACATCAAGTGTCTTAAAAAGTCTCATTTTTTAAATCTACTTGCTGAAGGGGCAGGCTTACGTTGGTAGCTCTTCATTGTGAAAGTCTACATCATAGTTTCCTCTCTCGCCCGCTGTTTCATCCCAGAACTAGAGCCAGTGTGCTAAGATTAATAGAATGCTTCGGAATTACATAGTACCTTTGCAGAATGTTTGTACTGTTGTCATGACAAATTGGAAAACAATAACAGTAACATGGCAAATCTGAAAATTCTTTATCCATCTACTCTTAAAATCCAGGGAAAAATACTTGAGGGTTTCCTAAGGTTATTTTAAGTATGGATTACTTCAGGTTTTATTGTTTAAATCATAAGAAAATAAAATAATTTCCTCATTTTAGATTGGGTTTTATCTTTCATATTGGTCAGTTCGAAGGTGTAGCTACTTTTTTAAAGGGTTGTGAGTGGCGTTACATTTTGATCAGTTACAGAATGAGTTGCGCAACTCAGAGGCTTTAGGTAATCAAAAATTAAGTTTGTTTTCTTTCCTGTTCTAGTTACCGGTTTACTAAAATAGTGAGCATACATGATCACTTGAAAATTGGGCTTCTGGAGCACCTGAACAGAAAGGGAGTGGTTCATATTCAGCATTACAAAAGACAACTTTCTCTTTTTGAAGGGGATTACTTTGACTATTTTCCAGGTACTGGGGAAATTCCAGATTCATTACAAGTTATTGGGATGGCTATTAATTATTCATTTCCTAAAATATGTTGATTACAGACTTGAGATTTGCTTATTTAGTAGAACTTTATTTCACCTCATCAATTTTAAAAAACCATGTGGAAGTTTATAGTGAAATACAAAATTGGGACTCTTATGTGAGTCACTTACATTTTTTCAGAGAATTCTAGAAACATCAGTCTTACTGATCAGAACAAATTTAATAGAAGAACCTTTTGAAAGTAATGTAACAGCAGTAGGATTTGTATGTGTTTCTAAGGACACGTTATGTGCAAAGCCTTGTAGTCTTTCCAAGTATTTAAATAACAAAAGAAAATCATACTTCACATAATATACAAATCTTAGGATATTGGGTTGAGGATGGAAATTTATAACTAGAGAATTTTTCATAGAGAATGAATACTTTATAAAGTAGTTGAATGGTATATGCATTCTTCTTAAAAATAGTCCTTCATGGTGGCAGTGGTTAAAGATCTACACACGTTGAACCAAATAGCAGAATGTCCACTGCATGAGACATTTGATTATTTAGAAGAATTCTCTTTAGAATTTTTATGTCTGGTTCCAGGTTGAAGATTTGAGGAAAAGAGTCTTCATAAAAATTTATTTCCAAATATTTTTCCTTCACATATCTTTTATTTATATGCATTTATCCTGATAGTTGTTGAGGCATTCACATTAATCTTTCTTCATTAGGGAAGCCTCTTTACGCATTATTTGGACTTTTATTTTTGAAGTTGTAGAACTTTTAGATAGGTTAAGTTATACAACAAGATGCAATTCAGATCTCTTTGGTCAAGTGTTTTGTCACTGCTCTCAATCTCTCTAAGGACAGCTTCCAGTCTTTCTACCATGCAAGTTTTAATTCATTCAACCTACCTTTATTGAGGTATGTGTCAGGCATTGTGCTAGATCCTGAGGTACAAAGGTGATAAGACATGGACTCTGCTCTCAAGATAAGTGGTGCATTTTGTGAGTTAAGGGTATAGTGTTAGCCCAGAGGAAGGAATATTAGTTCTTCCTTGAGATGCTGAGGAAAATATAACATTTGTAAGAAATGCTGAGGTGCGTGTTAAAGAATAAGTAGAAATTTCTTACAGGGGAAGAATATTCTAAGGGGAGTACATGCTAAGGCTCAGTCTTAATACATTACACTGAAGAATATTTCTTAAGACTCCTAATTCGAATTCACATTCAAGAATACTCTTATTACTTGCAGTTTCCACTTTAAATCCGTATGTAGGCACAAATGGAGAACCACAAAGCCACTTTGAGGAACAGATATTTAGCAGTCACATCCATTCACAAAATGATTGGCTTAGGGGCCAGCCCGGTGGTGCAGCGGTTAAGGGCGCGCCTTCCACTTCGGCAGCCCAGGGTTCACCGGTTCAGATCCTGGGTACGGACATGGCACCACTTGGCAAGCCATGCTGTGGTAGGCGTCCCACATAGAAAGTAGAGGAAGATGGGCACAGATGTTAGCTCAGGGCCAGTCTTCCTCAGCAAAAAGAGGAGGATTGGTAGCAGTTAGCTCAGGCCTAATCTTCCTCAAAAAAAAATTTGATTGGCTTGCACATACACCAGACATTCTCATCATCCCTTATGAGTCAGCAATTTTTCACAATAGCTTAGGCCCTGAACCTTCCAATCAGCCAACGGGTCATTATATCAAGAAGGCTAAATTAATGAATGCCAAAAGTCTACCATATACTAAATATGAAATTTAGTTTTTTTAATCCTTACATTTTCAAATGTTCTTATTAGTTTTGCACACTATTAACTTGCCTAGAAATCATAAAAAACTATTTCAATATGGAAATATTTCGCCTAGTTACCAAGTACATTTGCCTGTTGATTAATGTAAGTTCTTCTCATCTTTTGCATTAAGAATTGAAACTACTGGTACAGGATCTTTTTCCTCATTCTGATTATTGCTTTATTTTTAATATGTATTTGACAAAATTCTCCCCAGTTTTAGGACGAACTCTAGGCACAATTATGATATAAAAAAACTGTGGCTTAAGATATATGTTTTATGATCGGTCACATTACTTCGTATTTGGACTTCATTTTTGCAGTGATGAATTGTAAGAGTTAGTAATTGTCAATATCAGGCAATTGAAATCAAATGAATTCGCAGAGGTGAAGCTCAACATGGCATGTGACTGGTAAAATGTTGTAAAACTCATAAATAGCCACAAAAATAACATACTAATGCTATTTATATAATCCTTTTTGTTTTTATGATACATTCATATATATTCTCAGTTTCCACTAAGAAAAACCATGTGTGTTAAGGAGGATGAGTTTTGTTTTATTTAACAGTTCAAAAGGCATTCAGAGTTAAGAGAGACATCCACGTGGGCACAACACATGTTGTATTATTTCTAGTCAATATTATATCACTCAGTAAAGTATCTTACAAGTTAAAAAGAAAATTTCCTTTATCTACATATGTAGGACTTTTAATATATTACATATTTAATATATTTTAATATATATTTCTTATGTCTTAAATAAGGAATTGTTTTGGGACAGTCTCAATCAGATAAGAAAGTGATTTTTTTTTTAAGTAGAAGAATCTTTGAGAGAGGTGCTCCACAATTCTGTTTATGATTTTTATTACAGAACAAATGAAAATTATCTTTATTCTTTAAAACTTTGTATTTAATGGCAAACAGTCCAAGTATCCAACTTTTGTGTAATTGTCAAAGATGTTCATGTTTCTAAGATAGCCTCATGTTAAGAGATTGAATAATGAGTTGCCTAAATTACCAATCAAACTCTGTTATGGCCAACTTTAAGAAACTGGCTTATTTCTTCTGCCAGGATGTAGTTATTGAATACTGATATCAGCTGGGGCATGGAAATGTTTCAGTTGTTTGACTCTATTCCAATTATGCCTTGAAATTTATTCCAACAGTTATACATGAACTTTTAATATTTTAATTGGTCTTTATAGTATTTCAAAAATGTAGTGACTCGTAGAATAATAATATTATTTTCAAGATGAGGGAGAAAAGTATGGTATTTTCAAAATGAGGAAGAAAAGTCTGACAGTTTAGTTTTTAAATCATTATGATCTGTGCATTAGTAGAACAATTAAACTGGCTATTGAATTTCTGTATTTATATGTTTGTACAAATTTTTAGAAAAATGTAGTTTGTGAGTTTCTTAAAACGTTATATTCAACAAATAGGATGCTTGTGGGGGCCATTTAGGACTTGATAGTTTAAATATAAGGTTTATTTCAAAATATGTTGGTTATGATATCTTGACAGGCAGTGTGCCAGCTTCAAACTGGCATGTGTCACTGAAAATAAGCTCTGGTCTCTGTGTCAAGGACTTTAAAATCTAGACAGAGACCCACTATAAAGCAGATAGTGGATTGAATGAAGGTCAGACAAAAGGGGGAGGGACTTTTCATAGGTTCTGTCCTTTTGGTTTAGTATTCAGGTGGAAGTGCTCGAAGGAACTTTTGAGATGATTCATTACAAGGAAATATATTTTTGCCTTAGTAATATTTCATTCAAAAAAATTTTTGAGTATTCTGTGGAAACATTGAAGTAAAGAATACAAAAACCAAGAGGATAAATACATTAGTAAATATAGGCAAAAATATTTTTATTAAGCATACATATGTTGTGCACATGCAAGTGCCAAGTGACGTGGTGCTCAGTGCTGGAGATGTAAATGTAAAGGATGCCTCGGTTCCTGCTGGAGGAGGAAGGTGGAGGTCTCAGTCCATTTGACAAGACAGATAAACTAAAAACTAGAGTTAACATTATATTATAAAATAAGTACTGTAATAAAAGTGAGCACCAAGCAATATGGAAACGAACAGGGGAAACACTTTAAGGGAATCTAGGAAAGCTTTCCAGATGGGATACCTGAATCTTGATGGTTTAGTAGACGTTAGTAAGGCAATAATGGTATGTTTCACGTAGATGGAGTAATGTTGCAATTAGAGAGTGAGAGAATGCCTGGAGGTCAGGGAACCCAAAGTAATCAGATAAGGCTGGAATGGATTTAAAAAAAGGTATTGGCAAAGAATGAGACTACAAAGGTGGGCAAAAGACAGACCCTTCTAAAGATTTGGAGTTTTAATTGGAAATTGCTGTGAAAGGATTTATAGCAAGGAAGTGACATGATTAGATACAAAATTTATGAAGATCACTCTGGATCCTATTGGAAAGCTAAAATATTTTCAATTATATTTGGAAGCTCTTTGTAAGATAAGGATACGTATGAATAATTAAGTAAAAACAAAGTTCAAACATTATGCATGTTTGCACAACTTGGTTCTTTGAGGTATTTGATAAAGCCATAAATTAGGTTTTTTGTATAATTGTGTTACAGATAGTGGAATATTATATCCTTAGTATAACTCTGAGCTGATCAAATATAAGGATTTGAAAACTAATTGATAAATGTTGGAAATGCCGTCTGACTTTCTCTTTGCCTCACTGACTGTTGAATGTTGATCTTGTTTGTATTAAATCAGATGATACTACTAAGTGATGGCATCTATGCCTTGTGTAGCCATGTTGTGTGTATTTGGGGTTGCCTGGCCCTACCTCCAATGCTGGATTTATAGTCAAAAGGACATGTAATACAAAAGGAAAAGAGAACATGAAACTCAGAAAGCATGTAAGATTATAGGGTTGAGATAGAAGAGGAGTTAAGAAGAAAGGTAGAAAAGTCCCCCTTCCCTAGTCGTCTCCTGCGCTGTAGCCTTCCTGTCTCCTCTTGCTCACATAAAACGTTTTACTGCTGAAAATGGCATGTAAGTGACTCTGTAGACTATGTAGCCCACCCCAAACATTTTTAACAATATTTTTTCATTGCCTGAGAATTAATTCCAAAATAGGTATTATGATTACTTGAGTAAATATAAATTGATTTATAGTTGAAACCACAAAATAGAACACCATAATATATTTCAAAAACTTGAATATACTTAATTTTGGAGTTTTAGTACATGGTATATGGTTATAGTTTACAGCATCCAAGTTATTGGCACGAACCCAACAGGCTGAACCTTTCGTAGCTACCAAGAATATTTAACTTAATCCAAATGAGTGGTGAGCAAGATTTGAAAAACTTTGATTACCGTTATTATAAATCTGAGCTCTTGTAAGACTGGTTTTCTCCCACTTGACATTCAAGCAGCTGGCTTGACTTAAAGCACTGTGTCTCTTGACTCCAGACAGATACCTTCCTGCAGCAAAAAAAGTTCCTGTATGACCATAAGTCTCTGTCAGTCATTACATGTTCCCATAGTGACTCTAGACGGCTAATTGATAAAGTAACATTGGGTTCCTAATGAAATCGAAGTAGTTGGTATTATCAACTTAAAATTATTCCATCTTGAGATAAATATTGTGGAAAAACTGTACTTCTGCCATCTATTTTATTGTAAATCCTAAATTATTTAATTCAAAATGGAAAAGAATTGGAGAATTAACTTATTCATAGTTTTAATCTTGCCATAAAGGAAAATTGGATTGTTATGATATCATACAAGAGCTGAAAGAAGTAAAAACATATTTAGCCAGAGTTCACATAACAAAAGTTTGTTTTCTCAGGCTCAACTACTCTGTACTGTACCTTCTAAAAATGGTTGACCCAACAGAAAATTTAAAAGGCTGCTCTTTCATGATAAGGAACTGACAATGGAAGCAGTAAATACTTCTTTGAAGTTAATTTCTTGCTTGCACTCTGTCTCAGTTTTTACCTACTCAGGCTAATTTGCAGGTGCCTGGGATGAGTAGACAGTCCATAATTTCTACCAATCAAGTAAAAGAAGGAAAGAAAACTCTGAGCTTCTCTCCCAGTTAACAGGTAGTTTGCTGTGGTTAAAATTAATTCAGATTTTACAGCAAAAAATATTAGCATTTTCATTTATTGTAAGTAATTGATTTGAAATTTGGGAAATGAATAGTTGAGTACATCATTTGAGTGTGTATTTGACCAGTTACTTATTGGTGCAAGAGGCCATCATTTAAATTTTTCTCTATGTATTATGGCAAGTCAGTTTGTTTCTCTCTTCATTTTAACATACTTAACTTGTATGGTTACTTTTACTTGAAAATATGTTTTATTCTTTGCAGTGTTTGAGCAACACACCTCCACTTACTGAGTATTTCCTAAATGATAAGTATCAAGAAGAACTGAATTTTGACAATCCCTTAGGAATGAGAGGTGAAATAGCTAAATCTTATGCTGAATTGATCAAGCAAATGTGGTCTGGGAAATTTAGCTACGTCACACCAAGAGCCTTTAAGGTTAGTATAGTAAATACATCTTCAACGAAGGCTATGTCACCTGCAAGAGGGCAAAAGTTGGTTCTCTGGGGAAGGGGTGAAACCATAGCCGTTACAATGGTTTGTGGCCTTCAAAAGGGACACAGCACATAAATAGATGCACAGTACATCTGTGGTATTAAATTTTCGGGATGGAAGATGGGACACTTCATTAGTTTAAAAATGTCTTTAAAGGTTCTGGGGGATGGGGAGGGAAATAATGAAATGAAGCTTGAGAAACACGGGTATGGTACCAAATGACCATAGGGAGACAGCACTGAGCATTTGCAGGTTGTTTTAGAATACAGCACATCTCTGAGAAACCTACAAAAATAGTTTATGGAAATGTAAAGACAAAATTTGGACATGTCATTAAACTCTTAAGAGCTCAGTTTATTTTGAGAGTCATTATAAGTTTGAAAAATTATTAAAATGAAACTTATCTGCAAAACAAGCACTAAATGTTAAATACACTTTCAATTTAATTCTTAAAACTTTTAAGTTTGTTCTTATTTGTGAAGTGGCTACTTCTTAGAATTTAGAGTGTCATTTAAATAAGAATTGAGCTGAAATTTAGTTTTATATTGTTAAAAAAGTTTGCCTAATTATATAGATTAGATTTATGAGAAATTTTAAACTTTTAAAAAGAATATACAGTTTTCAGCAATTTTTTTATACAAACAAGTGACATTCATATATAGGACATCTACTAAGTAACATTTTATTAACATACACTAGTTCTTAAAAGCTAAAAAACAAGTCAAACAACTCCTGTATTTTTCTTCTTCAGTTTTCTAAACTTTGGACAAACTAGTTCAGACAAACCATTTCTTTTTTTTTTCTTTCTGTTTGGTGAGGAAGATTGTTGCTGACCTAACATTTATGCCAATCTTCCTCTTATTTTTCATGTGGGATGCCACCACAGCATGGTTTGACGAGTGGTGCTAGGTCTGCACTCAAGATCCAAACCTGCGAACCCCAGGCCACTGAAGCAGAGTGTGCAGAATTAACCACAATGCCACGGGCTGGCCTGGAGAGAAACCATTTCTTGGCCCATACCCATGATTCCAGTTAGTTTTATTTTGCCAGATACTCTCTTAAAATTATGTATAAATAGGTTCTTGATGTCTAACTTTTTTCTTTCACATTTCTTTTGTCTCAACAAAAAAATACTTAGTACTGCAAAGACTAGGAAATTATATATGAACATGAATATTCCTATTATCTCTATGAGATTCATCCTCTTTTTATAGACAGAAACTAGATGAGAACTGTGATTTTTTCTAGTGACTCAGAAATGTTATTGTATCATAATGCTCTTTAGTGTTTCCCAATCCTTCCTACAAAACTTTACCATATTTTCTCCTTGTTCTTTTCTCAGGTTAACATTTGTTTCTATATTACAGATTAGTTATCATTTTAAAAATATTTTTAGTTAGTAATTATCATATCTGGATTACTACAAAAGTGCCATAAGTTGATTTCAGGGTTACAAATAAATTTTAGCAAGTAGGTGAATTCACAAACATGGAATCTGTGAATAATGAGAATCGACTACAAATTTTTTTAAAATCGATCTTTTTTTTTTTTTTTACAATTTACAGACACAGGTAGGACGTTTTGCACCTCAGTTCTCTGGATACCAGCAGCAGGACTGCCAGGAGCTATTAGCTTTCCTGTTAGATGGACTACATGAAGATTTGAATAGAATTAGGAAAAAACCATATATACAATTAAAAGATGCTGATGGAAGGCCCGATAAGGTAAATTTAACAATATATTGTCACCATTGTTAATAATAATGTGGTATCTCTGTATAAAATGTGTCTGCTTTCATTATAGGTAGTTGCTGAAGAAGCCTGGGAAAACCATTTAAAAAGAAATGATTCTATCATAGTAGATATATTTCATGGCCTTTTCAAATCAACTTTAGTTTGTCCTGAATGTGCTAAGATTTCAGTGACGTTTGATCCTTTTTGTTACTTGACACTTCCATTGCCCATGAAAAAAGAACGTACCTTGGAAGTTTATTTAGTTAGAATGGATCCACTTACCAAACCTATGCAGGTAAGTAATGATTATTTTCTTTGCGTTTGTTATTTTTATTAAAAATTAGTGTTGAGTCTTGTCTGAAGCACAATTCAATAATAGTGTTTATTTGTGTAAGAGATTTTATAAGCTAAATGCTTTGGGAATTAGTACTACTTTTTAGAATCTTGAAAGGGAGGGTGAGGGATGTGCACAGTATTACTGCTTGTCATCTAAAAGCAAAATCCTCAAAGGCTTTTTCCCATCAAAGAAAAATGAGACGTTGTTTGATTTTACAATGTTGGGATGAATATTAGCTCACAAATATTAATAACATGGTATTATTTTCCTAACTTGAACTATCTTTAATGTTAATTGTAATTTTTTCCTAGTGGCTTTTGGAAGTAAAACTAATACTTACTATACATTTTGATTCATGATACAATGAGATAATGGTATATTTAAATACCTGTAGTTTTTAGACATCTTAAAAACTCGGAAGAGAAATGAAAATTTAGTTAGACTAAAACTACTTGCTTCAGTAATGTTCTAATCTTTAACAGTTTGGAGTATCAAATATTGCTTATCTATTCCCAGAGCCCTGTGGTAGGCCTTAATATCACTTGTCTGCCTGATTCCATTGCCTAGCATTACAGTTGGATTACTTTACATTTTGCAGAGGAACGCATTATATTTTCTTCCCTTTATTAATCAATTAATCCTTTTCTGACACTTGACACGTCCTAATAAAAGAGATTCCTTCCTCTTCTACCTTCTTTTCCCCTAAATTCTATTATTGTACCTGTCACATTTTATCATGACATTTGGTTTACTTTATCTTTTCTCCCCTAAACCGTGAGTTCTTTGCAGATAGGGACTTTGTAAATCTGTGGATTCCCAACCCTCATGACTTGTAGGTGCTAATGCAGAAGTGTTCAAAAATTTTGTTTATTGAAATGTGTATTGAGCACCTATTGAGTGTAAAGCTCTGTTTGGTAAACTAAGGTAGACATGGTTCTCGCTTTAGAAGATCATTCACTAAAGATCCTTGGCTTAGGGTTCTAGCCTGATAGTGCAGTTTGTTAGAGCATAATAGTTGTATTGGTCTGCTTGGGCTGCTGTAACAAAATACCATAGACTGAGGAGCTTAAACAGTGGAGATTTATTTTCTCACAGTTCTGGAGCCTGAAAGTCAGTATGGTTGGTTTCTAGTACAAACTTTCTTCCTATAGTGGAAGTATTTGGGTTTACTGTCAACAAGGGCACAATATATGAAGTATTTATAAAAATATAGCCCTTTCTGCAGGGATGGTTCAGCATCCACAAATAAATCAATATGATAGACTATGTTAAAAAAATGATAAATAAAAATCACATGATCATCTCAGTAGAAGCAGAGAAAGCTTTTGACAAGATCCAACATCCATTTGTGATAAAAAAAAACTCTCAATAAAATGGGTATAGAAGAAGAGTACCTCAACATAATAAAGGCTATATATGACAAACCCACAACCAACATCATACTTAATGGTGAAAAACTGAAAGCCATCCCTCTGAGAACAAGGACAAGACAAGGGTGCCTACTCTGGCCACTTCTATTCAACAGAGTACTGGAGGTTTTGGCCAGAGCAATTAGGCAAGAAAAAGAAATAAAAGGTGTCCAAATTAGGAAGAAGTGAAACTCTTGCTGTTTGCAGACGACATGATTCTACACATAGAAAACCCTAAAGAATCCATCATAAAACTATTAGAAATAATCAACAACTATAGCAAAGTTTCAGGGTATAAAATCAACTTACAAAAATCAGTTGCATTTCTATACTCTAATAACAAACTAACTCAAGAACACAATCCCATTTACAATTGCAACAAACAGAATAAAATATCTAGGAATAAATTTAACCAAGGAGGTGAAAGACCTATACAGTGAAAACTATAAGACACTGAAAGAAATTGATGATAACGTAAAGAAATGGAAAGATCTTCCATGCATGTGAATTGGAAGAATAAACATAGTTAAAATGTCCTTATTACCTGAAGCAATCTACAGATTCAGTGCAATCCCAATCAGAATCCCAATGACATTCTTCATGGAAATAGAAGAAAGAATCCTAAAATTCATATGATGCAACAAAAAACCCCAAATAGCTAAAGGAATCGTGAGAAAAAAGAATGAAGCTGGGGACATCACAATCCCTGACTTCAAAATATACTACAAAGCTATAGTAAACAAAACAGCATAGTACTCCTACAAAAATGGACACACAGTGGGGCTGGCCCCGTGGCCGAGTGGTTAAGTTCGCGCGCTCCGCTGCAGGCGGCCCAGTGTTTCGTTAGTTCAAATCCTGGGCGCGGACATGGCACTGCTCATCAGACCACGCTGAGGCAGCGTCCCACATGCCACAACTAGAAGAACCCACAACGAAGAATACACAACTGTGTACCGGGGGGCTTTGGGGAGAAAAAGGAAAAAATAAAAATCTAAAAAAAAAAAAAAAAAATGGACACACAGATCACTGGAACAGAATTGAAAGCCCAGAATAAAACCATACATCTATGGACAGCTAATCTTGGACAAAGAAGCCAAGAACATACAATTCTCTTCAGTAAATGGTGTTGGGAAAACTGGACAGCCACATTCAAAAGAATGAAAGTGACTGTTATCTTTCATTATATACAAAAACTAACTCAAAATGGATTAAAGACTTGAAAGTAAGGTGTGAAACCATAAAACTCCTGGAAGAAAATATAGGCATTACACTCTTTGACATCAGTCTCAGCAGCATCTTTTCAAATACCATGTCTACTCAGCCAAGGGAAACAAAAGAAAAATAAACAAATGGGACTTCATCATACTGAAGACCTTATGCAAGGCAAAGGACACCAGGACCAAAACAAAAAGACAACTCGCCAGCTGGGAGAACATATTTGCGAATCATATTTCTGACAAGGGATTAATCTCCAAAATATATAAAGAACTCACAGAACTCAACAAAAAAAACAACCCAGTCAAAAAGTGAGCAGAGGAGGGGCAGACCTCATGGCACAGTGGTTAAGTTCACGCCCTGCTTCAGCAGCCCAGGTTTGTGGGTTTGCATCCCAGGCACGGACCCACACCACTCATCAGACATGCTGTGGCAGTGACCCACATATAAAGTAGAGGAAGAGTGGCACAGATGTTAGCTCAGGGCTAATCTTCCTCAGCAAAAAAAAAAAATGGTAGGGGGGCAAGAGTATATGAAGAGACATTTTTCCAAAGAGGTACAAATGGTCAACAGGCACATGAAAAGATATTCAGCATTACTAATCATTAGAGAAACACAACTCAAAACTACAATGAGAGGCCAGCCCTGTGGCTGAGTGGTTAAGTTCGCATGCTCCGCTTTGGTGGCCCAGGGTTTTGCTGGTTCAGATCCTGGGCACGGACATGACATTGCTCATCCAGCCATGCTGAGGCAGCATCCCACATGCAACAACTAGAAGGACTCACAACTAAAAATATACAACTGTATACTGGGAGCGCTTTGGGGAGAAAAAGGAAAAATGAAATCTTTAAAAAAAAAAAAAAGGTACAATGAGATATCTCCTGATACTCGTCAGAATGGCTGTAATTACCAAGACAAAAAATAAACATTGGAGAGGATGTGGAGAAAAGGGAACCCTCATAGACTACTGGTGGAAATGCAAACTGGTGTAGCCACTATGGAAAACAGTATGGAGACTTCTCAAAAAATTAAAAATAGAAACACCATAGGACCCAACTATCCCACTACTGGATATTTATCCAAAGAACTTGAAGTCAGCAATTCAAAGAGACTTATGCACCCCTTTGTTCATTGCAGCATTATTCACAATAGCCAAGACGTGGAAGCAACCTAAATGCCCATCAACTGATGACTGGATAAAGAAGATACACACACACACACACATACACATACAGTGGAATAACAGTCAGCCATAAAAAGACAAAAACTTGCCACTTGCAACAGCATGGGTGGACCTTGAGGGTATTGTGTTAAGCAAAATAAGCCAGACAGAGAAAGACAAACACCAAATGATTTCACTTGTGTGGAAGATAAACTAACGTATAGAAAAAGAGAACAGATTAGCGGTTACCAGAGGGGAAGGGGGTTTGGGAGGTGGGCATAAGGGGCACAGGGGCAAATGTATATGGTGACTGACAAATAATAATGTAACCTGAAATTTCACAATGTTATAAACTATTATGACCTCAAAATAATTTTTTAAAGAAGGTGGTATTAAAAGTATATATATTTATATATGTATTTTAGAATAGTAGAGAATAGTCATGTACTGGATTCAGTTATGCACATTTTACCTATTTTCCTGCTCCTTTATGTTTCCTTCATGAACTGATCGAACCTGATGCCCTCACATCAGTATTTCATCTATTAGTGTCAAGAGTACTATAGAGAGCAAGAAAGACATTGTACTTGCCCTTATCCATGAGCAGGGCCAATAAAGACCTGCTTTTATTTTTGGCCAGGGGAATATATGTTCACATTTCTAAAATCACATCCTTTAGATGCTCATTTATTCAGATATTTATAAGTATAGGATTGTTAACATTCTTTTCAATGGAGCGAGACTATAGTGATGCTAAACTACACCCTTAACCTCTCTAAGTTTGTAACTTTGCAAATATATGCCAATGAGTATAATATAGAATAACAGAAGAGTATAAAACAATGAGTAAAAATGTATTACAAGAAAAAAATGAATGTAGATACTCCAACAGCATGTTTGTTCAAGACAGTACTCCCCCGTGCTAAAGACAGTACTCTCTCATGCTGATAGTATAAAGAAATCTCTATTATACAGAGGCAGGTTACATTCAAGTTACACATTAACCCATAAGGCATATGTTGAATGTTCTACCACAATTTGGGTTTTAAATTATCTTTTCAGCTATGTGGATTTTGTCAGTTTTGTTGACCAAAGCTGTAAAATTGTGGAGGTCAGAGCCCAATCCCAGAGGAATTGGGATTTCTTGTCCAACTGGAGGCAGTAGCAACTCAAATATAAAATGTTAGCCTTATTAACACTATACTTTAACCAGCTGGAAAGGAAGGGGAGTTAGCTGAGTTAGCCTACTTGATGAGTTTTCCCATCATTGAAGTTGATGTAGGTCAAAGAAATTTATTAGTAATTGTATTGGACGTGTATTGTGTATTGGACTCTCATACTGTGCAAGGTGCTGGAAATACAAAGGTAATCCTGGTCCTTGTTCGCAACAAGCTTGTTTGCAGTGTGGAAAGTGCTATGACAGGGTACTTGTAGTAGCATACAGAAGGAGTAACCTACCCAAACTGGCACTGGTGCCTGTGTTGAATCCTGAAGGATGATTAGGTTTTAAGCATGTGAAAGCTGGAATTAAAGGATTATAGACCAGTAGAGTGGCATGTACAAAGAGTTGAAGGCAAAAGAGGACATGGCCCACTTCTGGAAACTACAAGTGGATAATATGGAAACTAGAAGCTAGACCACAGAAAACTTTGATACCATGAGAGGAATTTGCACTTTAGCCTGAAGATTAGGGAAGCCATTGAAGCTTAATAAATAGAGAGATTTGTGGCCAGATTTGTATTTGAGAAAGAAGACTGGCTAGTGCAAAGATTGGATTGGAAAGGCTTAGATCGGATGTACTAAGACCAGGTAAGAGGTTTTTGCAGTGATCAGATGACAAATGACAAGGGCTCAAACTCTTAAGATTAGTGTCAGGATGAAGTTAGATAGAAGAACCAGTTGAATATAGGAGGTGAAAATATTTAAGAGTATTCAAAGACGATGCCAAGTTTATTGGATTGGAAAACTGAGCAGATAGTGATGCTCTTTGTATTAATGAGGTATATAGGAAGAAAGGTTTAAGAAGAAACGTGTTTTAGTATTGGATATGTTGGCCTAACATGACCTAAGTCTGTGTTTAGTATTGGACATGTTGAGATGCATGAGGAAAACTTAGGTAGAGATACCAATGGACATTGAGTTTATGTGTCTAGACTAGAAGAGAAAGGTCTGTGCTTGAGATAGAAGTTGGGTGGTGCGTTCTCTGAAAATGGTAGTGAAAGTCTGAGAAGGATGAGATCATGGAAGGCTAAGGTGACCCTGTAATTCACCATCTAAAACAGAACTCTTAAAAATAAAAGGGACCATTATTAATAATTACATCAGGATAGCAGGCTAATCCAGGACTTGCCAAAGCAGACCAGGATATATTGTCACCTAGTCTAAAGGGAACATAGAGAATTGAGAAGAGGGTTAAGGATAAAACTCTAAAGGACACTAGCAAAGAGCCTCAAAAGAAGGTGTGACCTGGGCAGTAGAAAAGAATAAGAAGTATTGTTGTAGGGAAAGGAATGCTTTAGAGGAGAGTGTTGAGCAGTCATGCTACGGAGAGCTTAATAAAATAAGGACTGGTAAAGATTTGATTGATAGTGTTAACAGCCTTGGCAACAGGCTAAATAAAGAGGTGCAGACGAAAGCCAGGAGTGGATAGATAAGTGAATGGGAGGTGCGGAAGTTAGGATGGTCAGTATAGACATTACTTTTAACCTTGTTTTTTATAAGCAGAGGAGAAAGATAATTAGAGGAGAATTATTAGAAGGAAAGCAATGAGGGACTGTTTTGTTTTTTGAGAGACTTGTGTGTGTGTGTGTGTGTATATACATATATATATATATTCCAGTACTCACGTAAGAGTCAAGATAAAATGAAATAAAGGATAATTGCTGGGTTTAGGTTCTAGAGGAAGCAGAAGAGGATGGGATCAGAGCATAGATGCTAGGGTTAGCCTTGAATGGGAAAAGTGACACCTGATTCTCTTTCCATGTGTTGAAAGAAAAAAGGATCTTTTAGACTCAAGTTTGAAGGGGAGACAGGAAGTTAGAGATTTTCCCATCTAGTAGCCTCTGTATTCTAGGTGAAATAGGTACTCCACTGATAGTGAAGGTAGAAGTGGTGAATAGGAAACCTAAGGAATGGAGATTTTAAATAGTTATTGAGAGAGTAAACAAATAACTTCCGGCTGGTGTTGAAGGATCACTTGAGGTTGGGCACGGTGAATTTGTAGGGTACCAGTCTCTAAAGTTAGGCAGTTTTCTCCAGCCTATCTGAACAGCTCTAAGAAAGTATAACAAGAACAAAACTGAATAACAACGTGGTTAAAGATTTTACAGTGGAGTAGTTGAAGTGATGTATCGTGTGGGGTCTGGATGGAAGGGCATGAAGACACTCAGGAGGCAGTAAACTGGGAGAAAACGGAGAGTTAAAAAGACTAGAGATCTCAATGCAAGCCAAGAATAGGAAGGAGTGAGTTTCCAGGAAAAGTAAGCAGTGGTTAGAGAGTAACCTGTTCAGAGTTTAGGGTGTCAAAGGTTCAGCAGGTTATGACAAGGTCCACGTGAACTACAGTGGAGTGCAAGTGCAGGTCTTTGAATTGAGCAGCCAGGGAGCTAAGGCTAAGATAAACCATCCACCTGGATATTGTCACCAGGGACGATGACCAGATTGGAGGCAGATACTGTGAGCCAAATGCCAAGTGAATGTGAGGAAGCAATGTGAGGTCAGTCTCAGTTACTGAATATGTTTTCCAACATAATAAATTCATTACAATTTTGTTTTTTAGTACAAAGTGGTTGTCCCCAAAATTGGAAACATACTTGATCTTTGTACTGCATTATCTGCTTTGTCAGGAGTACCTGCAGATAAGGTAAGATGTTTCTGGGTTTGAAGTATACAAGTTGGAGTTTAGTTTCTCAGTGTTGTAAAACCAGCTTAATAGAAATTTATTTTCTTTTAGATGATAGTTACTGATATATACAATCATAGATTTCACAGAATATTCGCTATGGATGAAAACCTTACTAGTATTATGGAACGGGATGATATTTATGTGTAAGTATAAATTTCATTGTATAGAATATCACTTGACAAAAAATTCAAAAGAAATAAAAATTTTTGGAGTTTATGGTCAGTTTTGTCCTCGTAGGTTTGAAATTAACATCAATAGGACAGAAGATACAGAGCATGTGGTTATTCCTGTTTGCCTAAGAGAAAAATTTAGACACTCAAGTTACACCCACCATACTGGTTCTTCACTTTTCGGTCAGCCTTTTCTTATGGCTGTACCACGGAACAATACTGAAGATAAACTCTATAATCTCCTGCTTTTGAGAATGTGGTAAGTGCCAGACAATTCTACATTAACAAAATTTGAAAAATACCTCATAAAAGTAAACATGCAAGGTACTATGAGAATATAATAAGGTGAGTCTGTATTGTGGCAACTTTGTTTAGACAGGTAAAAATATTAAAAATTATAGTGTAATCCAGTTTCTTGATGATGTAAAACAGTAATTTCAAACCCAGGAAGAATGAATTCTTTTAGCTGTTTTACACCAGAAGTTTACAGTTGGGAGAAAATAGGAATTTATCATGTATGCACTCATATCATAACAAATGTCAGATGCTTCAATTCATTTTTTTTCTTTTTTTCTTTTTTTTACCTTTTTTTGCTGAGGAAGATTAGCCCTAAGCTAACATCTGCTGCCAATCTTCTTCTTTTTTTCGCTTGAGGAAGATTAGCCCTGAGCTAACAACTGGCCAGTCTTCCTTCACTTTATATCTTGGTCACTGCCACACCATGGCTGATAAGTGGTATAGGTTCCCACCCAGGACCTGAACCCACAAACCCAGGCCGCCCAAGCAGAGCATGCCAAACTCAACCACTGCACCACAGGGCCAGCTGCACTTCATTTCTTTATACACGCTGTTTGTTCAAGAACTCATACTACTAAATAGTTTTATTTATAAGGATAAACGTTCATCGTTGACAGTACTGTAAGGCAACTCATTTTGTCTTCCAAAAACCTTGATGTGAATTATAAGATAATCAAGAATGCCATTTGATCTCCTTCTTTTATCCTTTATAGCTGACATATTTAACAGTCTTTTTTCCATACCTATTTTAATCATTATAGTCCCATAACTATAAAGATCACATTATACAATTATAAGTAATCTTAGCAATAATATATAGGTCATCTAAATGAGCATCTTCTTCTAATATTTTTTTAAGCCGAGAAATTATTTGCCATGAACTTGTAACGTATAAAAGAAAGATGTTAAAACCCTGTAAGTAACAATTTGACTTCTTTCTATAAAGACAACCAAAACACAAATGATTATTCAATTGCACTTCTGGTACTATATCTTGAGTTTGATTTATTTATGTATTTTTTGTTTGGTGAGGAAGATTGTCCCTGAGCGAACATCCATACCAGTCTTCCTCTGTTTCGTGTGTGGGGTGCTGCCACATCATGACTTGACGAGCCGTGTGTAGGTCCATACCCAGGATCCGAACCCACAAACCCCGGGCCACGGAAGCAGAGCATGCAGACTTAACCACTGTGCCACTGGGCCGGCCCCTTGAGTTTGAATTTATCCTTGAGTCTACTGAATGACCACTGTTATTGCATTAAAAAGTTTTGTTTCTTGAAAGAGAAACTTTTTCTTAAGTTTTTACCTTTGTAGAACTGAACTTGTTTGATTTCTGATTTTATTTAAGCCGATATGTCAAAATATCTACTGAAACCGAAGAAACTGAAGGATCCCTACACTGCTGTAAGGACCAAAATATTAATGGGAATGGCCCGAATGGCATACACGAAGAAGGCTCGCCAAGTAAGGCTTCCCTGTTAAATTACAGAAACTTCTCACTTGGATTGTTACTTCAGAGAAAAGTTAGAGGAGGAGACTAAGGAACTAAAAACAGTCTACAAGCCAGAGAAAAGTAATGTTAGTATTAATAATTTTTAAATGTAGCATTGGGTTTATTTAAAGACTTCTAATATCTAAAATTAGGTGAAATGGAAACAGACGAACCAGATGATGAATCCAGTCAGGATCAAGAACTTCCCTCCGAGAATGAAAACAGTCAGTCTGAAGATTCAGTTGGAGGAGATAATGACTCTGAAAATGGATTATGTACTGAGGACACTTGCAAAGGTCAACTCACGGGACACAAGAAACGATTGTTTACATTCCAGTTCAACAACTTAGGCAATACTGATATCAACTACATCAAAGACGATACCAGGCATATAAGATTTGATGATAGGCAGCTTAGGCTAGATGGTAAGTGTCTGAAAAATGGCTTGAACACTGAATTTGAGCAAAGCATGTTATTTTTTTTTTTAGATGAAAACCATGAAATTCAATACTCATGAAAAATAACATTTATCTATCTAAAAATCTTAAAAGCCTTAATTTCTAAATATACTAAAACACATCAGTGTTTTTAAATGGAGGTTAGACTTATGCTTAAGTTTCATATCTTTTTTGTTTAACTCCTAAAATATTTTAATGGCTTAGAAACAGCAATTTGCCACGATCGCCAGTGCAAGCAGAAGAGACTGCTATTTGTTTATTCTGGTATATATCTTAATATTAAAACACATTAATTTTAACATTAAGCCATATTAAATTTTAAAGAAAAAATATGTTTTCCACCTTAGAAAGATCTTTTCTTGCTTTGGATTGGGATCCAGATTTGAAAAAAAGATACTTTGATGAAAATGCCGCTGAGGTGAGTCCTCACTCATTCCTCCTTTGTCCTTCCCATGTTGATCACACTGTCGTCTCACGCTCCTTCTTTTACCGAATGTGTTTATTTTGCCAGAAGAAAATTGGTTATGTACTAGTAGAGAAAAGGCTTGCTGGTTTGGAACATGCTTTTTGTTTATCCTTTTGAGTCGTCCATATAGGTGTATATACAGGAGTTTTTCCAAGTGTGGTGTAAATCTCAGCTGAAATAGCTTTATGATTCTTTTGAGAAAGTTTAGGAGTTTTTCATTACTGTTCATAGTAAGATGGTATCACTAAAATAAGTTTTGTTTCATTTGTTCTCTTAACTCAAGAAATACTTCTCTTTAGGATTTTGAAAAACATGAAAGTGTGGAATATAAACCTCCTAAAAAACCCTTTGTGAAATTAAAAGATTGCATTGAGCTTTTTACAACAAAAGAAAAGCTAGGTGCTGAAGATCCCTGGTAAGAGACAAAGTTAAATAATTGTTTCTAATTATTTTTTCAAGGATTTATACTTAGGTATGTGCTACATCAAGTTGAAAAAGTGATAACTAAATTCCCTTTGACATTTTAAATAATAAGGATTTCTTTATATGATAATAGTCTATTAAGAGGGATGAGATTGTCTTTAAAAGTATATTATGTTAAGCTTTGATCTCATTACTCTATTTTCCATAATAGCCATTTTACTATGAATAATTAATTTTAGTTACTTTTTCCCAACAATTTTTAGCTGTGTAGCCATTTTGAGAGAGGCTTTTTTAGGAAAATGGTAATGATGTGTTTTGTGGTGTTATTAATTCCATTAAAGCCCAGGACTTTTGAGATTTTCTAATACCTGTATCTCAGCACAGTTTTGTGATACATATATGTCTTTTTAGCCTACTAAAATGTAAATAATCTAGCCCTCATCATTTCTTTGATTATTTATTTACATATTAATTTATAATAGTTGTATCTATTTGGAAAATGTATTGAAGGTAAAAATAATAATAGGAGTTCCTTTCAGTTTGGTACATATTAGGCATACATATATTAATTGCTAACTGAATAAATGTGGAACTCTCCAAACTTTTTTTATCCATTATTTTCATTACCTCTGTCAAGTTTTAAATATTTCTCTTTATGTTTAGGTATTGTCCAAATTGTAAAGAACATCAGCAAGCCACAAAGAAGTTGGATTTGTGGTCCCTGCCTCCAGTGCTTGTGGTACATCTCAAGCGATTTTCTTACAGTAGATACATGAGAGACAAGTTGGATACTTTAGTTGACTTTCCTATCAAGTAAGTTTTGATTGTACTTCATAAACATTGGGCAACTCTTAACTTTTTTTAAACATCAGGTAGCATTGGACCCAGTGTCAGTTTTTGAGTATATTTTTGAGTAGTTCCAACAATTTGTAAGGATCAGTAACAGTTTTTGTTTTTCTTAGAGATTTTTCAAAGAACAAAGAGAAAATGTACTTTTAAAAAAAATAAAATAGGGGCCGGCCCATGGCCAAGTGGTTAACTTCGCGCACTCCTCTGGGGTGACCCAGGGTTTCGCCAGTTCAAATCCTGGGCGTGGACATGGCACCACTCATCAAGCCATGCTGAGGTGGCATCCCACATGCCACAACTAGAAGGACCCACAACTGAAAATATACAGCTGTGTACCAGGGGGCTTTGGGGAGAAAAAGGAAAAAGAAAATCTTAAAAAAAATAAAAATAAGAAAAATTATAAAATAAAATAAAACTCATTCTGTGTTACGTATATCTTATGGGTTCATTGACCCTATTTATAAATCTAAGATACTTTATGGGATCTTAGTGACTTTGTTTTTCCTAGAAATTATTTCACCATTAATTATCAGTTATTCCTGAGTATGCTTTTAAAAAAATATTAAAGTAGTATGAAAATGGAATAATGGAATTGCTTGGAAGAATGGTGCAGTAGTATAATAAATCATACCTATCGTGTCATCCTTCAGTTTTCTTACTGCATTGTCCGGGGTATAACATCATATTTGTAACAAGGTATAAAGAAGTCTGGAGGCAGCATCTTTGTAGTCCTTTCTTTTTTTTTTTAAGCTTTCACTAAACATAATTGACAATTCAGAAGGCAGAAAGGGATATTCTATTCTCATTCATGTAGTCCAGGAAGGACTTCACACAATATTTTACAAGAACTTGGTACTCTCCCATTTTGCTAAAAGAACATTGATAGTTTTCTTTCATATTTTATGATATTTGTGCATCAGTCTGCTTCATACAGTTAGTAAGTAGACAAATGCTGAAGGCAGGTATGTATTCCAAGGTGGTTAGAAGGAAATAGATGAGGTAATAATGAAAACATTCTTTGGATTGCTTATTCTAATTGGTATTTATAAATTGAAAATGTTTTGCAATTATGGGAAAAAATGGTAATTTTCTCTTGAACAAAATTATGAGCCATCAAAGTTTTCAAGAATATAGCATTTTGACAATGTAAATATAAGAAGAACCAGAAGTAGTGATAAGCTAGAACCTATTAGAGATGTATTTGAAATTTACAATCGTTGTTTTTTAATGATGCAAGTACAAAAAGAATAACCAAAAATAATGATAAGCAATACGATGGTCATGTTCCAGTTTTATGCATGACAGATTATAAACATTCTGTTGCATTTCAGAGAGCGTGCCCATTTGGGGTATATTCATCATCAAAACCAGGAAAAAATACAATAAATGTTGGAGTTGAGGTATATTTAAATCATTATAAAATTTCTAAGAAAGTTGTTTTTCACTATCCCTTTATTCTTCCTTAAATAAATCATTCCTAAAAATGACTTTAAAAATTACAAAAAATAAAAATAAAAAGGACCCAGATGGTAAATGGTGATGACTAACAACAATCAGTGGAGAATTTTTAAATTCTCAACCCGTAAGAAAATTTTTGCCAAAACATTCAAATCTCAGGGATATATATATGATTTGTTTTATAAAGTTATTTGACTCTTAGTAATTTCTTTAGTGAGAGATGTGTATATATAAATGAAAGTCAAACAACACTTGACAGAAGGGAATAGAATTCATTGCATTTAGAGAAAAGATAAAACTAACTTGATCTCTTTTTTTAAACAGTGACTTGGACATGTCAGAATTCCTGATTAATCCAAATGCAGGTCCTTGCCGCTATAATTTGATTGCTGTTTCCAACCACTATGGAGGGATGGGAGGAGGACACTGTAAGTTGACAGTTTACCTTTTTACTAAAATCATGATGTTTGGTAACTCCATTTTCCTTAAGATATTTATTACTTCTTAAAGGGGAAATGTGAGATGTGTCTTACAAATAGTAGTTGTTCAATAAATGTTGATTAATGAATGAATCCGCTTTTGAACATTTTTACATCCGGAGTAGAGGATTGAGTTAATACTCCTCAGTTCAAAGCACAGGATCACCACTATTCCGTTCAGGGCTCTTGTCCTGCACCATTCTCCCTCCCATTCCCTTTCTAGGGTGTTCATTGATGTATGTGCTCTTATAAATCATGCATCACTGTTAATTTACATTGTTGATACTCTGCCATAGATCTTTTTTCTCTTGATGCTAAAAACATATGCATGTTACTTTGTGCTCTTTTGGTCTCTTGATCCTAGCCGCTCATGATTACATCTGCCATATTTTCCCTCTCTGCTCACTTCATTGTGGACGTCCAAATTGTCTTTAACTTTCTACCACCACATGACTGATAGACATTACTGTTTACTGTCCCGTCTGTGAGAATTTCTTTGAGCTACATGCCCAGAAGTGAGATTGCTGGGTAATGGAGTATTTAAGCACGCCAGATAGCTCCTAAGGACAGTTATACCAGTCTACAATCTCTAGTTGATAGATTTTTCTGTTGAAGCGTCTTTGCATTCCTGGGATAAATCCTACTTATCTTGAAGTATTTTTTTATGTACCCAGTTAACTAATTTTAAGATGTTACAATTTAATTCATAGTGAAATGGTCTTGTAATTTTTTTATATTGTTTTTACTTTAGAATCAAAATTACAGTCTAGCCTAATAAAACAGGCTTACTCTTTCTGTGTTTCCTGAGGTACCTAGTGTACTATAGGAATTAACTTTTCCTGAAAGTCTAGTAGAATTTACCTGTAAAACTATCTGGACTTTACAGCCATACATTTTTCTATTTATGTTGTGCTTGTTAAAGTCTATTCAGTTTTCTTTTTCCAAAATGTGTGCTGGCATTTTCTATTTTTCTAAAAATGTATCTGTATTTTCTAATTTATTTGAGAATAGTTGTTTATAATACTCCTCTGCTGTATTTTGGTCTTTTTCTTTATTTTCTCTTTTTTCTTTTTAACTGGTCTTCCAAGAGGTCTATATTAGTAATTTGTTTGAGGAATTAGTTTTCCATTTTATTAAATTTTTCTTTTTGTAATTACATATATGTATTCTATCGCATTGATTTCTTCTCTTCCCTTTGGTATATTTTTTATTTCTTCTCTTGCCTTTAGTGTATTTTTCTTATTATTACTTTGGGTTTGCTCTGTTGCTCTTTTTCCAACTTCTTGGATTGAATGCTTGTCAGCTTTTTGCTTTCCATTTCTCTTTTTTCTCTATTGACAGCTATAATTAAAGTTATAAATTTACCTCTAAATACTGCTTCATCTCTGTCTCGTAAATTTTGAAATGTATTTTCATTGCCTTTCAATTCTATATATATTTTTAATTTCGTTTGATTTTCTAATTAGCCCAAGGTTATTTAGTCATATGTTTTTCCAAATATATGATTTTTGTAAAGCTCTCCTTTTGTTCTTAACTTTGATTTTATTACATAACAGTTGGGGACATTGTCTATATTACATTAATCTTTACGAGTTTATTAAGGTTTCCTCGTAGCTTAATACCTAGTCTGTTTCTTAAACGTTTGTGTGCTTGAAAAACATATGTTTTCTCCATTCACACATAGAGTTCGGTGTTTTCTAATAGTTTAAGCTTATCAATTGCAGTCAGATCATTACTGTCTCTGGTTTCGATGTTCATTCTGTTTCAGTGAGATTTGTCAGGACTCCTACTAAAGTGTTGATTTATGTTTCCTCTAACATTTTTATTAGTTGTTTTGCATTATTAGTTTCATTTATGTTTGTAATAAATAGCTCTTCTTACTCTATTGTTCCTTTTATCAGGATTTGACAGCCTTTTTTCCCCTCCCATCTTTTTCTCAGAATTACAAACACCGTTAGTCTAGCTTTCTTTTGATATCATCATTTGATTTGCAAACTCTGTGTTCTTTTTGTTGGATTTGTCTCTGATAAACCATGTTACTGTAGGTCTTGTCTTCTTATTCAGTCTAACAATGTTTCTTTGAATTTGTGAGTGCAGTGGTCTTGAGTTCAGATTGACAAATTTACAACCCACAAGAGGCCTCCAGCCAGGAGACATTTTGTTTTGTGAGGGGTAGAACTATTTAGAAGGTGTAGCCTATAAAGTGTCACTTTTTAGAAGCTGCGACAGCAGATAATTGTTTGGGGGACATTGTACAACTTTGTTTCCTCAGTTATTGGGTAGTTTTACAAAGCATGAGATGGGAAAGGAGGCGGGTTTTTTTAACTTGAAGATAAAGCAAATCTTTAAGAATTATGCAGGGCTGACCCGGTGGCGCAGTGGTTAAGTGTGCACGTTCCGCTTCTCAGTGGCCCCAGGTTTGCCAGTTTGGATCCTGGGTGCAGACATGGCACCACTTGGCAAAAGCAGTGCTGTGGTAGGTGTCCCACATATAAAGTGGAGGAAGATGGGCACGGATGTTAGCTCAGGGCCAATCTTCCTCAGCAAAAAGAGGAGGATTGGCAGTAGTTAGCTCAGGGCTAATCTTCCTAAAAAAAAAAAAAGAAAAAGAATTGTGCAGATTAATTATCCTTGTTACCTTTCTCTTGCTCTGTACTTTTGTTAAAGACTGAAAAAGATTCTGGTGTAAAAACCACTGCAAATTAATGAGATAATATTGTTGGGAAAATATTTGTCGTAGAAAATTTAAATTAAGGTTGAAATTTCAAACTTTGGAATCTGAGACAGACTTGGGTTTAAATCCTACCTAACAGCTGTACAGTTGGACAAATTAACCTTCTCTGGGTGCCCCACTTTCCCTTTCTCTAAAATTGCAAGAATAATGGTGATAATACCTTCTTTATGAGATAATCCATGTAAAGTGCATAGCACGGTACCTGGTACACAACAAGCAGTACATAAATGTTCATTACCGTTTACTGTCATTAGTATTGCTATTCTGTGAATTAAAAAATAATAAGTTTGTTCTGCTTGTCCCTGAGAGGGAAAAGTCACAAATTTCAACTTACATGAAAAGTATCTTAGGCATCTAGATTGTAGGAAATTATTCTAAAAACCTTTAATCAGTGGAATCAGTTGAATATCTAATAGATATAGGCCTTATATAGATGATTATCATGTAATTTTAATAGTTATTCCTTATATAAATGATTTTAAAGTTTTGAGGGTTGCCCCCGGAAATCAGTTCAGTCACAGAAGTGATTATGTTTTTTTCATTAGATACTGCTTTTGCAAAAAATAAAGATGATGGAAAATGGTACTACTTTGATGACAGTAGTGTCTCAACTGCATCTGAAGACCAGATTGTGGTAAGTATGCCACTGATTTCCTGAAAATCAAGGGATCCGCTCTTTCAAAGAGCACTGCGGTCTACATTCCAGCAATTGTTCCGATAGCTGAGAGCACCGCAGTCTACATTCCAGCAATTATTCTGGTAGCTAAGAGAGACTTGCTCGAATTTTAAAAAGTGTAAAATTGTCCCCTCAGTGGAAATTTGTCTTCTAAATTTGCCTACTAACAGAAGCATAAATTGCAATTTGAAATTTTTTCTAGTAGTTTTCAACCAGAAAACTGGAGTTTTCTCATGAAAATAAAATTTTTCTCTGGAAAATAGGCTGCGACATTTCTAGACATTGACTACTTAAAGTCAGAAGGCTAAAATAGGAAAAAAGTCCTTTAAAGGCCTTACCATAACCTATGATTTTTAAATTAAAGTCTTATCCTTTATAACAGTTAAACATTTAAACTCAAAATGATATAATTAGATAAAACAAATTATAGATTATTTTAAAAATTAACCCCATGCATTTCTTGCTATGATATTTTCTGAATAGTAGGAAAATGAGGAAATTACATCTCTTCACACTTGCATCAGTTTTTCAGCCACAGCTGGAGCCAAAATATTGGTGTTTGTTTTGCCTCCCATCAGAGCAGATTTTTATTATCAGACACTGATTGATTAAGAAAGACTAGTATGTTTGTTTTTCTATAAATCTTACCTTTCTGTAAATTTTACGTGTTAATCACTGTATTACAAAGAATGAGACATACAATATTTGCTCATGTGATATTTCCTCCATAGAGGTTCTCTGTTGATAAAGGAAGCACTGACTGCTTTACTTTATTTCCCACTTTAAATTATATATTCCTTAAGGGCAGAGACTAGGTTTTTTTTTATTTTATAATGCTTTAAATTTAAAAGCCTTCGGGGCCGGCCCCGTGGCCAAGTGGTTAAGTTTGCGTGCTCCACTTTGGTGGCCCAGGGTTTCACCAGTTCGGATCCTGGGCGCGGATGTGGTACCGCTCATTAGGCCATGCTGAGGTGGCATCCCACATGCCACAACTAGAAGGACCCACACCTGAAATATACAGCTATGTACTGGGGGTATTTGGGGAGAAAAAGCAGAAAGAAAAAAAAAAAAGATTGGCAACAGTTGTTAGCTCAGGGGCCAATCCTTAAAAGAGAAAAAAAGGAAAGAAATGAATGAAAGTCTCCAACTTACATTGTTCAACGTAATAAACTTATGAGCCCAATTATTGGTATAGTTTTAATCTGTCTTGAATGAACAAATATGAAATAATTTTGAACTGTTTCTCTACAGATATTTTATATTTTTATCTATGTATAGATAGATGTACATGCGTACATATGTAAATTATGTACTGTTGCTTATCTCCCTATAGCTATAACATATAACAGAGACTTGAACTCTTAATATTTTTTAAAATGTGCATATGCCTAAGTTAACTACATTTCTAGTTTATATTTAAACTTCTAATTTCAAGTCATATCCCTCCCTTTTCACTTTTGCTCTCCTCTTTAATCTCTCAGCCAGAACATCCTGAAATTGCCTACGTCCTCCTTCAAAGCCTGTTTGACAACACTGCCCTAATCTTGCCTTCAAATACACGATATATTATTTATATACAGTATATGAATTTGATGTTACTTTGCATCTTAATGATGATTATTCGTTTAGTCAGCAAGTATTTGAGTACCTTCCATACACAGGACTCTATTCTAAACAAGACTAAAAGACTGCTCTCTCTGATTTCAACAGGCTTACAATCTATACATGCCAGAGAAGTAAAGTAATGATTATATATGATCAGTGCTATTAAATATCTTGGCAACATAGGAAGGCAACAGCTGTCTCAACTGATTTGGGGTTAAGAACACAGGACCAGGGCAGGAAAGTTTGCGTGGAGAAAGTGGTGTATGACCGGAGTCAGCAAGTTCACATGGGAATAAATTAGACAAAAGAAGCACTAAGCAAAGAGAACAGTACCCACAAAAGCAAGGAGGCATGACAGAACATGGCATTTAGGGCAACAGCAAATAACTTGGTATTACTGAAAGGAAAGACTTGTTAGGAATTTGGGGCAGAAATTAGGCTGGAGTTAAATTTGGCACTCAGATCAAGAAAGATGACATTCTTCGTTGTTTAGACCTTTTCTTAAAGGCTGTGAGAAGCATTGGATGATTGTTAAGCAATAGAAGAATATTTTATTGAATTACATCTTAACATCTCTCTGAGAACTCTGTAGAGGACAGATTGGAAGGCACTGAGAAAAGCAGAAAGCATTTTTCAGCCTCCAGCAGAAAGGAGGCTGTCATGTAATTTAAGCAATAAGACCTTCTAAATTTAAAGTAGTGGTAGTAAGTGTTTAGACAAGGGGAAAATGGATTTATGAGATATTTACTGGATAGAATTAGTAGAACTTGATTAAGATGAGATGTAAGTAAGGATATAGAGATGCAGAGAGGGAGAAGTTGAAGATGACTCTCACTTCGCCATTCACCAAGATTGGAAGAAAATTTGCCGTTGAAGTTTGAGGTAGCTGTATGATAGCTCTGTGGAAATTTCCATAGATAGGTGGACTAATAGGACCTAGAGTTCAGGGGTGAGAACTGGCCTAAGTTCAAATTTAAGTTGTAGTCTTAGGTGGCAATGGAAGCCCTATGTTTAAAGAACTCACCTGGTAAGCAGATACAGATTGAGAAACAGTGGTGGGCTGAGGACAGAGAATGATTTTTTTTAAAGATCAGGATTTAATGACCTACAGAAAAGTCAGAAGAAATCCTAGAGATAGAAGATCTAAGGGAAAGTGGTGTCACAAAAGCCAAAAATGGTTTGAGGCAGGAAAGAGGAGTAGTAAAGCATTAAATGCTAGAGAGACTGACTAAAAGAACCAAAAAGACATCCATTTAATTTGTTTATAGGAGGTTATTGACCCTAGTGAAAGCTATTTCATAAAATGTTTGGGGCAGCAGTTATATCACACTGAATCAAGGAGTGTGCCTCGGAGCGAATCAGGACTGTTAGACTGTGTCTAGCAGCCTGGCTGTGAGGAAGAGGAAGAGAGGTATGTGGCAGCTAGAGGAGAGGGAGAATGGAGAGGGATTCGTGATGAGAAAACACTTAAGTATTTCTTATGCCAAAGAGTCCAGTAGATAAGGACACTGTGTATTCAAGATACACAGTGATGACTGATGGAACGATATCCTTAAGATAGTAGGGAAAGTTGGGCTCCAGAGCAAACGGAATGAAGCAATTATTATTAGAAAGGAGAAAGCGTACCTTTTCCTTAGAGACAGGAGGGAAGAAGGCATAGAATTCTATTTCATGTTGGAGTAACTAGGTTAATCTGTGATAGAGTTGCATTTATTTATCTGTCCAACTAACTTAGAAGAGAATAAACATGTTAATTCCAGTGACCATTCTTCTTGTATGTGTAGAAGTCATCTTATATTTAATCAATTTTGGTAACTTCCATTTGACCATGTATGGTTTTTCTGTTTGATTTATGCCATCACCAAAATTGGTTGCCAGCTCAAACTTGGTAGTAAATTTAATGTGATCTTTGAAAATCATGACCATTTTAACGTCCTTTGTTTGTTTTAACAGTCCAAAGCAGCGTATGTACTCTTCTACCAGAGACAAGACACTTTCAGTGGAACTGGCTTTTTTCCTCTTGACCGAGAAACTAAAGGTGCTTCAGCTGCCACAGGCATCCCATTAGAAAGTGATGAAGATAGCAATGATAATGACAATGATATAGAAAACGAAAACTGTATGCACACTAACTAATGAAAGTCCTAGAAGCCATAAAAGAGAGACTTTCCTGCTGGTGGTATCTATTGAAATGATGAAGTTACCCACCACATTAAACAGAAATCTGAGATGGGGAGTTTCAGATAAGCGAATGTAAATCCTTTATCAGATTTTAACTTGTGCAGTACTTGAAGTGAAACACAATGAAAACTTTAACAGAAATTGTCTCTTAATACATTTACAGTCTTGTATTTACAAGCTAAATATATATAGGAAATCACAAATAAATCCCTTTTAAGTTTGCTGCTGTTTTGATGAATTATGTTTTCTTTAATTTTTTGGATGTGAGTTAATTGATGACAAATGTTAAATTTGTGGATGTTGGTCATTTATTTTGCTCTAATAATACTGCAAGAAAACTATGGCTGAACTTAGTTTTTGGATAATCTAGTTCATGTGCATTAGGCTGCCACGTATACTACTATGATATTTAGCTGCAGTATGAACATGACACATACTGCAGTAGCATTCTTGGAAAACCAAATTTTCAAATCTATCCCTGGTAATCAATGTGGGCCTATTAAAAAACCAAATCATGATACAAGAAACAATCTTGAAAAAGTTGTTTCCTTTTATAGTATCATTAGAAATCCAGATTATAATGTTCATTTTACTGCTACTGTGGAAACAGGTTCTAGATTTCACACTCCATCTAAAGCCATTTTTCAGTTAAATGTAAGTATTTTTTCTGCTATTGGGATCTATTTCTTAGCCATTCAAATTCTTTGTGACTTGCTTTAAAATGCATATCTTTAATCTGGTGTTGGTCCAAAATTAAAATTTTTGCTGTCTGTTTTTCTCTACCCCATTTTTTGGTAATTTGGCAACTTTTAGCGCTCCCAATTATTGTAATATAAGGACATTTAATAGTATTCTGCATCCATAGTAATAATTGCATCAAGCTTAGATGAGAAATTTTTTTCATAGATTGGTCTTTAAATCATTAATGGACAATTGGCTTTAAAGGTAGGTCTGTTAACTTTCTTTGTGTGTTCCTGATGGAATTCACCATAGCCTTACAGCTTTTCTCAGAAGGTAACTTATGATAAGAGAATTGGCATTTGCATGTTCCAGAGTCAGAACCTGTACAGTATATAAAGCATACAAACCTTGAATTTGATTTTAGTTCACCACATTCAAGGATCCAGGATGCCAAAAATATGTGTGAACATTTGAAACATTTTTTATTTGCTGCTTTTTCCCTTTGATCTAGTTGAAAGAATGTATTGTCAATTGGCATACAATACTGCCTTTAATAGGAAATCTAAACGCTGGGGCACATTTCCCGTATCGACTACCTGAGAAATTGCTTTGTGTCCCACTGTTATTAAAGCAAAAAGTATAATGTTCTTCACTTGAACTAATCAAATACAATAGATTATAAATTGTGTATTGTAAATAAAAGTTCACTCTGTGAGTGCACATTTTGGTAAATTATTTATTTATGTTAGCATTTAAAAGTAAAAAGAAAAAAATGCATTTGAACCAGGATAAATGAGGTATGTTGATCATGGCTTTGCTTTATACCTTGATATTAAAGCTGGTTTCTCATCCTGGTATTTTAAAAGCTGCTTTGGGTTTTTTCTTTTTTCTTTTCTTTTCCTTTTTTTTTTTTTTTAATGTAAACTAACCTCCTGCATGACAGAGGTTAAAATTTTGTCTGCACTTGAGTTCACTTGAGTTTACATTTGAAATGTGCATGTTTATTTATACAGATTTCAATAAAGCTATTCAAGGCCTTATTTAGTCTTTTATTTCTTACTCTGAATCTTTTGATAAAAATTCCCTATTTTATGGGTAGGTTACTGTATGCTAGACTTTTTAGTTATCATATATTTAAAAATAGAAAGGAAAGTGTATCAGAGCAAAGTGAATCCTACTGTTAAGGACATATTTTAAAGTTGGTATTTTTCATTTAAATATTCATTCATTAAACAAACGTTTGTGCACCTGCTAATGACTGTGCTAGTCTTGAGATGCAGCAGTAAACAGACATCCCTGCCCTCACAGAGCTGGGTATATTTCTGCTGTCTACCAACTAACAGACTGTAGAATTCCATTGTGCTGAGGTTTAAAGAAAAACCAAAGTGAACCTTTGTAGCCCGAGGTTGTAGTGGCCACCCTAATTGTCCATAGAGACCATTCCTTTTTAATGCCTGTGATTAACTTACATTTCCACTAAAAGACTGGTGTTTTTAAATAGGAAATCATGTTAATAATGCCATTGAATTTGTCAAACTCAGATGACATTTTCAGCTGCACAGAAAAGACTGTAAAAATAGTGCAAAAGTCAGATCTGTACTCTAATTAAAAGTAGATATTTACAGGTAGTACAGGTGGTAGGAATACATCCAGTCTAGAATTCTGCTTGTAGTTTTGCTACTTAGTAATCCTGTGACTTTGGACTTAATCCCTCCTAGTCTGTTTCTTCACCTGTAACTAGTAAACATATAGCAGCATTTATTGAGCACTTACCATGGACCAGGTACTGTATTAAAGTATTTATTATCTCATTCACTCCCACAATAGCTATGACATAGGGACAGTCATCATCCTCACTTTTCCTATGGAGAAACCAAGGTACAAAGCACTTAAGTAATATTCCCAAGTTCACACAGTGACTGTGTGGTGGGGTCAATATTCGGTCCTCAGATCTATGTACTACCTTCCACTGTTAACAGGGTCTGCCTCACAGCATTGTTGAGAGCTCAAATGAGATCATGTACTTTATGGGAAGGTGCTTTATAAATTCTGTGATAGACTCATTACTGATTTCTTCAGTCTAAAGAGAAAGCCATCTTGAAGTCTGATAACTTTTCTTCCAAAGGTATCTTCAGCTCAGTGTTTGAGTCTTGACTAAGAAAGATACCTGCTGGAATATTGACGTAACCTTTCCCTTTTAAAATTAACTTCATTCAACTGATGTACATTTATTACAATGTTAATTAAATTTTAAATGTAACGTGGCATTTTTTTCCTTACTTTGTTTATCCAACTCAAGTGTACTCTCTACATTTCCCCAAATGCAGCACTGATTTTCAGGACTTTTTTTCTTCCTCTATAATTTAATTTTAATTAATCTCGTGAAAAAGCTGCAGCCTGCTGCTTTATCTAAATATCTTGCTTTCTTTTATAATGTGTTCTTTTAGTAGTCCTATATTTATCTTTGCTTTCCTGGCAACTAGATATAAAACCACACAAAACGTTGATTTGGGCGTGAAGAAAATCAGTAAGTACCACAGCCATTGATACAGTGTAAGGACAGTCCTTTTTCATACGTGATTTCATTAAGGTGAGCACATGTTACAAGAAATAAGCCAGGAGACTCCAAGAGAAAATGAGGGGAGTCTCCTTCAGTGCCTTACCAAAGGTGGGGGGCAGGGGAGCAGGCCCGCGGGAGCCTTCTCCCCAAGAGGAGAAAAGTACCATCACTACCACTGCCGCTGTGCATGGTGATCATAAAAAGCAGCCAAACTCTTAGACTTTTCAAGATATGCACTTCTTTACAGAAATGCTGTAAAGAACTTGCTGCCTGCCTCCCACCCTCCCTACTTGGTATGCTTCTGATCTTTGCTGTGTAGTCTGGATGAGCACTTTCTCCCCAGAGGAGTTTTTAAGGTAGACTGTGGAGAACTCTTGTATCCTTGGGGAGGGAACCAAAAGTCCCCTAAAATCTCAAAGGAGTAAGAAGGAAAGGAAAGCAAATTTCATTATTGGAGCCAAAGAAGAAGAGTGGAAATCTTTGTTCATATTTTTTACTCTACAATAAATTTTTGTTTTTCTTTGAAACAGCTTCTCTTGAAAGTATAATTATGTTAACTCCCAAATAATTCTTTTAAGTGCCAGAGGATGGAGACAGGGAAAAGGAGGGTGTATTTGTATCCTTGCTGACTTACATATTAAGTTGCAGAGTTATACTGTATTGTTTCATTATCAGAGTTTTCTCATGAGAAATATATATAATTTTTCTTATAAGCATTATTCTAGGTTGGGGGACATTTCAATTCAATATGTATGCTTTTCATATGTTTAATTCATATGTGCTCTATATTAAGCAAAAGAATTTCCAAACAGCTCAGATAACAAAACTTTCTCTTAAAAATGGGTTAAGTATATTCAAGTTTTTTATAAGCTACATAGAATATATTTTTAAACATCAGAAATGGAAAGATAAAATGTACATGGTAAAACTTCAAGAATTGATCAAGCCTTATTTGTACTAATGATGGGGTAAAGAATTTTTAAATTGATAATATAAAACAGACAGTACAAAAATTATTTTTGGCAAATATATGCTTTGGGAAACATACTGACCCCACATCATACCATGGTCTAATTGTATCCCAGCTCTGCCGTTGGGAGCCTGGAAATTGCCAGGGTAGTGAAAGGAAAAGACTGAGTTATTACAGGAATCCAGAAAGTGGATAAACCATTCAAGGAAAATCAAGAGTTGACCTAATATTTTGGACTAGAATCTCAAAGGATAGAGAGAAAATCAGTAAAATGGGTTTTGATGTTACTTTTTTCCTAGAAATGTCTATTGCATGTGATTATACAGAGCAGCTAAAAATACAGCTATCTCTTTGGAAATTGTTCTTTTAAATGGGAAATGCTGTAAAAATAAGACTGCACATTTTCAGTATGCACAAGATGAAATATTATAAATGTTTAAATTGTTTTGGTAATTAACTTTGTTCTACTGTAGAAAATCATGGTTGAAGTTGGTGCTCATTTTGCTCAAAATTTTCCCTCATATCAGGAACTTGTAGCTTTTTCTATATAGTTTGGTGAAGCGAAAAGAAGTTTCATTTGCTGGGACCTTCACATCCCTCGCTAGCTGGAGTGAAGTCTACGTACATAAGAGTAAAACAATAAATATGGAGACACCCAACAGTCTTTTCCTGTAAGGTGTATTCTTACATTTTTCTCAGTAATGACAAATTCTTAACATTTCCCAAATGGTGGTTTTAAACCTTAAATATCACCCTGCTTTTTAATTCTTAGCTAAAATATTTCAGGATTCTTAAACTTTGTAACATCTCAAACAGAGGTCTCTCATTAAAACTTTTTTTTTTTTACAGTATTTGCTTTTCTTTCAAACTTAATAAAGGAACACTGTAGGTTAACAGACGTCATAACTCCTTATTCCTCCGTTCACTGGTTCTTAGACATGCTAGGTTTTAAGTAACTTAGCCTCGTGTATTAAAGTGTTCTGCTTATCTCTGGCCCTGCATTGTGCCTTCACCCTTTCATCTGGCCTGCTTGCTTTGACCTGAGTCCTTCCTGTAAATAGTGAAAGTATTTCATTTCCTTTATAGGGAGACTATCTTTCCATTATATCAAGTGGGCAATTTTAAAGTTCTCTGAATCCATCAGAATTAATCTCATCATGACCTTTTAACCCATTTCCCACAAGAAGCTCAAGACTTCCAGGTCATTGTTAAGCCCCTGACTCCCTAATTCCTGTGGCAAATTATCGGAGTCCAGAAAATTACCTAAGACAAAGCAACCTACAGACAGATAGGAATTATTTTCGAATTGCCTTCATTTGAGAAAACCAAAAAATAATGTGTAAATATGGAGAAGTTATTTATAGTACAATTTTTTTTGAGAAGGAATTCCTGTAGGTCTCTTAAATATTGAGTGACTTTAGTAAAATAAAACTCTTCAATTTATAAAACTCAGAAGTACGTGCAATTTTTTTTTTTTTAAAGATTTTATTTTTTCCTTTTTCTCCCCAAAGCCCCCCGGTACATAGTTGTGTATTCTTCGTTGTGGGTTCTTCTAGTTGTGGCATGTGGGACGCTGCCTCAGCGTGGTCTGACGAGCAGTGCCATGTCCGCGCCCAGGATTCGAACCAACGAAACACTGGGCTGCCTGCAGCAGAGCGCGCGAACTTAACCACTCGGCCACGGGGCCAGCCCCAGAAGTACGTGCAATTTTGAACCACATAGCCTTGTATTAGTTGAGGTCACACTGCAGATTCAAACAGTAAAGATCAATAATCATAGATACTTGGATAGTATGTTCGTTGAGAGAGAGTGACATGTGGTAGGAAACATTCTGTATGTAGAACCATTTCACCACAGCTAGCTCTAAAAATTCACTAGCTTCTGAATTTGTTTTCTCAACCGTAAAATGCTACCAGTTTCTTGCGAGGATTAAGTGACAATGGATGTGGAGGCGTAAACTTCGAGGTTTTGCAAAGTAAGGTAGTATTTTCTATTATGGACAACTAGAGTGTTCAACCGATGCTGATAAAAGACTTTCTCAGTGAGAGGCCCAAATTCAGCTTTTAGAGTTATTGTTAAAGGATATGTTTAGATTTTTAACAGAAGAACCATGAGGATAGGTCAAATTATTATTTGTTTTTTTGTTTTAAAATTTTCTCCTTGCTCCTATAAAAGACTTGAAGCAGAAGTCTTAGTGTAATGGTAAGCTTGAAAATTAAAATTTCATCATGGGGGGCTGGCTCGGTGGCGCAGAGGTTAAGTGCGCACCTTCCGCTTTGGCGGCTTGGGGTTCGCCAGTTCGGATCCCGGGTGCAGACATGGCACCGCTTGACAAGCCATGCTGTGGTAGGCGTCCCACATATAAAATAGAAGAAGATGGGCCCGGATGTTAGCTCGGGGCTGGTCTTCCTCAGCAAAAAGAGGAGGATTGGTGGCAGATGTTGGCTCAGGGCTAATCTTCCTTAAAAAAAAAAAAATTTCATGGATTCTAGAATCCGGTTACATAGTAACAAATATGATTTTTAAAGCTATTTATGAGCGTAACTTCACAGCATTTACATCTAGAACCTTTCTCTGCCTTCAGAAGACATAGATTATGTTGTCCTTTTTCCCCTAATTTCATTAATCATTATCTAAAATCATTTGAGTTAAAGATGATAATCCAAACTCCAGAGGTTATGGCTTTTATTGTATATGGATACATTTAGTAACAGTTATAGGTATTTTAATTTAACCAATATTAAATATCTGCCTGTCAAAGCAGCCTATGATGTAGCATCCCTTTTTTGAAAATACAAATGTACTATCAGGTCCCCTAACCGGGATTATGTCTTCCCGGCCACCAGTCCCCTCCTACTCCAGTCCATTCTCTATTCTGCTGCCAGAGCGATCTCCATTAAAAAAAAAAAAGTGCCATTCTCTTCCTCTGTGTGCGCAAAGTCGTCCTCTGATGCTCCTTGGATGAAAGGGTGGTTTGGAGCACAGGCTCAGCAGTCCAATCACCTGAGCTATGGGCCTCCCACTTTTCTGCAAGTCCTGTCACCTCTCTGACTCTCGCTTCCCTAATCCACAAAGGAGAGCAGTTCCAGAATTTCCATCTAGGCGGGCTTGGGGCAAAGAGTGATCAGAAGGAAGTGTGAGACTCTTAAAACTGCATGTTTGCTGAGCATGCACATGATTTTTCTCAGAATGTGTGGTTTACTTGTGGAGGGCTATCAATAGTTATTTGTGAAGAAAGCAAACTCCCCATCCATCTGAGCCATCCCCTCCTGGCACTGAGTATGGTTGCAAGGTTTAAATTGTGTCTGGATCGTTATGAGGGATGCAACAGGGATTATTACTAATGAAGAAGTACCCTTGGGCCGGCCCGGTGGCGCAGTGGTTAAGTGTGCAGTTCCGCTTCGGTGGGCCAGGGTTGGCCGGTTCGGATCCCGGGTGTGGACATGGCACCCCCTGGCAAGCCATGCTGTGGCAGGCGTCCCACGTATAAAGTAGAGGAAGATGGGCACAGATGTTAGCTCAGGGCCAGTCTTCCTCAGCAAAAAGAGGAGGATTGGCAGCCGATGTTAGCTCAGGGCTAATCTTCCTAAAAAAAATCAAAAATGAAGTACCCAAGTGTGCGAATGATTGTTCTCTCTTTACAAATGAGAGCAGTTATCACTATTCAACGTTATTCACTGGTTCGCTAGGGAAAAGGTTGAGCACTGGCCCTTATCCACCTCCTCAACTTCCCTCAGAGACAATTTGACAACTCCGGGCTTTCCCACATATGATTCTGCTTGCATGGCCTACCTTATCTCCTACCTGGCAAACGCCTACACACCTTCAAGACCTATCCTAACATACACTTGTTTGATCTTCCTGACACATCATTTGCCACCTTGGGCTATAATTTACGCATCTCTCTTCCCCCATTAGACTGAATTATCTGATGGAAGAATTTTGTTCATGGATGTTAAGGTGGTGTAGGGCATAGTGTGTGTTCCTAAATGTGATAAGTAGTAAATGAAGACGTTTGCTCAGTATCAGAAGCATCACTGTATTTATTGTGATTTTGTTTTATCCCTATTACTGAGTATGTATTTTAAAAGCTTTAAAAGTAACTTTGCCTTATGAATGTGCATTAAAAGTAAATATAAATTTAAAATACAGTAACATTCTAAACTCAGTATCACTTATGAAATTTGGAATATTCAAAAGTAAATGTAAGAGCTGGCAACATTTCATTTATATTTTCTAAAGACATTCTTTGTGTAAAGAATTCTGTCTTCCAACCCATATTTTATCTGGTTTCCATGGCAAAGTAACCATTCTGTGACTAGGATGATTGCCTCCTTTTGCCCAGTATCACATAGACAACATTCTGAAGCCTACTTTCCCTTAAGATTGTCCATTTTACTTGAAAAGAGTCCAGAGTTTTCCAGGAGAATTAACAACTACCAAAAGTAACACCTAGATTCTTCTTGCCCTGGCATTGACTGAAAATGTAGCGGCCAAGCATGTCTTCCTGCATCCTCTGAGAAGGCAGTTATTCACTGCTAATGAGCGCTTACCTAGTGATTGCTCCAGACAACCTGCGGGGTGGTAGTGTGTTCACACAGACACTGCCTTGAGACCCCATCCCCGTGACAGCGCTCAATTTGAAGCAGGTAGATGGCATCAATCAGCCTAGATGAGTTGTTACTCCTGTCCCTAAATAGGTGTCCCTACACCCCCCAAGCACATTGAAAGAGTAAAAATATTGACCATTTGGTTGGAATATACAAAGATAAGTGTACAGATTGCTAGCTTGGAGAGTGAAATTTCCATAGTTTTCAGACTTGAATTCCCATTTTAAAAAGATCTCATTTTTGAGACAAAAGAGTTGTGTTGATGGCCAAGGACAAGACTTAGTTTCCCAACAGGGTAAATTAATTTTGAAAACCAAAGGAGCCACATGTTGAGAAAGGAGAAGATAGTCAAGTTTGGTTGGAAAGGAGAGCTTGTCTGTGGTTTTTTTTATTTCATGGGTGAGTTAACCTATAAAGAAAATATTTTCGTGGACAGATCTCCACAAATTCCCTTTTAACAACTAGGTAGACATGGAACATCGTGGATTTTCCCACTTCCATAAAAAGGCATGTGAAAAATGAGCTGTTTAATGGCACCAATTATAGAAATAAAATAGCTCAACCAGAATTACTTGTACACATAATCCATTAACAAGATTTTTAAATCCTCAATAATTAGACCCAAAAGGAAGATTAAATTGCTTAACTTGTTTAAAATGTGCCTTTTGAAGTACATGACCATCCATCTAATTGATGTATATTGTAGAAATAAGTGATAGAGGAGTTTTTGTGTTATTTTAATATGTATCAGGCTCACAATAATGTGCTAAGACCATGTGTTTTCTTTGGTGCAAGTAAAATTGTTGGGACTCTGGAAGCTGCTTTCATACCACAATTATTAGCAAACACAGAATTTAACTTCAGAGTTTAGTGTAATCCTACCAGCCCTTTTGCCCTCAAAGTGAGACAGCCTATCACCAGGCAGAGAGAACAAAGATGATAGCCTTGTTCTCTCTCCTGTCAGTGGACCCACACACTCCAGATTCTGCAGCCCTTCTGTTTACTTGAAGTTTTTATACCTATTTGTCTGTACCCTTAGACTTGGCTGGTACCTCTGGAAACTTGAATTTTGACCTGGTCATCTTTCTATCGCTCCTGTCTGTTTCCACAACTACATTGGGTCTCCAAGGGCATGGTGTATCTGTCCAGATCTGATGCTTGCTTATATTCTGCAGTTTTGGCTTGGTTTGTTAAAATGTGTTGTTGGGGTTTACCCCTAAAATTTAAGGTTACTGTTTTATCTTCCCTGTCTCTGTAAGGCATCTTTTCTTAGACTCTCTGGAGCCTCCCTCTTCTAAAGTTGCCCATAACCCTGAGGAAAACTAATAGACTACACTGCCTGTAACTAGACTGTTAACTTCAGGGATCAGGGACATGCTTCTGTAGTAAACCATTTGTGGCTGTATTTCCACAGCTGTCATGTTGTTGTTACTGTTGTTTCCTTTTCTTTCTTTCTTTCTCTCTCTCTCTTTTTTTTTTTTTTTTTTTTTTTTTGGTGAGGAGGATTGGCCCTCAGCTAACATGTTACCAATCTTCCTCTTTTTGCTTGAGGAAGATTGTCACTGAGCTAACATCTGGGCCAATCTTCCTCTATTTTGTATGTGGGATGCTGCCACAGTGTGGCTTGATGAGTGAATGGTATATAAGTCTGCACCCGGGATCTGAACCCATGAACACTGGGCGACCGAAGGGGAGCATGCAAACTTAACCATTACACCATCAGCTGGCCACCACTGTTGTTTTCTTAAGGTAATTTCAAATACAGAAAAACCAAGTTCTTGGAAAAGGTCAAGATCGAAATCATGCCATGAAAATTTGGTTTATCATAAAAAGAGAAAGGAGAAATACATTCCAAGGATATACATGAAAATGTTCATTTCAGTTGCCTTGATGAGCATTGACATTGCTATGTTGCCTCCATATGTTGTAAAATAGAAAATACCATGTATCATTCACAATTACTAGAAATATAAAACAGAAAAATGTAACCCATGGTCACTGGAAACAGATACAGAGATAAGCAGATGTTAAAACTGGTAAATAAGGACTTTAAAATAACTATAATAAATACATTAAAGAATCTACAGGAAAAGATAGAATGAGTAAGAAATAGAGAATTTCAGGAAATATATGAAAACTATAAGAACCAAATGGAAATATTAAAACTAAAGAATAAATGAAAAATAAATTGGATGAGATTAATGCAGAACAGAAGAGCTTAAAACTAAGTCAAAAAATAAAATAAAACACAGAGGGTTTTTTTCTTAATTAAAAGGGACTCAAAGACCTATGAGACTGAACCAAATGGGAGAAGAAAGAGAGAATGAAGTAGAAAAAAATAATTGAAGAAATATGGCTGAAGTTTTTCCAAATTTCATCAAAAATACCAACTGGTCCAAGAGCCAGCATACCTGAAGCAGGAAGAAGAAAAAGAAAACCGCATGCACACCGTAACAGTCAAACTGCTGAGAACCCGAGATAAATGTAAATTCTCAAAAGCAGCCCGAGGAGGGAAAAAGTCACATTACTAAGTAAAGATCTGATAGCTTACATTTCTTTAGAAACAATATAGGCCCGGAGAAAATGGAATGATATCTTTAGGTGCTAAAGGGAGGATTGTCAAATTTAGGATCAATACACAGGAAAACATCTTTCAAAACTGAAGGCAAATTAAACATTTTGAGATGAACAAAAAACAGAATTTGTCCACCAGTAACCCATCCTGCAGGAATGCTGAGGGAAATGCTGGAAGAATTTCCAGATGCAGATTCAGGTCTCCAGGAAGGAACGAAAGCTCTGGAAATGGTGACTAGATTATGTGGATCAATATGAAAACAATTTTCCTTTCTTAAAGAAAAATCAAATGGTTGTTCAAAGTAAAATGAATGACAGTGTACTGTGGGGTTTGTATCATATGTGGGAATAAAACATATGGCCATAGACAATTAACAAGTGTCAAAGAAGAAAGCTACATGAGCATCTGCAGGATAAAGCTAAAACAGATGTTAAAGGGAAGTTTATGAATTAAAATGCTTATTTTAGAATTATGACTTGAAATACTTATTTCAGAAAAGAAAGTTTAAATTATTTAAGCATTACCTTAGGCTAGTAAATGAAGAGTAAATTAAATGCAAAGGAAGTAAAATAAAGTAATTAAGAGGAGAAATCAATGAAACTGAAAATAGAGAAAATCAACAAAGCAAAAGTAGGTTTTTGAAAAGTCTAATATTCATCGCTAGGGCTTCCATAACAAAATCCCACAGACTGAGGGGCTTAAACAACAGACATTTATTTTCGCACAGTTCTGAAGGCTTGAAGTCCGAGACTAAGGCGCTGGCAGGGTTGGTTTCCTCTGAGGCCTCCCCTTGGCTGCAGATGCCCACTTCTTGCTGCCTCTTTGCGTGGTCGTCACTCCTGCACCCCTGGCGTCTCTCTCTGTGTTCCAATCTCCTTAAAAGGACACCAGTCATTTGGATTAGGGCCCACCCTAATGCTCTCATTTTCACTTAATTGCCTCTTTAAAAGCCCTTTCTCCAAACACAGTCAGTTTTGAGGTACTGGGGGTTAGAGCTTCAGTACATGAATTTGGGGGGAACGTCAGTCAGCCCATAACTCTGGTGGAACAAATTAGCAATATCAGGAATGAAAGCAAGAACATTATAGATATTATAAAGATTAAAAGGATAATGAATATTTTGAACAACTTTGACAATAAATTTAATAACTTAGATGAAATGGACAATTTCTTCCAAGAACACAACAAAAATACAATATCATAATTGAAACTCTAAAATAGAAACTCTGAAAAGCTCTATTTCTCAAATAAATTGAATTTGTAGCTAAAAACCTTCCCACAGAGATGAAAGGAAGGTTTTGGTTCTACCAAGGCACTTACGCTCCTACAGCTTATCTCTTGTGAATTACAACTAAAACCTCTTGAGAATATTCATAAAGCAACTACCTAAGGGTTCTGAGAAGAAAACAAAAACAGATGGATTGTGGAAGGAAGTTGGAAAAGCAATCCATACAGGGGTGAATTCCCTGAGTTTCTTTTGTCTCAGCTAAGCCCCCAAGGGCAGACTCAGCTGGAGAAATGTGTGGTCACGTAGATGGCCAACTTCCAACAGAATCTTGCTTTCCTGTCCAAAGGAACCAAGAAGAGGGCAACTTGCAGGCCAGGAAGTGTAACACGAATTCTGGAAAGGAGAGACTTGAGGAAGGGGATTACCCAATTCACTGTAACACTTAGGCTCACCCCTGAGTTGTGCATGGACAGGGAAAATTTAAAACACAACCTTTCACATTTAGATCATGCTCAAGCCTGATACTAAGCCCCGAGAAACACATGTGCAAGACAGACCCGAAACAATATAGCAAAGGCTTTATGACCTGAGCTAAGATTTAAACCATGGCCCTGACATGGACATCCTGAGTGAGGGATGTGTGGGAAAGTCAAAAAAGAAAACAGCTTTGAAAAGGCTTTGAAAAGACAACTGACATTGGAAGCACTGCCCACAGAAAGCAAGACACAACTTTTGGTCTGAGCCTAAGCTGGGTTGATAGGTTAAGAAAAAAATTTAACATCCTCCGTAAGATTTTAAGAGAACCCACCATCTACACAGTATCACAGTGGAATTTTTTCGGACAGAATCCAAAATTACTTGTCATAGAAAGAACAAGGAAAGTGTGACCAATTCATACAGAGAAAGACAACCAACAGATTTCAAGACATAGCTGTGGCATTCAAGACTGTAGTACTGGCAGAGGGATAAACACGCAGATCAATGGAACAGAAGAGACAGCCCCAAAATAGTTTCACACGAGTATAAGCCAACTGGTATTTGACAAAGTTGCAAAAGCAATTCAATGGAGAGGGGACAGTCTTTTCAACAATGTGTGCTGAAGTGCTATCCAATGTGCGATAGTGCTTTCCAACAATGTGCCGGAGCAACTGGATATCCATAAGCAAAAGAATAAGCCTCGACCTAAAACTCACACCTTATACAGAAATTAACTCAAAGTGAATCATAGATTTAAATGCAAAGCATAAAACTATAAAACTAAAAGAATATAACACAGGAGAATAAAACATAGTGCAATTCCAAACCCTGGTGAGGATATGGAAAAACTGGATCTCATACATTGCTGGAGGGAATATAGAATAGAACAGCCACTCTAGTACATAATTTGGTATTTTCTTTCTCTTTCTTTCTTTTTTTGAGGAAGACTGGCCCTGAGCTAACATCCATGCCCATCTTCCTCTACTTTACACGTGGGACGCCTAGCACAGCATGGCTTGACCAGCGGTGCCATGTCCACACCCAGGATCCGAACCGGCAAACCCCGGGCTGCCAAAGTGGAAGGTGTGCACTTAACCACTGCGCCACTGGACCGGCCCCTGGCATTTTTTTTAAAATGTATACATACATTTATCAAACAACCCAGCAATTACTCTTGACATTTATTCTAGAGAAATGAAAACTTATGTCTTCATAAAAACCTGAACATGATTGTTCATAGCTTTATTTATAATAGCCCAAAATTGGAAACAACCAAATATCTCTCAATAGGTGAGTGGTTAAACAAACTGATATATCCACACTATGGAATTCTACCCAGCAATAAAAAGGAAAAAACTAGTTATACAAATAGAGAGGTGAAATGTACATAGACGTACATATACATAGGTGAAATGTAAATGAAAAGATACACTGTGCAAACACTAACCGAAAGAAAACTGGAGTAACTATATTAATATCAAGGTGTACAAATCTACTATCATAATGGGTGACATCAGCACCCCCTCTCAGTAACTGATAGAACAAGTGGACAGAAAATCAATAAGGATATAGATGTGAATAACAGTATCAACCGACTTGACCTGATATTTATAGAACACTCCACCTAACACAGCCAAATACACATTCTTTCAAGTGCACATGGAACATTCACCAAGATAGAGCACATTGTGAGCCATAAAACGAGCTTGAGACTTTTCTTTTTTGAGGAAGATTAGCCCTGAGCTAACTACTGCTAATCCTCCTCTTTTTGCTGAGGAAGACTGGCCCTGAGCTAACATCCATGCCCATCTTCCTCTACTTTATATGTGGGGTGCCTACCACAGCATGGCTTTTGCCAAATGGTGCCATGTCTGCACCTGGGATCCAAAGCGGTGAACCCTGGGCCACCGAGAAGCAGAATGTGTGAACTTAACCACTGCGCCACCAGGTCGGCCCCTTAAGACACTTTTTAAAATTATAAATCATACCCAGTATGTTTTTTGAACATAATAGAATTTAAAAATCTAGAAAAATTCCTAAATATTTAGAAATTTTATAGCACATTTCTAAATAACCTAATGGTCTAAGAGGCAGTCACAAGGGAAATTAGAAGGGCCAGCCCAGTGGCACAGTGGTTGGGTATGCACACTCTACTTCAGCAGCCTGGGGTTCACAGGTTCGGATCCCGGGCATGGACCTAGCATCACTTGTTAAGCCACACTGTGACAGCATCCCACATAAAATAGAGGAAGATTGACACAGATGTTAGCTCAGGGCCAATCTTCCTCACAAAAAAAAGAAAAGAAAAAAAATTAGAAAATATTTTGAATTGAATGGAAATGAAAAAGCACAACCTACCAAAATGTGTGTGATAAAGCTCACACAAGCGCTTAGGGGAAATTTATAAGTGGAAAGGGGAAATTTATAAGTAAGTGCTTATAAAAGAAGAGCAGTCTCAGAGCTGGCCCTGCGGCTTAGTGGTTAAGTTTTGCGCACTCTGCTTTGGTGGCCGAGGTCCGCAGGTTCAGATCCTAGGTGCAGACCTACACCACTCATTAGCCACGCAGTGGCAGCGACCCACATATAAAATAGAAGGAGACTGACACAGATGTCAGCTCAGGGTGAATCTTCCTCAGGAAAAAAAAAAAAAAGAAGACCAGTATCAAGTCATCCAAGTTTCTACTTTAAGAGACCATAAAAAAGAGCAAATTAAATCCAAAGCAGGCAGAAGGAAGGACATAGTGCTAAGAGCAGAGATCAATAAAATAAAAAACAGAAAAACAATTGAGAAAATAAAAGCAAAAGCTGATTCTTTGAGAAGAACAATAATTGATAAACCTCCAACCATAGTAATAAAGACAAATAGAAGACAAAAATCACTAATATCAGGAATGAGTGGTGACATCACTACAGAATATGCAGAAATTAAAAGGATAAAGGAATACAGTTGTCCCTCCGTATCCAAGGGTGATTGGTTCCAGGACCCCCACGGATACCAAAATCCACAGATGCTCAAGGGCCTTAGTCAGCCCCCTGCATTGCGGGTTCCACATCTGCAGATTTAACCAACCACAAATCATAAACATGGAACTCGATCTGAGGTTGGCTGAATCCAGGGATGAGGAACCTGCAGGACACAGAGGGCCAACCATATTACAAACAACTTTATAGCATAAATTTGAAAACTCAGATGAAAAGAACAAATCTCTTGAAAGAGAAAAACTAAAAGAGCTCACTCAAGATGAAGTGGATAACTTGAACAGTCCTTTACTAGAAGAATTGAATTTGTAGCTAAAAGTCTTCCAACAAAGAAAACCTCAGGTCCAAACAGCTCCACTGGTGAGTTATACCAAACACTTAAGGAAGAAATAATACTAATTATACACAAACTTTTTCAGAAAATAGAATAGAAAATATTCTAATTCACAGGGCCAGCATTACCTTGATATCAAAAATAGAAAACTATGTAACAATACAAGAAAACCACAGAAATATCTCTTATGTACATTGACACAAATATCCTCAACAAAATATTAGCAAATTGAATCTAACAATAGATAAAGATGTATTATCATATATCATGACCAAGTGGGATTTCTTCTGGGAATACAAGACTGGTCCAACATTCAAAAACAGTCAATGTAGGGACCGGCCCCATGGCTAAGTGGTTAAGTTCACACGCTCTGCTTTGGCAGCCCAGGGTTTCGCCAGCTCGGATCCTGGGTGCAGACATGGCACAGCTCATCAAGCCGTGCTGTGGCGGTGTCCCACATAGCACAACCAGAAGGACCTACAACTAGAATATATTACCATGTACTAGGGGGGCCATGGGGAGAAGAAAAAAGAAAGAAGATTGGCAACAGATGTTAGCTCAGGTGCCAATCTTTAAAAGCAAAAAAAACCAAAACAAAACCAATCAATGTAATTCACCATATTAACACACTTGAAAAAGAAAAATTATATTGCCATCTCAGTAAATGCAGAAAAGGCATCTGACAAAATTCAGTACACATTCATGAGTTTAAAACTCTCAACAAACCAGTAATAGAAGGGAACTTCCTTAATTTTACAGAGGACATCTACAAAAAACCTACAGCCATTATCATACTTAATGACCAAAGACTGAATGCTTTCCCTATAAGATCAGCAATGAGGCAAAGTTGGGAAAGGCAGTCTAATGTGCACTGTCTTTTGACCCCCATCTTGTCACGGGAGAACAGGTCTTGGGCCTGGAACACCTCCTCACCCAGAGATTAGGAGCCCATACAGCCAGTGCTGGGCTTACCATCTTGGTGGGAGTATCTTCCCCTGTTTCAGACTCAATGTGTACTCCTTTGTTCTGCTTAAGCGTGTGTGTCAGTGGCCCTCAGGCACGGGCGTATTTCAGTATTTCAGTATTTCATTTCATTTCAAATACCCTTCAGTATTTCAGACCCCCTGGAGGTGGAGGAAGGGTCTTTCTGCTATAGCACAAGAATAGTGTGTGCAGGCTAACTGCTCTGTGTTGGCTGCCTCGTGGGACCCACTGGCCATGAGGGACTCATGGACGGATGCTATTGGAGTTGATCTTTCTCTGTGTAAATAAAACTGTTCTTCCGTCCAGTGCTTGGCTGTGTTGTGTTTTCCTGGGCAACTCCAATACCAAGATGTGGTGGGTGGAAATGTTTGGACTTTTATTCCCGGTGATTGGCATAGTGATGATCTTTGCTACCCTCCACGCTGTTGGGGTCCTCTCCTGGCTTTGGTAACTAGTGCACAGGGTTCTCCTTGTCAGCAAGGATGTGTTCTTTCAACATGCCTACATCCTGGAGGTTCTAGCCAGTGTAATAAAGTCATGAAAAAGAAAAAAAAAAGGGCACATATATTGGAAGAGAAGAAATAATATTGTCTATATTCAGAGAGAGCATAATTGTCTACATATGAAATCCCAAAGAATCTGAAAAAGTAGTACTAGAAGTAATTAGTTAATTTAGCAAGATTCAAGGTCAGTATAAAACATCAGTGTGTTTCTCTATATAAGCAGTGAACAATTGGAATCATTTTTTAAAATATCATTTGTAAAAGTACCAAAAGACAGGAGGTATTCAGGTATGAATCACACACAAAAATGTGCCAAATCTACATGATGAAAACCAGAAAATGCTGACGATCTATGACCCAATGAAATAAAGGAATATATCATGTTTACCGATTGGAAGACTCAATATTGTTAAGCTGTCAGTTATCCAGAGATCTACATCATTTACACAATCTCACTCAAAATCCAAGCCAAACTTTTTGTAGAAATTGACAAGATGATTACAAAATTTATGTAGAAAATAAAAAGAAATAGCCTAAGAAATTTTGAAAAAGAACAAAGTTGGAGAATTCACACAACCTGATTGTAAAACTTACTGTAAAACTACAGTAATCAATGTAGCATTGGTGAAAAGATGGGCACATAGATCAGTGGAAGAGAAAAGAGCCCAGAAACAGACCCACACACATAGGACCAAGTGATTTTTTACATACGTGCAAGGGCAGTTCAATGGAGAGTAGATAGTCATTTCAACAAATCGTGCTGGAACAAGTGAACATCCCTATGCAAAATAGTGAAACCCAACCCATACCTCATGCAAAAATTAACTCAAAATGAATCAGATCAAAAGGTGAAAATCTAAAACTATAAATTTCTATGGAAAAAAAAAAACAGGAGAAAAATCTTGGTGACTATGGGTTAGGCCAAGATATCATAGTTATGACACTAAAAGCATGATACCAACATGAAAAAAATTGATATTAGACTTTATAAAAATTGAAAAACTTCTGCTCTGCAAAAGACACTGTTAAAGAATGAAAAAGCAAGCCACAGACTGAGAGGAAATCTTTGCAACTGATATATCTGGTAAAGGACTTGTACTCAAAACATAAAAATAACTCTCAAAACTCAACAATAAGATAACAAACAACCCAATTTAAAAAAATGAGCAAGAGATTTAAACAGGCATTTCACCAAAGAAGACATATGGATGGCATATAAATCGATGAAAAGATGCTCAACATCATAAGTCATTAAAGAAAGGCAAATTAAAACCACAATGTGATATCAGTATAGACTGCTGGAATGGCTAAAATTAAAAAAAAATACTGACAATACCAAGTTTTATGAGGATGCAGAGCAACTGGAACTCTCATACGTTACTAGTGGGAATGCAAAATGGTATAGGCACTTCGGAAAACAGCCTGGCAGGTTCTCATGAAGGTAAACATACCCTAACCACACAACCTCACAATCCCACTTCTAGGTACTTACCTGAGAGAAATGAAAACTTATTTAATTCATAGGTTCACAGAACTCATAGTACTGTACACCAAAACAGTGTTAATTTTACTGTAAGTTATACCTAGATAAAAAGAAACAAAACACCTCTGACAAAAAAAAAAAAAAACGCTTCAAGTTTCACTACTGAATTCTATCTATCATACACTTAAGGAAGAAATAATTCTAATCTTTCACAAACTCTTCCAGAAAATAAAGGGAACATTCTCCAATATTTTTCATGAAGCCCACAGAAACTTGATACTAAAACCTATCAAATTCAATAAACATAGGTACAGAAATCCTCATACACACATAAAAAAGTTAGCATAGGGATCCAGGAATTTATGAAAACAATAGTACATCATGACCAAGTGGGGTTTATCCTAGAAATGCAAAGTTAGTTCAAATATCAATGAGTTGTTGCTTGATGGATATAGAATTTTAGTTTTGCAATTTGAAAAAGTTTTAGAGATCTGTTACAGAACACTATGCTTCACATATATTTTTTTTTTTGAGGAAGATTAGCCCTGAGCTAACATTTGCTGCCAATCCTCGTCTTTTTGCTGAGGAAGACTGGCCCTGAGCTAACATCCGTGCCCATCTTCCTCTACTTTATATGTGGGATGCCTACCACAACATGGCTTGCCAAGTGTTGCCATGTCCACACCTGGGATCTGAACCGGCGAACCCTGGGCCACTGAGAAGCGGAACATGCGAACTTAACCTCTGGGCCACCGGGCCGGCCCTGCTTCATATATTTTGATGATCTGTTATTAGGTGTGTAAATATTTATAATTGTTATATCTCTTTGCTGTTTTGAACCTTTACTAATATATAATGTTCTTCCTTGTCTCTTGTAGCCTTTTTTAATTAAAGTCTATTTTGTCTGATATTAGTATAGCCGCCCCTGTTCTCTTTTGGTTACTGTTTGCATGGAGTATCTTTTTCATTCCTTTCACTTTCAATCTGTTTGTGTCTTTGCATCGCAAGTGAGTCTCCTGCAGACACCATATAGTTATATTGTGTTTTTATCCATCCTGCCAATCCCTGTCATTGTAATTGGAGAGTTTAATCCATTTACATTTAAAGTTATTACTGATAAGGACTGAATTCTGTAATTGTGTTATATACTAATTCAATCTCCTTACTAGTAATTGGTCTGTTCAGATTTTCTATTTATTCATGATTCAGTCTTGGTAGGTTGTACGTTTCTAGGAATTTATTTATTTCTTCAAGCTTTCCTAATTTGTTGGTGTATAACTGTTCATAGTAGCTTTTTATGATCTCTAGTAGTTCTGTGGTATCAGTTGTAATGTCTCCTCTTTTGTTTTGATTTTATTTGAGTCCTTTCTCTTTTTTCTTGGTGAGTCTAGCTAAAGGTTTTTCAATTTTGTTTATCTTTTCAAAGAACCAGCTCTTAGTTCTATTGATCTTTTATATTATCTTTTTTGGTCTCTATTTTATTTATTTCCACTTTGATCTTTATTTCTATCCTTCTACTAACTTTGGGCTTAGTTGTTCTTTTTTTTAGCTCCTTCAAGTGTAAACTTGGGTTGTTTATTTGAGGTCTTTCATTTTCTTAATGAAGGCATTTATCCCTCTTAGAACTGCTTTTGCTGCATCCCATAAGTTTTAGTATATTGTGTTTACATTTTCATTTGTCTTAAGATATTTTTTTATTTCCCCTTTGATCTCTTCCTTGATCAATTGGTTGTTCAGGAACTTGTTGTCTAGTCTCCATATATTTGTGAATTTTCCAGTTTTCTACTTATAATTAATTTCTAGTTTTATACCATTGTAATCAGAAAAGATACTTGATATGATTTCAGGCTCCTTAAATTTATTAAGACTTGCTTAGTGGCCTAACATACAGTCTATCCTGAAGACTATTCCATGTGCGCTTGAGAAGAATGTGTTCTGCTGCTATTGGATGGAATGTTCTGTAAGTGTCTGTTAGGTTCATCTGACCTAACATGTAGTTTAAGTCCAATGTTTCCTTATTGAATTTTCTACCTGGATGATCTGTAGGTTGTTGAAAGTGAGAAGATTTAATGAATTTTCAAGCTATAATAGAAAACTACTAAGCAATTTCTCCCCTGAGACTGTCTTGGGTCCTCTAAACCACTCCATGTATGCTTTACCCACCTTTGCTATCAGTTCCCCTAGGGACAGAGTGTGAGAAGCACTGGATTGATGAAGTTGGTTCTCTAGCTAGAGTGACATCATCTCCGATATAACCATGTTCCAGCAGGCAGGTGACTCACATGGAAAGATTGGTACAACACTCCTGAAGCTATTTTTCTCCTCTATCTCTGCTCTCTCCTCTTCTTCACATCCTTTGAAGAGGCACCATGGTGCAGGTTAGGAGTGTGAACTGTGGAGCCAAACTTCCTGGGTTCAAATCCTAGCCCGCCGACTCAGTAGCTATTTAGTCCTGGGAAATTTAACTTAACCTCTTTCCGCTGGGTCATATCATCCGTAAAATGGATAAAATAGTGTTTATTTGGTAGGATTATTATAAGGACTATATAAGAATATTTGTAAAATGCTTAGGTCAATGACTATCTGTGCCAATTTAATTGGGTTCCTATTTCCTATGCCTGGAACATACAAGTGTGATATTAGTGTTCCTGAAATCTCTCTCCAACACAGAGGTGGGAAGAGTCCTTGAAAGAATAGATCTTGTCTCTCTTCTTCCTCTCTCTCAATCCCTCTCCAACTCTGGCTGCCTCATTCACTCAACAAATATTTACTCAGCACCTTCTAAGTACCAGGCACTATTTTAAGCTGGCGACTATATTTTGAAGCAGAAAAGCATTGTCCCTGTCTTCTTACAGTATAATGAAACAAATCAGCCCTTGAGCAGCTATGACAATGCAATGCAGTGGAGAGGGGGAGGGGAAGGCAATGCAAGGTATTCTGTGTCTATTCTGTCTCTAGGTTTCTTTTTCCGTCTCTCTCCGTTTATGTCTGTCTCTATCCCTCTTTCCGTGTCTCTCTGTGTGTATGCCTCTTAAAGGAAATAACTGAGAAATTTCCCAAAGCACAGGAAGAACTGGCTTCTTCTACTAGAAAAGTTGACAGATTTCAAGTATCATTAAGTGAGTGCAGTTAACCGGAGATAGTCTGCTAGCAGTCAGTTCTACTCAGCAGGCGGCAGGAGTGTCCACTGCATAAATCAATCCAGTCATTCTCATCTTTCCAAGACCTACATTAAAGTGCTTCTAATTTGATGTGTGGGATCTTTTAAATCTTAAGCTGTAGAATTGGTACACAGTAAAAATGACTATTGGTATTGCCATGTTAAAACTGGCACATTGGAATAAGTTTCTACAGATTACTATTGATTTTGCTCTCCCACAAAGATTTGGCCTCTCCTTACACTTCCAAACAACAAAATTTTCTACCTTTACCTTCAGCAGATAATCTCAACGGGAGACAGGGATGGAGGGAAAAACATACTCAAGACATCAGCCTCACCAGCTGGGCAACCTTGAGCTTCTTAAAGTTCTACAAATGGAATTGTTAGGGTAAAGGATATTCCTGTTTTCTTCATTTAAAAAATATTATTATTATTTTTTTTATTTACTTATTTTTTGGTGGTGAGGAAGATTGGCCCTGAGCTAACATCCGTGCCAGTCTTCCTCTATTTTGTATGTGGGACAGCACCACAGCATGGCTTGATGAGCAGGGTGTAGGTCCATGCCTGAGATCCGAACCTGCAAACTCCAGGCCACTGAAGTGGAGTGCACAAACCCAACCACTATGCCACTGGGCTGGCCACCCTCCAAAAAATTATTTTTAACTGTGATAAAAAGTACATAAGATAAAACAGACCATCTTAACCTTTTTGTGTGTGTGTGTGAGGAAGATTGTCCCTGAGCTAACATCTGTTGCCAATCTTCCTCTTTTTGCTTGAGGAAGATTGTCGCTGAGGTAACATCTGTGGCAATCTTGCTCTATTTTATGTAGGATGCCACCACAGCTGGCTTGACGAACGGTGCTAGGTCTGCATCCGGGATCCAATCCTGCAAATCCTGGGCCACTGAAGCAGAGCGTGCAAACTTAACTACTATGCCACTGGGCTGGCCCCTGTCTTAACCATTTTTAAGTGTGTACTTTAATAGTGTTAAATATATTCACATTGCTGTGCAACAGATCTCCAGAACTTTTTCATCTTGCAAAACTGAACCTCTGCATCCATTAAAAGACAACTCTGCATTTCCGCCACCCTCCAGCCCCCGGCAACCACTATCTGACCTTCTGTTTCTATAAATTGGACTACTTTAGATACGTCATATAGTGGAATCACACAGTGTTTGTCTTTTTGTAAGTGACTTATTTCACAGAGCATAATGTCCTCAAGTTTCACCATGTTGTAATACGTGTCTTTTTTGTAGGATGTTGTATTTTTTGTTCTACTTTCTGAGAGATTTCTCAACTGCATCCTCTACTTTTCCCACAAATTATTTTTCACTATACAGTCTCCTTTTAATTAAGGAGGTGAGCATAAAAATAAAATACCATAATTATAAAAATAATATACTTAGCAGGAATTAATTAAATAAATACAAACATAAAATCTTGGGATTTTTGGCCACTCTATTTTTAAATCAATTTCATTGAATTATAATTTACATATAAAAATTAACCAATTTTTAGGGCTGGCCCCATGGCCGAGTGGTTAAGTTGGCATGCTCCTCTTCAGCGGCCCAGGGTTTCACTGGTTCAGATCCTGGGCATGGAGGACATGGCACCACTTGTCAGGCCATGCTGAGGCGGCGTCCCACATTCCACAACTAGAAGGACCCACAACAAAAAATACACAACTATGTACCGGGGGGCTTTGGGGAGAAAAAGGAAAAATCAAAGAAGAAAAAAATTAGAGGCCAGCCCGGTAGCGCAGCAGAATTCGTATGTTCCACTTCGGTGGCCCGGCGTTCACTGGTTCGGATCCTGGGTGCAGACCTATGTACCGCTTATCAGGCCATGCTGTGGCAGGCGTCCCACACATAAAATGGAAGAAGATGGGCACAGATGTTAGCTCGGGGCCAGTCTTCCTTGAAAAAAAAAATTAACCAATTTTTAAATGTTCAGTTACTTTTAACAAAGGTATACAGTTCTATAACCATCACTACAATCATAATATGTAACATTTCACCTCAAAAACTTCCCACATGCCCATTTTAGACAATCCCCTCCTCCCATCTCTGACCCCTGGAACCACTGCTTGGGGTGGGGGCTATACTGGAATTCCCTGTACTATCTTTATAGTTTTTCTGTAAATCTAAAATTATTCCAAATACAACGTTCAGTTAAAAGAAAGAGAGACCACAAGACCTGTCCTCACCTGTTATTCATTGTGCTGTCCTGGAACCACTGTCATTCCATCACTTATCGCCCCAAAGTGGGCTGCCACCAGTATTAATTTCGTATGGCTGCTGTAACACAATTACCACAAATTTAGTGGCTTAAAACAAGCCAAATTTATTATCTTAAAGTTCTGGAGATAAAAGTTAGAAAATCAAGGTCCTAGCAGAACTGTGTTCCTCCTGGAGGCTCCAGAGGAGAATCTGCTGCCTTGTCTTTCCAGCTTCTGAAGCTTATCTGCATTCCTCGGCTCACGATCTCTTTCTCCTTCTTTAAGTCCAGCAGCACAACATCTTCAAAGTTTTCTCTCTCACATACTTATGCTTCTGTTGTCACATCTCCTTCTGTGACTCCGACCCTCCTGCATCTCTCTTATAAGGACCCTGTGACGACACTGGGCCCACCTGGGTAATCCAGGCCACTCTTCCCATCTGACGGTCCTCAGCCCAATCACATCTGTAAAGTCCCTTCTGCTATGTAAGGTGGCATGTTCATAAGTTTCACAGTTTAGGATGTGGACATCTTTGGGGATCACCTTTCTACCTAACACACACACCTATGAAATTCTAGGAAAGTTGGTTACCTGCAGGATACCAATATGGCCTTATTTACCGTGGCAAATTTCTGAACCAAGTTTTACCATACTTTGATTTGGGAGGAATGACCACAAGAGACAGGGATGGAAAGCTGGGGAGAACTGCCTATCTTACTCTGATGCCTTGGCAGGGGTTTCAATCTGTCACCTGAGCAGAGGGACTGTATTTTAATGATCTAGGGCAGGGTGAGACTTACTTGATATGGATGTTCCTAGATTGTGACCATAAACCTAGACACCACTTATGATGGAGAGATCACCCTATGTAGCAACTGGAACAATCTGATACGATGACAATCCGCAGGGACAGGTGGCGAGGGAGATACACTGATTACTTAATCCTGGGGAATGCCTAATTGCCGTAAAATTTCCCAAGTGTATGTAGCAGTCTAGGTCAACATTAGAAAGACAACGCTTTGCTTCAATTAGAAGATGGTATCAGAGACCTCACCATGCTAACTAAGCAAAGAATACAGAACACTACTAACTCTGCCATTGGCCATCAGTGTCCTCTGACATAGGGGCTGAAGGGAGAAAGTACATGAGGTACTCATGTGTTCAGTAAACGGGTGGACAGTGGTTAAAATATGATCTTAATCAAAGGGGGCATGCTACCTACGGTCACTGCTGAGAACAGGTGGATCCCATAGGTCATAGACAGAGGTGCTGAGTGCGCTGAGGTGTAGCAGATCCAGGTAGAGAAGCTAATGGGTAGTAGACACTACCGATAAAAATAATCAGGGTCACATGCAATTGGCCTTCTAGAATCTGTTTGGGGCTTGGGCAGTGGCAGGAAAGAATTTTACAGAAAGAAAAGTTACAGATTATACAACTGACCATGAATGATTACCACTTGTGCTGAATATTTTCTTTTTTCTCTTTCAAATCCACTCTCCACTGTTTTCCTCCCTTCTCGGTACTCTAGGAAATTGAACTGCATGGATGGCTTCCATACCTTCGGGCTTCCTCTTGGGTTTGGCCAAATGGGAGGCACTGGCAGGAGGACAGAAGGAGGGAAGAGAGTGAGGGAAGGCATTATTCCTCCAGCTCCCTGCCCGCAGGCTCACCTGGGTTTTCTCTGTCTACACAGGCCACCATTACAACTTCTCTCACCAGGTGCCAGTACCTGGCCTTCTCCTTTTCTCTTCAGGTGGGTGGGGAGAGAGGATGGGGGATAACAGCTCCGGAGGACTTTAGCCCAGGGTGTTTCACCTTCCCTTAAGGATTCTTTGAAGCCTGCCCAAACCTTTGTAAACAGCCCCTTTACCAAGCACTCCTCAAATACCCCCTTAAAAAAGCCATCCACCTCTGATTGATACGTCACTCAAACTAAGGAACAGATCCTACACCCAGGGGACTCATGAGCCTGGGGAGTTCAGGGGTGGCTTGGGGCACTGGGAGGTGCTTCTGAATAACAGCATTTAGATTTTGATTTAAAGGATCGCAGCCACCCTTGATAGAGGGAAATGCCTGTGTAACACTTTGGGATTCATTTATTCAATAAATAATTATTGAGCATTTGTTATCTGCCAGGCACAGGGGCTACAGCAGTGAAGAAAAATCAACACTCCCCCACCCCGTGCTAATGGACCCCTATGCAGGTGGAGGAGACAGATGATGAACAGAATAAATAAAATGTATACCATATGTTAGACGCTTTGAAGGAAAAATAAAGCCGGGAAGAGATATGGGGGAGCTGGAAAAAACTGGATGCTCAGGGAAAGCTTTAGTGAGAAAGTCACATTTGAGTAACGACCTCAAAGAAAGATGGCAAAATAGTTGCTCGGATATACAAACAGGACTTAGGATGTGAAATAAGTCCTTGAATCTTTACCTACCAGAGAGATTGTGCTGCTTCTGTGACACTACATGAAACGAGCTATTTTCCAAAGATGCTCCAGCCAAATTTTCAATATAGCAACTGTCAGTGGTAGTGCTGATGGTGCAGAGGGTGAGCTGAGGGAGAGCGGCCATGCCGGCATCCTTTACAACATTGGGCTGCAAACTCATGCTCTCCCTTTCTAATCCTCAGAACCTGTGTGCAGTATCCCCCCCTTATTCACGGTTTCTGGTTTTGCTTTCCGCGGTTTCAGTTAGCTGTGGTCACACAGTCCAGAAGCAGATGCTCCGCCTTCTGATGTATGATTAGAAGGTCAATAGTCACCTAACACTAGGTCACAAGGCCACATCATCCCCTCGCTTCATCTCATCATGTAGGCGCTGTATCATCTCACATCAGCACAAGAAGAAGACAGGTGAGTACAGCACAATAAGAGATTTTGAGAGAGAGAGAGAGAGACCACATTCACATACTTTTATTACAGCATATTGTTATAATTATACTATTTTATTATTAGCTATTGTTCATCTCCTACTGTGCCTAATTTATAAATTAAACTTTATCATAGGTATGTATGTATCGGAAACAACATAGTATTTCTGGGTTCGGGACTATCCTGGTTTCAGGCATCCACTGCAGGGTCTTGGACCATATCCCCATGGGTAAGGGGGGATGACTGTGTTACACTGTAAGGAAACTGTCTTCCTCTGGTGCTGCTTCTTTTAAAGATGCAGAGAGTTTCTGAAGAGTTGCCCAAAGAAGTGGCAAGAAAAGGGAGTGGTCAATAGCCAGGGACCTTCTGCCCGGGAGGCTCATCCCCATTTCCTCCCTTCCCTACCCCTCAGCTGGAACTCACCAGGAAGAATAAAAACCAGGGCAGGGCTGGGGCCCTCCTGCAGTACACAAGATGGGACCAGGTACCTGATACCTCCAGGAATAAGAGCTCGCGGGCCTGAATAACAAGATACCTGGACCAGCTAGGAATTATGTTCAGTTGCTGCTCGAAACAGAGGCACATCCATAGCGACATATAAGGGCTCATTTCCCACCTAATGGAAGTCCAGGGAAACAGGCAGTCAAAGGCTAATAAAGCTGCTCCACAAAGCCACAGAGGAGCCAGGCTTTCTTCTCCACCATTCTTAGAATGAAGCTTCCACCCTTAAAATCACCAAGTGGCTGCTTGAAAGTTCAGTTATTATATCTGCTTTCCAGGCTAGAAACAGAAGGAAAAACAGAAGGGCCAAGACAACACCTCAGCTGAGCTTTGCCAATGTCCACCTATCACCTTCCACTTAATTTTATGGTGATCAGGAAGTGATGTGTTAAGCATTTTATATTTTTACAGTACTGTTTGTTACTTACAGGCTTTTTATGAATTTTCTTATGTTTTAGAAAACTTATTTGGGGTTTTGGGTTGATGTGAAATGCATTCGAACTTTTATTGGCCAGTGACTTCACTCCCAACATCTCATTTTCAAAAATGGATTAATGACATTAAAAGGAAATGCCTATACTAGGAAAGTCCAATAGTTTACTTAAAAAAATCATTATCATCAAGTTTATTCTAACAATGTAAGCATAATCCATATCAGAGAGGTCTAGCAATATAATTCCTCCCTAATATTCTAAAGCAGATTATCATATGATCAACTCAGAAGACTTTGTAATGATTACCATGTATGCTAAGATTTTTATAAAACCTTTACCAAACATGAAATAGAAGGAAACTCCCTTTTCTTGATAAAGGTTTATTACCAAAAACTTACAGCAAACTTTTTACTTAATGGAAAAAATTTAGATGTATTCTCTTTAAGATCAGGAAAACACAAGGTTGCTCGCATTCATTGGTACTATTTTCCCTGGTTCTGCAGTACCTAGTAAGCTGTATAAGAAAAGAAAAAGAAATGAAATGTAAGAATTGGAAAAAGGAGATGAAGCTCTCACTATTTCCAGATGACATGATCATATGTCTAGGAAACTTAGAATCAACAAGCAAACTATTAGCATGAATCAGAGTATTCAGAATGAGTACCAGATACAAGACAAATTGATACAAATCAATGACATTTCTCTATATGAGTAATAATCAACTAGAATATATAATTTAAACAAAAATATGAGTATCTAAAAAACTTAATTTATCAAATAATATAGAGATTATCTATGAAAAAATATTCTAAACTCTATTAAGAGACAGAAATATTTGAATAAATGGAAAGATATTTTGTAAGTTTAAGGAGATAACATTATTATAAACATATCTATTCTCCCCAAATTAATCCATAAATTCTATGCAATCTCAATAAAATTCCAGCTGTATTTTTTTTTTTTTGGTAGTTCTTACAACAGTCAGAAGTTATTTGAAAGAACAACAGTCCATAGTTGCCTAACTTTTTCAGTTGTAAAAGAAGTGCCACATGGGGAGGAGTAGGTATTAAGACATAGTACAAAACCAGGGAGACAAACCAGAGTACAGGAACAGATAAATACACACTGGAACAGAATGGAGAGTTTAGAGATAGACCCATATATATTTGAGGCTTATTACCCCATGGAAACAGGGAGAAGACCAACTTTTTGATGGATGGTTTTGGGGAAAATAGATAACCATTTGAAGAAAAGTCAGTCATATTCCTTCCTAACATGATAGTTGGAGGTGGATCCTAAATATATTCAAGACTAAATGTGTAAAGTAAATTTATGAAGATAATAGAAAATTCTGTAGGAGATACATCTTTGTGACCCGCTCTGGATGCCACTCACAGACCCAGAAGTCAGGCTGCCTGAGGCTAGGGGCAATGCAATCAAACAGGCCTGGCTGGTTCTTGGGCTCTCTGTCCAAGCTTACCAGGAAGCTGCTCTTTACAGCATGGCTAGCCTGGATCTGGATCTTGGGCAATCAACATGTGGTATGGGGCATTCCTTGCCTGCTGAAGCCCCTAGACCATATAGATGACTATCTCGTTGTTAGTGCCATCAAGTCAATTCTGACTCCTAGGCACCCTGCGGACAGTAGATGAGAACCCTGCCCAGTCGTTTTGCTTCATCCTCTCTCCTTCCAGCACTACCTCAGACAATGCTCCACTGCTATTCACAGGGCTTTCATGGCCAATTTTTTTGGAAGTGAGTGGCCAAGTCCTTCTGTCTAGTCTGGAAGCTCTGCTGAAAACTGTCCACTATGGTGACCCTGCTGGTATCTGCAATCCTGGTGGCAGAGGTTTCAGCATCACAGCAACACTCAGCACCACAGTGTGACAACCACCAGACAGGTGATGAGGTTCTCCGACTGGGAAATGAACCTGGGCCAAATCTTGACCGCCAGACTACATTCCTATCTACCATACAGTAATTTCTAAGGTCGCTAGTTCTTACAAAGTCTCCTGATAGTTGTTGAGAAGCAAGGACCTGACAATTTCCCTGGTCTCTTTGACCGCTGAAATCCCTAAATTCATTGCTTACATCTTTTTTTTTTCCTAAAGAAGCTCCGATGTTTGTGGAGACATGGCTGTCCTGGATCTCGGTAAGCCCAGAATCTCTGTGGTAAGGGGCATTCCTCAGTTCCCTGAACCTTACACATACTCAGAACTTCTTTTACTTTTTTTTGAGTTTTCCAGCTCACAAACTCTTGGGATGTCTCCTGATTGTGGTTGAGGAAGATGGGGGTCTTTCCCCAGGATTCTTTGACCATGGTAGTAATATCTAAAGCCGTCTCTACCGACTTCTTCCAGACATGAAATCTGAGCTCAGAGGGGATGTTCCCCTTCCTTGGTGAGGCTGAAAGGAGCAGGCTTGAGCCCTTGATGTCTGAGCTGGTTGGGAGAGAAGAGGCCAGTCAGGAAGGACTGCCTGGGGTTGACGTCCATGGGACATGGAGAATTGATTCAGATTGAGTTACAGTGCAAGTAGAGGCTGCTGGTGGTGATGCAGAGAGGATTGGTGGTGGGGGATGAAAGACCAATGAATCACTGGGATTCAAGGGTTGGGCCATGACTGGTAGATGTTCATGTCCTGAGAGAGCATGTCGCCAGGTGAGGACATGTAGTCCAGAGACCAAGTAAGGTCTAGTAAGGGAAGGGGGACAAAAATCTGAGTGTGCTTTCACGGGAGAGGGGAAAAGGCAACATGCGGGGGTAACTGAAAGTCCATTACAAACATAGAATCCAGGGCAAAAAGCACCCTGCTGTAAGAGAGGTGCCCAGAGGTAAGGATAAAGCAAAGAAAGGGAGGGGTGGCCAGGCCCAGAGCCAACAAATGTGCTGGTGAGAGAGAGGAGCCCAAATCTGAGCACAAGAAAAGGGAGAGATGGGGAGAGTCGGGGTCTAATGACAGAGAGGACTCTGGCGGCAAGGATAAGACAACTGGTGGAGGAGATACTAAGTAGAAAATGAATAGAGCTACATGGCGAGGGATACCTTTGAGGCAGAGGAAAGGCCACCAATGGGAAAAAGGGGAGAGAGAATGTGGGGCCAGTGTCAGAGGGACTAGTGATGTTAGGATTAAGGCCAGTCATGGACATGGAAGCCAAGATGTAAGGACAGAGGCCATTGTGAAATAGGGTGGAACAGAAAAGGGGGAAAATGAGGGAGAAGAAGCAGAGGCAAGATGGGGCACTGTGAGCAAAGGTGTGACGCTGCAGGTACCTTCTGCCAAGAGGATGGTTGGTAAAGTAGAGTTAGGGACACATACTTGAAGCCTGGAAGAATCAAATCACGTTAATAATGATGCTGCAGCAGCACACTGTGTCAAAAAGACTCAAATGGATGCTAATGATGGGTAAAAATTAGGTATGAACATAGACAGGAACTACAAGGAAACAGAAAAATGAAGACCAACAATTTAATAAGATGGTGGGAAGGTGGGTGTTTTGGTTTGTTTTGGTATTCCTGCTACTGGTGTAACTTTTATTTTCATAACACTAATTTTAAAAATGTAAAGTCACTAATCTTGTAATATAATAATTTATAAAAGAAAAGATTTATCAAATGTCAGGGATATCACTATAGTCACGGAACTCGTCTATTACTGCACACAAAGTACCCAAGTCTTGGTCAAGAATCTACACTGTCTTCATTGATCTCAACAAGAATTCTTGGTTGTTACTCGTTTTATTTCAAAGTTTTGAGACATTTACTTCTGACACACATCATATGCCACATGTGGTTGTTTTCACAATGGCCAGGTATTTTTACAGTTGAGGTCTTAAAATGTGAAGAAAGAAATCTCATCCCAGTAGCAGCATTCATTTCCTTACTCACTCACTCACTCATTCACTCAACAAATATTCCTTGAAGGAAGGAAGCAGCTATTTGGAAAAAGATGTAGGGTGGCTGGTACATGGTGGCCCTCACTTCCACAAGATTTGCTCAGTGTGTACCCCCTAGTCCCTTATTTTGTTTTCCTTTGTTTGAATTCTTTTTTTTTTTTTTTAAGGAAGATTAGCCCTGAGCTAACTGCTGCCAATCCTCCTCTTTTTGCTGAGGAAGCCTGGCCCTGAGCTAACATCCGTGCCAATCTTCCTCTACTTTACATGTGGCACAGCTGCCACAGCATGCCTTGCCAAGCGGTGCCATGTCCGCACCCGGGATCCAAACTGGCAAACCCTGGGCTGCCGAAGCAAAATGTGCACTTAACCGCTGCGCCACCGGGCCGGCCCTGAATTCTTGTCTTGATAACTTTCTCAGTACCTTTGTTCCTCTATGATTGAGGACAAGGATCCATATAAGTAAAACAAATGCTTATTGAAACCTATATACATTTGCCCATGTATAACTATGAACCATGTATAAGCTATGAATAACACTCGGGCCTTTCCACTGAAGAACTTGTGGTATGGCAAGGAGACAGAGAAATAACCTCACAATTAAATGCAGTGTGTGATTGCCCAAAGGGAGATGTACTAGCGCTGGGACAACCCTAAAGCTCTTTCTTCCTACACAGATAATCAATCTGAAAGGAAGGTTCCAATCAATAAGGTGTTCAGGAAATACATCAAAGGAGGAGACAGGCCTCAAACTGTATCAGATTTTTCACGGGATCACATGTCACTTCTGAAATGCGACATAGGAGCACAAGTTTTACAGTCAAAAACCTGTGTTGGAATCCTGACTCACTGCTTACTAGCTAGAGGACCTCTAGAAAGTGAATTAAATCTCTACCAGCCTGAGTTTCCTCATCTGTAAAACAGAAGCAGTAATTCTTTTTTTTTTTTTTTTAAAGATTTTAATTTTTTTCCTTTTTCTCCCCAAAGCTCCCCGGTACATAGTTGTATATTCTTCGTTGTGGGTCCTGCTAGTTGTAGCATGTGGGACGCTGCCTCAGCGTGGTTTGATGAGCAGTGCCATGTCCGCGCCCAGGATTCGAACCAACGAAACACTGGGCCGCCTGCAGCAGAGCTCGTGAACTTAACCACTCGGCCACGGGGCCAGCCCTCAGAAGCAGTAATTCTTAACTCACAGGATTTTTTGCCAAGGTTAAATTAAATGAGATAGTAAATGCGTGTCGTGTAGAGCTTCCCACACAGTTGCTCCATAAATGGTAACTATCGCCCCTCTTCAGACTTAGAGGAGGACTCAGAGGACCACCTTGGTCTACAGCCTGCTGTGTGTGGCGCACTCGTCTCCTGATTTTTCCAGTTAGGGAATATCGAGCTAAACAAATACGATTTCCTACGTCTATACCTGGCTTTATGGGACAGGTCTTATAATTCTAAAGTACATTTTGAGGTGTCTAGTCAAGCAGCTGGACATAGACATGGTAATTGCAAAGAGGTAGGGCTAACCAGGGAAAATGGGAGGACGAAACAATATGTGCCCATTTGGTGAAAGAGCAGTAGGTTGAGGAGTGGGAAGAACCAGAGGCCACAGGAAGAAGTCTAGACAGGAAGGCAGCATTTGATATCGAAGAACAGATTAACAAACAACAGATAATATTAATATTCAGGGTTGATAACTGACTTTAAGAAGATCCAGCCAGAGGAACATGTTGTTCAGCCACGTGGGCAGACAAAGCTCCTCCATACAGGGAGGCAATATTCTGAGTTCCAGGCAGGTGGGCAGGACATGGCGCTGGGCTCAGGCACTAACTCTCAGTCTGAGGAGGCGCCTGGGTATTCATAAGAATATTCCTAAAGAACTGAGGTACCAGGTTACAAGTCAGGGTTTCAAAGAGAACAAAACAGTGATCAAACTGCCGGAACTAATGCTAGATGCAGGGTTTCTCTACCTCAGTGCTACCAACATTTTGGATTGGATAATTTTTTGTTGGGGAGAAGGGGTGCCCTGCATGCTGTAAGATGTTTAGCATCAGCCCTGGCCTCTACCCACGAGATGCCATTAGTATCCCCACCCCAAGTTGTGACAATCAAAAATGTCTCCAGACATTGCCAAATGTCCCAGGGCAAGGAGTGGGAAAAATCAGCTCCAATGGAGAACCACTGGGCTAGAGGGCGCCTGGTGAGAGAGCTGTCCACCAGCGGAGGCGGAGGCAGAGGGTCTCAGGGAGGAGCTGGTCTAGGAGGGGTAACGACCGAGGGGGCCCAGGAACACCAGTGTAGGCAGCATTCTGTCCAGATCCCCATCCCTTTTATCATTTCTGTGTAGCCTGTCCGGTCTTCTCTGTCCCCTTTTTTTCAGCACGCTTTTGCCTCCAAAAGACTGTCCCCTGGGCTTCCGTAGCTTCTTTGCCCCACATACACAAGAGCCAGAGGAACTGGGAGAGATGTGTGTGAGGGACTCCCTGGCCGAAGGGGTTCCCCAAATTCCCCTGCCCTCCCTGGGGCTTTGCCTGATCGGCCTCTTCTACTTCCTTGCCTTCTCCACTCTTACTGGTTTCTTCTGGGAACACGGCCATAATAAATCACAGCATACAAATCTCTCCTGAAGGCCTGCTCCCAGGGAACCCAGCTCAATTCAGCCAGTAAGGCTGGAGTCGAAGGACAGAGTCAGGTGTGAGAAGGAAGTCCAGGAGGGCAGTTCGGAATGAAGACTACGAATGACAAGTCTGGCCTGAAGCCCCCATCAACGTGGTTTCCAGTGGGAGACAAGGCAATGAGACAGGTGATTTAAAGGAGCAAAGGATGACCAGCGTGGTCTTGGTCTCAGGAAAAGGTGGAAAGCAAGAATAAAGCACAAGGTCTTAAAGTGGTACAAAATAATGGAACTATTAGAAAAAAACACCTCTAGAATAATTTGTTGTTAATATTAAATATCTTCACAGAATTCATCACAACCACAGGCTGAAAGAGTCCATAATCCTCTGGACTATGAAAATGCTGCAGTGGAGTATTTCAATCTCTACCTCAGTAACACAGAAAGACCCTGGCAAACCTGTATACTGTCCCCTCCTACTTTTGCTGGTGAAAACATTCTGGGAGCTATGGGAGTGGAGGCCATCGATCAGGGGTGACTGTTGCTTCTGTCTTTTCAGAGCAGAACTATTTCTGCACCATTTGCACTCCAGGATACAAGGAGTTAGGGAAGGACCAGCTAAGAGATGTCTTGTAGTAAAGATGGCTGTTTTGTTAAAAAACTGTTCCTTTATAGTCACTTCAGTGTTACTGCCATTCTACAAAACACCAACCAAACTTTAATGTGCCACGCATAAGAACCATTTTTGTGCTCTGAAAGCAGTTATAACAAAGACAGAAAATAGTGAGTTTAAAAATAATTTTTTTTTGTTTTTTTGAGGAAGATTAGCCCTGAGCTGACTGCTGCCAATCCTGCTCCTTTTGCAGAGGAAAACTGACCCTGAGCTAACATCTGTGCCCATCTTTCTCTACTTTCTACGTGGGATGCCTACCACAGCATGGCTTGATGAGCGGTACCATGTCCGCACCCGGGATCCGAACCGGCGAACCCCAGGCTGCCAACGCAGAATGTGCGAACTTAACTGCTGTGCCACCATGCTGGCCCCTAAAAAATAATTTTGGAGAGTAACCTTAAGAAAGATACAAGCAACTTATCCTTACATCTAGAAACGCAGTGTTGGAAATAGGAAATTATAGGTTCTCTACTCATAATTTGCCTTTTGTAATCATTTCTTTATTCTGTAAAGAAATCATCTGTATTCTTCAGCCAGTATGTAATTTAGACCAGTCAGTAAGTTATAATTTTTAATTCTGAAAATTAAAGCTTAAGGGATTCTTTGAGAATATGTTTTAAGAAATACATAGACAGCATGTACCAAGAGGCATTAAAAACTAACCATTTCTGGTAAAATTCTTTTCAAAGTAAACAAGTAAAAAGTAAAATTCTTTTAAAAGAAAAGTCAAAAAAGAAAATTGTAAAAATGAATTAATTTCAGGAAAAGTAATTCAGAGTGAGAGAATTAATGATGACACAGGAAAAAATAATAGAGTGAGACTACTTAAAACATAATTACTGATAAAAAGTGGGTAAAAAAGCACTTATAAATACATTTGCAAATAAAATTTCTTATTAATTCATTCAACTAACAGACCTCTGATAGGTTTTCTTCAGCATACATGCCTATGTTCTGTACCATGGGAACACCTTACCCTGACCCCATAAAACCAATCACCCTTGACCACAGCTGTTTGGGCCAGGGGTGTCCCCCTGCTCCAAGGACAGTTGATCTGTATTCCCTTCAGTGACCTAGGAAGTGGCCCAGCAAAAAGCATAGCACAATCGGAACACACCATCTATAGTATTCGATTTGCTGAACTACTTAGGCTCTTTTTCTTCAGAAATTTGAATGTGATGCATAAAAGGAAAGTATATAGTTGGTAGGGTAGTGAGACAGAAGCTAAATAGACTGAGAAAGAAGAGCAGCAGAGCCTTGAGGTAGCAGGAGACACGAGGAAGCCGAACTTCAATGACAGAGCATTGGGACTGAGGCAACTGGCTGGCAGAAGCAGGAGAAATACTAGCAGACATAGAGTGGATGTGTCTCGGTAACACTTAAGCATTAGAGGAGGGAGAAGGAAGCGGAACACATCTGCTGCTGAGATTAATCAAGCAGTTATGGAGGCCAAAGCGCTTTCTAGTTCCCAAACTACACTGCAGGCTCTGTGAAGCCACACCTTTCCTATTCCCATAGGGCCTGGCTTTGTGCCTGGAATTCCTTTCTCTCTTATTTTCACATGTATTCTTTCTTTGAACCTCTGCTGCTTGAGGTATCTAAAAGGATCAAACTAGCACACCATGTAAAGGAGTTTAGACTTTAATCTTAAAACAACAGAAAATCGTAAAAGGGCTTCATATTTTCATTTTAGAAAGAAGACTCTAGGACCAGGAAATAAATAGAAAATGGACTGGAGGTAAGGATTATACTTTGGAAATTGTTGTTTTAAACCAGTGAGTGATGATGATGGCCTGAACCAAGCTAGTGAGAACGGAGAAAAGCCGGTGAGGTGGAAGGTTAGGAAAGGGGATGAATGAACAGAATTTGACTCAGCTGAGACGCAGTGGATGTGGAGCAGGAAGAGCCAAGTTTGATTCTCAGTTTCCCGGTCTGGACAAGCAGATGGATGGTTGAGCCTTTCATGGAGAAAGATAATGTACGAAGAGGACCAACTTCTTTTTGGGGAGGAGTGTTAGGTGCCAATGAGACTTCTCGGTAAAGATGTCCAGCAGGCAGTGGAATATTCATGTCGGGATCTCACACAAGAGCTCTGGATTTATAAGCTTGTGTATAAGGGCTTGATATCATGACTTTCAGAGATATCCAGGTAACAGTTTCTAGTTTTGTTTCCATAGCACTAAATTCAGGAAATGTACTTGGACTAGATTGTTAGCCCAGGGAGGCTGATAATAAAGAATCTGTTCATGTCTGAATATTTGCTATACTGTACCTTAGCTATCACGTTGTGCCTTGTAGAACTCGGAGACTAATGGGCTACATTGCTTAGGTGAGGTGGTTTCTAGAGAAGGCTACTTACAGGACTAGTCTAGCTTTATGTGTATAAGCCTAGGACTGGGAGGGGATGTGAAATTTCCAGAAGGTTTGATGTTACGTATTCCAGAAGGTCTGAGAATTTGGAAGGTTTAAAAGCTTGCGCTTTCATTCTTAGCTGATATTGCAACTACATTCCTTTCTGCATCCCTTAGATAAGTAAACCCAAGTGGTGTCTCTGTTGTGGTATTTCTGTTAATCTAGACATTCTATTGGTATTTGTCAATATGGAGGTTATACAGGGTGATATCAATCTATCAATAGATCGGGAGTAAGTGAAACCATCGGTGTGCATAAGATCACTTGGGGAGAATAAATTAAGAAGAATAGAGAGCATAGGATTCTGGGAAACACTAACAGACAAGGAATAGGTGGAAGAGAGAAAAGTCCAAGAGGACAATAAAGAATGATGGTGAAATCTGAGGGATTGAACATAGAAAAGCAGATTGAGTAATATTTGTATTTCATCACTAAATTGAGACAGATATTTCAGAATATGACACAAGCTTTCTTGTTACACATGAATACATGCTCATTTTTAAATAGATAAGTTTTCTAAAAGATTCATAACAAAGGATCAGAAAAAGGCACGAGTTTCCTAATTTTCAACTAGAAGGTTAAAACTTGCTGATAATTAAGTCTTTTTATAAGTTAATAAAAGACTTAGCGTGTGTAATGATCACAAAAGAGCTACCATTTTCTACTCCCTAATTAAAACATGTACTCAGTCCTTACTGTGTGCCAGGCATTGTGCTTTTCCTGCAATATCTCAATTAGACATTAGAACCACCGCATGAGGAAGGCACTTGTATTTTCTTCTTTTAAAGATGTGGAAACTGAAGATTAAGTTAAGTAATTTGTTAGAGTCACCCAGGGAGTAACTAACAGGGCTGAGATTCCAACTTAGGGTTTTTTGACTGCAGAACGTGAGGTTTAACCACTACTTGATAACGCTGTGAAAGCATTACTTATGGTAATAAAAGGTTAAATTAATCAGGCCTTTGTTAATGTAATTTTCAGTGAAGACAGATTTTGTAGCCACAGAAGACCATTTTACATTACATCAACACTTAGAGGTGTGCTACAATTTTGAAAGTACTTCTTGAGGTACTTGAGAACGATAATATATATTTGAATAATTTGTTTTTGCTATTAAAAGAGAAATGATTCTGTTTTTCGGAATGCTAACTCCTGAGTTTAGCTGATTTCTTAACCTGTAGAATCAAAAATTATTTTTACATCTGCTAACTTGCTTAGTTTTGGCATAAAGTCACGCATTGTTTCTGGGGCAGTACAATCTCACGGGGCATATGTAGACAGAAAACTATTAATTTTTGTTTTTTAAAAGAAATTTACAGAATAGTAAATATAGGTAATTGTTACACCTTAAGAAAATTTTAGTTTTTCAAATTGTTATAAGTATTGTTTTCAATTAATGAATTCCAATCGCATTCCTTCAACTATACATAACAGAGATGTAAAAGACTCTGATGATTTTGAATCAATCATGCCAAAGTTACTAATAGCAAAAAAATTAAATTTCAAAAGCAAAATCGTCTACATAGGAAAGGCACTGGGTGGGAGTTTGATCCTAGATAACTGGGCCATTTATTAGAGGACCATTTTTAAAAGCTCCCTGAGACCCCAAGAATAAGGTCTGCCACATATTGCACCTAAGCTTTTTTTTTTTTGCCAAATTCACAGCTTTTAATAGATAAAGCTTATACCGTAGGAGCTGTCAAATTTCCCAGAAGTTGTGAAATAGGCACAGATGATCTACACTACTGTTTCCGGAGCTCCCTACTCATCTGCCACCTCCAACCATCCTTGCTTTGCTGCTTCTTGAAATGAAAAAATATATATATTTAGTTTACAAAGTACTTGCGGTTCAAGGCCTTCTTATTTTACAGTCAAACACTGCCGCCCACTGACAATCCCACAGTTCACCGTCTTCCATCCGGAAAAGGTGTTACCGGCTCAGCTGTCTGAAGGTGTTTATTTCTTCATGTCCTACCTCTACCCTCGTTCAGCCTTTCCCTCCACCTTTCTCTGCTCCCTCCTCAGTAGCTGCGAAAAGTCTTGTATAAAAGTATACTGACCTGGATCTTCGGAGAAGCCCAGATGATTTTTCTGTTTATCTTTCGTCACCTGTATTTGGCTTTCCCATCAGTTCCTTGTTTAAGCATCACAACTCTGTTTTAGGTAGGGTATTCCTTCATCCCACAAATATTTATTGATCATCTACTGTGTGCTAAGCACTGTCGCAGGCGCTGGAGATACAGCAGGAAACAAAACAAACCCCAGCGCTTCTGAAGCTTTCCTTTTGGCGGGGAGCAGGGCCGGCGGCTCGGGGAGGGGGCCGGGTCGCGCGGCGCCGGGTGGGGAACCGAGGGAGTCCGGCTTTTACTCGGGGTGAAGGGGAAAGCCAGCGGAGGGTTTGGAACGTTTTATCGCTCATTTCACAGATTAAGAAAATAAGTGACCACTCCGCAGGAAGTGCACCAGGGCGCTTTGTACAACTCTCTGGAGGAACAGCAATTTAGGTCCTGGGGAGTAAATGAACAGGAAGTAGGCGTTGATTTGGGGCTACCGGCCCAGAGACGCGACGGGGCAGGAACGAAGAGGGACAAGACAAACGATAAATCCAAAAGGAAGCGAAGTGTTTACACCGAAATACAATTTAACACAAACATACGCGAGGAGATACGCCAAGGAGGACCCGGGGCTCCGTTCAGACCCTTGTCACCGAAAAAACCGAATCCGGACGAGGCTATCCGCCAGCACCCCAACCCTACGCGGCCGCCAGCAGTGCAGCCGGGGAAGCGCCCCGCCCGGAACTGGGCCCGCCCCCAGCGTGACCCCGCCCCCGGCCGCGCCCCGCCGGCGGCTCGTCACCTGGTTGGCTGCTGCGGGGGCGGTGTCCGCGGTCCCGGAAGTGCGGTTGACGTGTCCCGGCCGCGCTCGGAATTGTGGGCGACTCGGCTAATGGCGTCGGCGAGTCAGGGCTGCCCGGGGGGCCGGCGCTGAAGCGTTCTGCCAGGTTGGCCGGTGACGACCGGGGCAGCCGGGCCCCGCGGCAGCGGGAGGGACCTGCCCGACTGGTGGGCTCCTCGGCCAGCGCCGGCGGAGCCTAGCGGGGCGGGGCGGCTGCGGGGGGCGCCGCGGAGAGGAGCCGGGGAGTTGCGAGGAGGCTGCGGGGGGCGCTCGGGCTCGCTCCGGGTTCGCCGCCCAGGCCCGGCCGAGCCCCCGCGGAGCCCTAGGGGCGGGCTGCCGAAGGGCCGGGGCCGCCGGGAGGCAGCCAGTGGCCCCGAGGCGCTGACAGTGCCGGAGTCCGTTTGCGCCGCTCGGAAGTCGGCTCGCAGTTCGGGGGATCATGTCCGGCACCAACAGCCCCGAGGCGGTGAAGAAGCTGCTGGAGAACATGCAGAGCGACCTGCGGGCCCTGTCCCTGGAATGCAGGAAAAAGTTCCCGCCCGTCAAGGAGGTGAGCCGCGGCGGCGTCGGGCGAGGGCGCGGGGGCCGCCCGGGCCGGTCCGCGCGGGCCTTCGCCCCGGTCCTTTCCCTCCGCCCTCCCCTGTCCCGATTCGCGAGCCGGCGGGCTGTCCCGCAAGCGCCCTTTACACTTTCCTTTGGGGAGGCCTCAGGCGCTTTGATTTCCTCTGCTCCCCTCTCCTCCGATTAGGGATGAAGTTCGCGGAGGGAGCCGATTCGGCGATTTCACCTGGGTGTGTTGTAACCCTCGGCTCTTCTGGCTTAGCCAAGCCAGAGTGGTCAGACTTAGGTTTGTTGCTTCTGAAAGCTCATGTCCACCGTTGTGGAGCCTCTCCGCTCCTCGCGTTTGTAGTGTGTATCACTGAGTCAGAAGCAGCTGTGCTTCTTGCCGTGTGTCATGCAGCTTAGCTCCGTATCGATCCCAAGAAGGATTAATAAATTACCCCGAGACACCAGTTTACGACAGACGTTGAAGACCCACAGTACCATGTTCAGCCTTGTCAAGAGCAGTCCTGTAATGGGAGACCTGGGCTCGGAGTCGAATGGAGTACACTTGGATTTAAGTGCTAGCAATACGTGTTACCTAACCTCTTTGAGCTTCAATTTTCTTTCAGATGTAAAATAGGGTTAAAGGGTGGATTTATTAGATTATGGTGGGAAAGTCGTCAGCTCAAAAAGGGTATTATTAAAGAGGCTTAATGGTAGCTACAAATTAAAATTCTCCAAGTATTTTCTGAATTGAAATTTTTTAACGTTTAATCCCTATTGGCTTTTTCTCTTAAGATGCCATTTTAGTTGTCTTAAACTTTTTAAAAACGCTACTCAGTTTCTTTTCTCATTTCTGAAATAAGATATTCCAGTGGCATTTTTGTAAAAGCAATTATTTTATTTCTATTCTTATTTAATGTAGTTTGGTATACCTGGAGTTTTTTACTATTTGCCCTAAAAGGTCACCAAGGAATTCTGAAATGTTTTCATACTTACCTAAATGTTTTGCCTTTATTATTATAAAGATTCTGTAATTAAACTTACCCAATAAAGTTTGGATTGTAGGCTTCCAAGGAACCCTAACTTGTCTGTAAGTGCTTTGGTCTCGGTCTTCCACAAACTCCATCTAGTATTTCTTTAATAAAGTAAGCAAGTATTACCCAGAGATGGAAACCAGATATGTCTTTTTTTGAAAGATGACTGTTATATGTTTTATGTCAGATATTCACTAGTATGTTTTGATATAGATTTTCATTATTTTCTCTATATCATCTCCTGTTGAAAGTTAAAACAAGTAATTTTAAGAAATTAAGCTGTTTTAAAGAATTTTAATGAATTAGTCTGTTCTAGTTGTAAGAGAAATGCTCTCATTTAGAAAATGTCAAATCCTATTTTGTAATTTTTATTTTATTTTATTTTTTTATTTTTGGTGAGGAAGATAGTCCCTGAGCTAACATCTGTGCCAGTCTTGCCCTATTTTGTATGTGGGACGTGCCACAGCATGGCTTGATGAGCAGTGTGTATATCTGCGCCCTGGATTTGAACATACAAATCCCGGGTCACTGAGGCTGAGCATAGGAACTTAACCACTATGCTGGCCCCCTATTTTGTAATTTTAACAATAATTTATAGAACTCACAGTTCCCAGTTCTTATAATTCATATAAAAACTATGATTCCTCTATATTACAGGCCTTTGTGGGCTAGCTTGGAAATTTAATTGCCATTTATTCCATTATTTCTGTTGGAAAATGCATTCAGAGTTCCAAACAGGTGGCTTAAACGAGGCTCTAGAACTCAGTCCATTTCTGATCTAGGAACTTTCAGTAAAGCTCATGAGCTTTTTCTCCTTAAACATTGGCTAAAGAGGTGTTTAGTAATTGCAGCCAGTCTTTGAGGTAATGGCAAAACTAATTCTGGATTTGATTATCTCTGGTACATAGTTTCCTGTATAGTGCACGCTTTACAAGAATTTGTTGAATGTAAGACCTTTGATTCCTTACCCAATGGCACTTTTCATATACTTTGGGCCCTGCTTTAGGAACTGAAAAATGACCTTGACTGTGCCACAAGTTTAAAACAATAATAAAGTAATTAGCCTAATAGTGATGATCTTTTAGGAGAGAGCCTTGACTTTCAAGAAATATTTTGGTTGAATTAAATTTTCCGTGGCAATTTAATAGCAGTGCCAAATTTTGGCTTTTGTTCTTTGAAGAACTGGTAAGTTTTCAGTTTTATTTATTTGGGGGAGGGGGGGCGGGGAGGAGGTGGGCTGTGCTTGGTAGACCCTAAGGCAAAACCTTTCTAAGCATAAGAAACTTTTTCATCTATATATCGGTGTACTAGTTAACACTCTCCCAGTATCTTCACAGCTATTACCTGAAAAATACTCGTTTGGAGTATTTTTCCTATAAGACTACTCAGGAACGTAACACAGTGCGGTGCTAATCGCATATATGCTTCGGAGGGAATGTCTCCTGCCTCAGCACTTTTTAAACAAGGTGGAATGAAGGAGACCTTCTATATTTAGTCTTTATTTTAAGTTTTTAGTGGTTTCTACTTTTTTGGCCGTATGCTTGGCTGTAATTTTTTTTAAATTAATGATAAGCTGGATTTTTTTAAGATTTCAAATCGTTAGAAAAACAGAAGAAAAGAGTATTCATAAAGGATAGTGCCTTATTTACTGATATCTACTTTTTTGGATTTTTTACATAGTTTTCCCCATCTTGTTTTCATTTATAAATCTATGCTTCGCATGTTAAGTTGTTTTTTATAGTGGCTATAATTACACTGTCATTTTATAATAAAGGTAATAATTAAATAATAACAGCAATGCCTTCCTTCTTTTTTTTCCTGTTTTCTTTCTTAGTCCTTAAATGTAAACATTCATGCTTCAGTGTAACTTTTTTTTTTAAAGGTATGCTTTTTTGAGGAAACATTGTCCCTGAGCTAACATCTGTTGCCGATCTTGCTCTTTTTTCTTCTTTCTCCCCAAAGCGCCAGTACACAGTTGTGTATCTTAGTTGTAGGTCCTTCTGGTTCTTCCATGTGGGATGCCGCCACAGCTTGGCCTGATCAGCAGTGGCTTGATGGTCTGAACTGGTGAACCCTGGGCTGGTGAAGCAGAGTGCTCAAACTTAACTGCTCTGCCACCAGGCTGGCCCCTCAGTGTAACTTTTTTTAGCACAAGTGTACTGACTAATTTGTTCTGGAATATTTGTGTGAAAAATTTTTTCTTTGTCCTAAAAATTACTTTAAAGCTTTGTAAAATCACTTCTATATTATTGATATTCACTGGTTTTGGAGGCAGTAACGTCTGAAACTTTATGTATTTAATGAATAAACACTTTTTGGTTATTTCCTGTTTGCAGGCCCTACTCTGGAAACAGATGAGGGGAATCTGACTGAGCTTGGAAGTGTGGCCAGAGAGAGTTTAATGCTTGAGCTGAGTCGTAGTAGCATGAGTAGAAGGTAGCCAACAGAAGAAGTGGGAGGTGAGGTCATTCTAAGCAGAGGAAATAGTACGTGTTTGTATTCCATGTAAAATAAATTTCATGTTTAAGTGATTGGGAGCCATTAAAGCTTTTGAAGAGAGAGAGTCATAGGATCAGTTTATATTTAGTAGTATTACTGTAACAGTATTGGTGGGAAAAATTAGAGGGGACTGAGATTGAGGCGAAGCGAGCAAATTTTTAAAAATGATGATTGCCTGCATTACAGTAGCAGTAGAGGTAGACAGAAAGTTGCTTGCATTGTGGGAGACATGGCTGAAAGAGTATGGATTAAAAAGACATTAAGCAGGTAAAATTACGAGGGTATAGTGACCTTTTGTATAATATAGAGAAAGAAATCTATCATGCCTCCCAGGTTTTTGGCTTGGAAAACTGGGTGGATCACTAAGAGAAGGATCATAGGAGAAGCAAATGTTTTAGTGCCAAAAAGAGTAGTCATGAATATATTAAGTTTAAGATTTATGTGTGACATCCAAATGGAACTGACCAGTAAGTAGGTGTTTGAAAATGATGGTTTGGTACTTAAGAGAGAGGTCTAGAATTTCAGATTTAGGAGTATCAGTTAATACATGATAGTAGAAGCCACAGGACTAGATAAGATGGGTTAGAAAGAGTGAATAGAGTAAGCATATCAGGGCTAAAGAAAGAACTTTGGGAAGTAACAGCATTAAAGGGAAAGAGGCAGCTGGGCAGGCTAAGATTAAGGATATGGGAGAGACAGGAGAGATAGGAAGTTGTGGACAGTTTGGCCTGTGGCCTCTGTTTTCTTGGCGAGATAGGAAACCAGCTTGTTGCTAGGAGTAGTTAGTGATGAAAGAAGTGATGGGTAGGAAGTTTGAGGGGAGCACTGGATCACTTTGGAGAAGTGGAGGAGATATTGACTTGGAACACTTAAGAGTCTTGGCAGGAAAAGTGATTGAAATGATGATGGATCATGAGATGTAGGTTGGATTCCCAAAGAAGGAAATCCAACAGAGCTTTGATCTGTTAGAAGAAGATGGAGGGGCTAAGGGGCTAGGGGCACCAGTTTAATCAAAGAGCAAATGGAGTTGGGGAGTGGGAGAGCTAGATGGACAGGGATTGGGATAATAGTGGGGATATTGGATTTCAGATTGCCAAGTAGTGCTGCGCTGGAGGATGATGAAGTCCAGGGAGTGGGTGGTAGAAGAGGAGAGGGAATGAAAGTCATGTGAGCTGTGGTAGTCGGAATTAGGGTTTTGGATGGGTTTCTCTCTCTCTCTGTCTCTTAATAAAGTGGAATCAGTAAGGGTGTGCGTAACGAAGTACAAATAGTCTTCCCAGGCTGTGTACTGTGTTTCCTCTTGCCCATTCAGGCCCGATAGAAGTTGGTTGGCAGGAGTTTTTGCCTAAAAAAGCAAAGGTTCCTGTGGTAGAGTTCCTCAGTGTCCAGTGTTTTTAGGCATGAGCTGGCTGAGGGGGACTTGGTGAAAGGGACGCCTTATACTTAGCGTCAGCAGGATTCTCCCTTTAACCAGCTATTTGCGAACTGAGGCCCAAGTCATTTGGCTCTTCTGGTAGGGAGAAGCTCCTTTTCAGGACATTATGACGATGAAGAGTCAGGGCTGGATAATGTTTACGTGCTTAATTGGGAGCTATTTTTGTTCAGTATTTTATAATATACTATAGTTTTTTCCCATTGTCATTGGTTGGAGAAATTTGCTCATGATACAACCAGTTGTGTTTTTTCCTTCGTAAGCATAATAAAATAAATCCATGTTTTATATACTGAAATGTTTTAATAATTTATTCAAAAAAACTTGCCAACACAGGTCAGAACAGTATGACAAGAGTGGTAAGGAGTTATAAGTCATTTTGGTCAAGACTTGCTTTCCTACATAATGCAAATTTATATAACTTTGGCCTTTGTTTTTGAGTCTGCTTTTTCTTTTTATGCTGCTGTTGATTTTATTCCGGAAAAGGTACATTAGCTTTCTAAGTTCTCATTAAATTCGTTTTCTTCTGATAAATATTTTAGATGTTAACTTCAAGAGTAGTATAAGCAATAGCTTTTTCACTGACTTCTCAGAAAATTTTACTAGCTTATTGCAGTGTCGTAAGAGCATTTTATAGTGAGAGTCCTTTAAAAAGCTTTTGATTAGTCTATAGCATACTTTATATATTTATGAAAGTTAGTACCATGACCATTGAAATTTGTTAAAGTAGAAAACCTAACAGTTTATTTTTTACTAAGTTTTGACCATTGTATTTTTGTGTGTGTGAGGAAGATTGTCCCTAAACTAACATCTGTGCCAGTCTTCCTCTATTTTGTATGTGGCACACTGCTACAGCATGGCTTGATGAGCAGTGTGTAGGTCCATACCCAGGATCTGAACCTGTGAACCCTGGGCCACCAGAGCAGAGTCCGTGAACCCAAACTCTACGGTACCAGGCTGGCCCCTGACCATTGTATTTTTATTTTCATGTAGACAATGGATAGAGGGCAAAGATGAATGAAAACATATTTCAGTCAAAAAGAATGTATTATCTTCTTAGCACTGTGTTTTGTGTGATATAGAAGCAATAAAAGACATTGTTCCTGGCTTATAAACCAAAAAAGAAGACATACTTCAAAAGTGTAATTCTTCTTCTTTTTTTCTTTTATGTAAGTGTAGCTTATTTTCAGCCATGTACAAAACATTGGGTTTTGCTATTACTCTTATAATTTAATAGAAATTTATTAGTTTCCTAAGTGTAAAGCATGCCAGGAGATGCAGAAATGAATGAGAAACTGCCTTTATCTTCCTGAAGTTAACTCAAGGTTGAGTAAAATATTCTCTCTCCACTAGGCTAGGAACTTTGCATTCATTGACTATTGCAACATGCCATTCCAGTTTTACACATGAGGAAACTATGGTTTAGAGAGGTTCGGTCACTTGCATAAGGTAGTAAAGCTAGAAAGTGGAAGAAGTGGGATGTGAATCCATGTACATCCATTTCTAACCCCTCTTCTTTCCGTTATAGCATGCTGCAGATGCCTTTAAAACATCCTTAACTTATTTTTATCATTGTTCTCATTCATCCGCCTTGCTTCATTATTTGTTATTATTCGTCATTCTTTCCATCTTGGAATTCTCTCATTTTGACTTTTGTGGCAGTCTAGTTTTGTATTTCTCCTCTCCATCTCAGTATTCTTTCTCCTTTTCTTTACATATAAATGCATCTCAAGTTTTGTCTTCAGCCTCTTCTTTCTCCATGCTCATCCGCTTAGCATTGTCATCCTCTCCCATTGCTTCTGGCTTTACCATAATGCTGGCTCCTAACTCTGCTTCACTAACTTGAGCTATTTCCAGCTGTCGAACACATCTACCAGAATATCTTTCACACATTTCAGATAGAACTTCTTGTAATTGAACTTATTTTCCTCAAAACTTGTCCTTTCCCACCACTTCACTTGTTCTGTTAGGGCTGTTTATCACTGTTGCTTACCTTGGTCATATTTGGCTCTCTTCTCACCCTCAGTTCTCTTTATTCATTGTCAGCTGTTCCTTCCAGCTCTGTAATTTCTAACACAACTCTCCTTTTTTCTATTTTCTCAGCTGTTATTCTAGTTGCAGGTTTCAGTCTTATGCCTGGCCTTTGATAGGCATTAATGGCATGAGAGACAAACCATTCTGTATGTTACCATCAGACTAGTATACTTAACCAGCTCAGAAACCCTCAGTGGCTTCTCTGTTTTTATGGAACTCCTTAGCATAGCGTTAAGACCCTCTTGATCTTCCCAACCTTCCTTTCCACTTTGATCACCCTCAACTTTTCGTTTTATCTTTATGCTTCAGCCAAACTGTATTGCTGCTGTGTATTCTCCAAATATACCCTGCTGCTTCCTTCTTCTATGCTGTGCTTTCTGAGGTTTGTTTTGCTGCCTGGAATCACCTCCTCCCATCTTTCTTTTAAATTAAAATCCTACCTTTCCTTCAATCCCACTTTAAATGTTGCTCATCCATTTGTTGCATGGATTAACCAACTTTACAGATAATTTCTTCCCTCATTCATTTGTTCATGAAATAATTTTTGAATATTTACTGTGTGCCGTATACTAGCTAGTTGCTAAAGCAAAAACAGTTGCAGCTTCTGCCCAGGATTTTCAAGTTAATGTTCCTCTGCTTTATTACCTTTCTTTTAGGCTTATTTTAGAAGTTATTTTCTTATAGCTCTTATATTTTACCTTCTGTTACAGTTATTTTAGTATTTTTTTCTTTTCTAAACAGCTCCTTAAGGGTCAGTTTTGCGTCTTGTTTATCCTTCTGTCCACCATAGTACAAAGCATTTGTGTATCTAGGAGGTGCTAATAGATTCTTGTTGGAGACTAAATTTTTAAAAAGAAAAAGGATACCGTATACATAGGCATACCACATATATATTTTTAGTTAGCTACATGTAGTCTGCATTTCAGTCTTTCGTTTGATAGGTTATGTTAAAGAAAAATTTTTTGTTTCCTAGAAGCCAGAGGTTTTTTGGTTTCTTTTTTTAGTCCAGAGGTTTTGAATAGGGTGCCGTGTAAGTTTATGTTTTCCAAAGCTTTGGGAGTGTGGATTTATTGCCTATTACAGGAGAAGATCTTATTGGTTGCCAGGTGGTAATTGTTTTATGAGCATATTGTCCTCTAGGGAGTGTTCTAGATCTAGTCAGTGTTCTCAAGTGTGGGCTTGACTTTAGGTCTTTTGACTTTACCTGACATCTGAAGTCATAAGTCGTTAGGCAGCTTCATACCTTCCTGGTGTCTCATGAGTACATTATTCTCTGTAAGTTGCCATTAACTTGAATTTCACATTTCTTCTTTAGCTCTTGTTTCATGCTATGTCCTGTGACTAATTAATTTGGACCTTTGGTAACTTTGTTCTAATTTTGAGGCTCTACTTTCATAGATGTTGTAAAAAATATATGTTTTTAAAAAAGCAGACCATAGGCACTTTGGTGAAGGGAAGCAGCATTTAATATATATATATATATATATATTTTTTTTTAAAGATTTTATTTTTTCCTTTTTCTCCCCAAAGCCCCCCAGTACATAGTTGTATATTCTTAGTTGTGGATCCTTCTAGTTGTGGCATGTGGGATGCCGCCTCAGCATGGCCTGATGAGCGGTGCCATGTCCGCACCCAGGATTCGAACCAACGAAACACTGGGCCGCCTGCAGCGGAGTGTGCGAACTCAACCACTCGGCCACGGGGCCGGCCCCTATATATATTTTTTTTTTGGTAAATTTTTACACACTTCTAGTAGTGGATGTTTGTTAATTCCCTTCCTAGCATCCTTTCCGTCTTGCTTCCTTTAGTGGTAGGCTGCACTCTTCCGTAGTTTTCAACCCGTTGGATTTGGATGCATTAATCTCATTCCTTGCTCCAGGGTACCTTGATTGGTTTAATCTAGTTGGAACTCTCCTCACCCCCACCTTCGTTTCTCCCCAAGTCACATAATGCCAGTGAATGCTCCTGGAAAAGGAAAGTTTCCTCTTTCTTCCTCAAGAGCTAGCTTTCTCTCCTTCTAGATACTATCATATAAAATTGTGAGGTGTAGAATGGCTGCAGCTGTTTTTGTTGCCAAGATTGGAAGCAGCCTGCTTACCACTGGAACAGGACAGAACCAAGAGAATGGCCCCTATCATTCTGATTTAACTGGAATGGGTTGCAACCTAGGCACCAAGATTTTTTTTTTTAAGCCTCTGGTATTTCTAATATGCACTGCCCCCAAAAATCAGACAATCTGTCATCTTTCCTTGAAGTAATTTATTTTGACTGTATTTTCTTGCTAGTAGCCACGTTCACTTAATTTGGGACAGACATTTCCATTTCTTAAAGTTGTAGAAGTAAGTCCTAGTGTATCCATTAGGCTTCTTAGTTGTGAGCAGTGAAAGCTGACTGTGGCTGATTGAAGCAGAAATGAAGTTTACTCGTAGAATACTGAGTGGGTCACAGAATTGGTAGAAGGCTGGATGGAGCCAGCCTTAGAAAAAGTATAGGAACAAAGGGAGGCCAGACAGCTACACCACAGCCAAACTCCTGCCAGTGAGGCCATTACTGCTGTGTCTGCTGAACAGTGAGCTGCCTCAGATTGTGCTACTGGTTGTGCTGGCCACCCCATGCCACCACTGGTTCTGCTGCTGTCACGCCCTTGGAAACTAGATGTTGCCTCTGCTATTGCTGTCGTCAGAAAGAATTCTCTGTTGTCTCTGCTTTTCTATGCCACTAGCCTACATATTCAAAATCCCTGGTAGGTGTGTCTCATTGGTTAAGTGTGGGCTGCCAGGGCATATGGGAAAGCAAGTATCTGGCATTTTCAGTTTTTAATAGTGGAAGATAGGCTCTATCTTGCGTCAAAACTCATGAAGTGGGGAATTCTCCAAACACAGGCAAGGGCTTCACATGCTTGGAAGCTGGCAGAATGACAAAAGTTGAGTACATGTAATATAGCCTACAACGTGTTATTTATTTTATGCATTAATCCACTGGTCCTCAAACTAAGAACCCATAGGCCACTGATGTTCTTCCACAATTATTTTTAAACCTTTAGAGACTGCTACCAGTTGTCCTTTAGCAAGCGGTAAGAGGTAAAATAAATGAACAAGTAGCAAGCAAATTAATAGGAAAACTTGGACATATAACTTATGAGTACTTATGTATTATTTTTGGAGGTGTAGAGACCAGTATAAAATAGCCATGTTTCTTGATAGTAAAAATGTTCTGAGTTTCTATGATGGAAGTTATATATCAATATTATATGTCAACACTGTCCAATAGAAATATAACGTGGGCCTCAGATGCAATCCATATGTGTAATTGTAAATTGCATTAAAAAAGTAAAAAGAAATAGAAGCATTTAATTTTAATAATATATATTATTTAACCCAATATGTTCAAAATATTATCATTTCAACATTTGATCAATATAAATATTTAAGGGATAGTTTACATTCCTTTTTTCATACTAAATCTTCAAAATCTAGTGTGTATTTTATACTTAGATCACAGCTCAATTTGGACTAACAACATATTAAGTGCTAAACAGCCACATGTACCCTATGGCTACCAAATTGGACAGCACAATTCTGTGGCATTGTGTAAAATGCTATATGACTTCCAATATATACTATATATGACTTTACTTGATTTTTCAGTGTTTTACAGTTTTTTTATGGTGGGGAGGGACGTGTGAAATGAGGAAGAGACACCTAATTTTTTTGTTAGGCTTTGTTTTTATTTTTTGTTTTCTAAATATTTAAAGTCATGAGAGATTAGGGTAGTCCAGATGCACCTTAAGGCAACATGCTGTACTACAGAGATTGCATATAAATAATCAAATTAATCACATTTTGTTACATTTAAAGTATATGTCACTACTAGGCGTTAGTATCTGAAGTTTTGAAAATAAAAAAGATAATAGTGACTCACTTTGCTCAAGATTTTATCTATCATATATGATTTTTTTCCCCTAGATAATTCATGTTGATAGTAAGTTTTATGTTCTAATTATTTTTATTCTTGCAGGCTGCTGAATCAGGAATAATAAAAGTTAAAACAATAGCTGCACGAAACACCGAAATTTTGGCAGGTAATTTTTTGTATTAAAAATTCAACAATTAATGAAAATTTGACTAATAGTAAAAGTAGAATCGTTAAAAAAAAAATCAGTTTTCTGTATCATCTCTTCCTTATGCCCTAACATGTTATAGTGATAAAGAACATGTGCAAGTCCCTAACTTACGAACTAATTGAGTTTCCCAGAGATGAATGCTATAAAATTCTCTGAAATCAGAAAACTTAAAACTACTAACTCTTGAAAGACAAGAATTTTTCTTGCTTCTCTTTGCATTCTTTTCCGTCTCTTGTCAATCACCTAAGATACATCTTTCCCGTAAAAGGCATTCAATTAATATTTGTTGTATTGAATTGAATGGAAGCTTGGTTCTCAGTCTACCTTCCAAGATCTATTTTATCTTTAATATAATATGAGCAAGTCATAATATAGGATTATACATTTAGTAGTACTATATGAGTTTTTAGTCCTGGGACTAAGACAATATGGTCATGAAGAAGGAATGAGAGTGGGGTGGAGAAAAGAAAAAATTGTTTTCTTACGTTCTCTTGATTAAACCTGGTTTTAAAGGAGGAGTTTTTAAGAGTTTCTCTTTGGCACCCTTTTGATACTCAGTCTGCTTCTTCCTTTTCTTTGGTGCCTTTCTGTTCTTGACTCAATAATGAATGTGGAAAACCCGGAAACTTGCATTTTTTGATAATCTGTTACGTGTGAGGCAGTTGTGCCACTCTATCTTACATAGGACAACCTTATGGGGAAATATTATTTTATAGTAGAGCAAACTGAGATGCACAGAGATTAAGTCACTTGCCTCAGCTCACATGATAGGTGGTGGAACCAGATTCAAATTGAGAGCTATTCAGAGCCCCTGTTCTTCCTGCTGCGGTGTGCTGCCATGGTACTGCAAGGTTTCCACACTGCCTGCTCCCTCCCAAGTGTTTGTACCTACCCAGTGCTTACTTCTCTGGTCCTTCAATCTGCATTTCCGGTGCCAGTAGTGCAGTGGCTCTCAGCTAGTTATAGGAGAAAAGCAGTCCTGTTAGGTTCATTTATACAAGGTCCAAATAGTAAAGAATCTCTTTAACTCTCATAAATCTCTACATTTTTAGAAGTGGATAGCAATAAATCCCTAATTGGTGGAACTTCAAAGAGTGTTACAACATGAAATGAAGACTTTGGGGGCAGCTTCCTCATGGGAGAGGAGAGAGGGTATCCCGTAGGCTTGCCAGCTTTGCTGGAAATTTGCCCTTGGGGTTAGCTCTCCTAAGGTGCTTCTGTTTCTCACAGCTTCTCTGGCTTGGAACATTCCGTCAAAACCGCAAATAGTTTATACCATTATTCACAGCACTGAATAGTGCTCTGTGTGGATGAGCAGGAGGGGTATTGTAAAAGTGGTAGGTAAAGGCAAAGCTATGTATAGTTGGGTTGAGGTGGGGGCAAGTGGGTTTTGGGAGATGCATGTTGGGTGGATTAGTTACCATGAGGAGATTAATGTTTAAAGATAAATTATGACCTGGATATTTTTAAGTTGGAGACATCATAGGGCAATTGTATTAGAATATCATTACAAATATTTACTTCTGCTACTATCCTTGCTGATATCATGGTAAGTCCTTAATTATTCTCCAGTAATAGAAGTTTTCATTGGGCCTGTCATCAATGGAAGATTTTTTTAAAAGACTCATTTCTTCAGAGGATCACTGTCTGTTATAGAGTTCTATACCAAGTAAAGTGTCTAATTAGTTACTCTCAAGGATGAGTAAGAAAAATTTTGTCTCAGTCAGTGTGAACTTAATATATAGTTGGTCTTTTAATTTCATTTTAATTCAGTTAGCTTTATTCAGATCAAACTAGAGCAAATCTTTATGCACATAACAATTAATAGGACATGAGTTACTATCTACAGTATCCAGAGCCATGTACTTGAGGAGTTATATTAGAGTTTAAACTTTTGCCTAGTATTTTTTACTAAGTATTTATAGCAGCTATACCTAAAAATTTATAGATTTTAGGCCACTGTGATCTGGAAAATCAGGGACTCTTGAGAACAAGGAAAGAGTTTAAATTAGTCAATATGTAGTTTCTAAACAATTAATTCAGAGTACAGTTAATACTGAGAAAAGTTTTAACTTTTTAAAAAATTTTCTGGGAAGTGGTTACTTCTCCATAGTGCTAGAGACTGTAGCTTACCGCTTTTGTACTGTAATGGATCTTAAAGATATTAAATAATTGAGGAGTCTCAAATGAAATGGGATATTGAATTCTCAGGTATTTCTGAATGTTCAGAAAATTGTGAAAGGTTGCTATAAAAAATCAGAACCCTTAATCAGGATCAACTAGTCTGGTTAATGACACAGCATAGATTTATAGCCAACTTTCATTTTCTTAGATTTATTTTCTAAGGGAAGTTTATTTACATTGCAGAGTAAATCCTTGCTTTACATCTCCCCTTCTTTTAAGCATCCTCCTTTAATATTTATTTTTCTTTGTTTTCACTGCTGTCATGAATGCTGACAGAAGTGGGAATGCTATGCCAGGTAATGTCAGCAATGATTCAAATATACCGATCATTATCTCAAAATTTCCTTTTTCTTTAAAGATAAAACTCTGCAAATGAGAGATAGCAACATAAAGTTTTTCATTTACAGGCCAAATGCCGTAATCTTACACTTGACTACCATATATGACACATTGTTTTTATTATCCCAGCTTATAATATACTTGAAATTGATTAAGAAAGCTTGTGTTATCCAAAAATTACATAAACAGAGAATCTGTTTTTTGAATAAATATTTGAAACAAGAAAATCAATGAAGTTGTGATATCTTTTAAAATTGTATTTTTAACCCCTTCTCAAAACCATAACAGTTATACCTACCTATGGCTGCTTTCAGCTACTGTCAGTATACATACAGAATTTTTACATGGATAATTGTTATGTATGATTTGTGTCCTTTTCTCACATACTTTCCTTTATCTTTTTTTTTTTTTTTAAAGATTTTTTTTTTTATTTTTTCCTTTTTCTCCTCAAAGCCCCCCGTACATATTTGTGTATTCTTCGTTGTGGGTCCTTCTAGTTGTGGCATGCGGGACGCTGCCTCAGCGTGGTCTGATGAGCAGTGCCATGTCCGCGCCCAGGATTCGAACCAACGAAACCCTGGGCCGCCTGCAGCGGAGCGCGCGAACTTAACCACTCGGCCACGGGGCCAGCCCCTTTCCTTTATCTTTTTAATATCTACGTGGTCTTATTATTAAAAGGTCTCTAAGTAGCAACGAGTAAATATACTTTGGAATTTTTCTCGGACATTAAAATCTCGGGTTTCATTTAGTATATTCTATCTTATGAATACATATACTTCTGATATTTTACAAACATCTATAGAATATATCATACAACGTAGTCTTAATAAGGAAATAATTATGTAAGCATCACTAGGGGAGATACAAAGATGGGTAATATAATTCACCTACAATCTGTGTTCACCTGCAATCTGTACGGAAATACAAGAAATATACTTGAAAAGTATGTTTGTGCCATTCATTCTGTTTAGCTTACCTGCTCTTCCGTTTGCTTTTTGAAGTCCTTTGCTAGAAATTTTCCCTTGCAGATGACATACTCCCTGAAGTCAGGATCAATATCTTATTCTTCCTTATATTGCTAGTAGTTAGCATGTTGCATGGGAAATAGTCAGCCTTCATTAACTGCAGGCTAATAAGTGAGTCGCTCCAATATGCAAGTAAGTCTCTTAGTGTTCCCTCCAGTATGTTTCTCTGCCTCTCTTTAATTTAACATGTTATGATTATTTGAGTACATGAGTGTTGTCATATTTAGTTCACGTCAGCCAGATAACAGAGTAATGAAGGAGACAGACCCTAAACAGAGAATTCCACTACTGTATGATAAGTGCCAGGGTGGTAGTATAGACAGGCTTGTTATGGGAACATGGAGAAGGCACCACACCCAGCCTGCAAATCTGAAGCTGAGACTTGAAGCTCAGAAAGGAGTTAGCCAGGCAAATAAGGTGTAGAAGCAGGAAAGTAAAGGAGATTACTTAATTACATGTGGTATAAAACAGCTTGGTCTATTTGGACACACTATCCAACTATTGCCTTTGTATAACGTTCTGAGCAACTTGTTGGGAAGAGTTTGAATCAAGGAAGTGAGTGACACATTCATACTAATACTTTCATGTAAATTACTCTGGCAGCGGTGCGGAAGATCTGTTTCAGTGTACTGTCGGTAAGGCAGAGGTCTGTTGGGAGGCACTTGCTGTAATCCAGGCTAGGAGATACGAGGCGATGTTCACAAGTTGACCGAGTGGGCTGGAGAGATCGTATAGTTTCTCTACTATATAGTATGTTCTTATTCTTTTTCCCTTGGATTTTTGTTTTTAATTTCTAAAATTTTAATTTGACTTGTATCCTGCCTTTTATTGTATCATAAATATTTTTCTTTGATGCCATCTTTTCTAATTTTTCAGTTGCTCTGTAATATTTCAGCAAGTGACTGAGTTTATTTAACCATTCCTTTATGTTAAACATGTTTCAGTATTTAGAATTATTTTTTTAAGATAAATTTCTAGAAATGAAGTTATTAAATCAAAGGGTAAGAACTTGTTCATGAAATTTGTCACTATACTGCTTTCTGAAAAGGTAAAAGTTTATGCCTTTGCCAATAATATGTGAGTGTATTTTTATAACATCCTTGCCAGATTATTATTTAAAAACATCTTTTTAGTAATTGAACAGGCAAATGACTTCTCATTTTAATTGACATTTCTTTTTAGTGTTGAACATTTTTCTCTGAATGTATTAAATTATTTCCTTTTTTATTTTACCTTTTTTTGTTTTTGTGTTTCCTTATCAAATTGTTTGAGCTATTTATTATAGAAAAATTAATTTCTCATCATGTTTATATCATATTTTCTGCCAGTCATTTACCTTTTAATTTTTTATCTAGACGCTTTTCATTTTTACATAATGTAATTTTTCTAATTTCTTTTGTTGCTCTCCAGTTAGGAAGCCCTTCTTCTTCCACATATTTGATAGTCATTTTTATTTTCTAGTAGTTTTTCTGTGGTTTGATTTTTTTCTTAATAATATATGGGGTGATGTGAGGACCTAGATTTTTTTTTCTTTTGCCAAATTACTAACCAATTGTACAGCCGTCATTTGTTGAATAATCCTTCATTTTCCTAAAATGTACTTTTAATATGGAACTGCCATATTTTTATTTGTCCTCCCATTCTTGAATCATTTAAAATATTTTCAGATCTTTTGAACCATTAAAATTTTCTTACTGTGTTAGGAGTATCCTTCTTTCCCATAACTAGATTTTAAGGGTTTTGAGGATAGCAATTGTGTATACATCATATTTTATTTCTTTCACAAGAATTATAATTTGTTATTTAATGACCATTACAATTTATAATAAAACTTTTGCTCACCCCTATTAATATGATTCCTGGTGGGGTATCCTAGTTTAATTCTTTTTTTCCAGGATAAAAACTGCAATTATGCAGTGAAACTGCTCAAAGCAAGGAAACCCCTAGGATATGGGGACCTGCGGGACCTCTTCCAGGTGTGTGAAAGTGCATCATTTGATCTCACAGTTATCACATTTGGAAATAAAATATATTCATCAAACACAGTGTTGTTCTTTTAAAGGAGTTATGCTTATTAAGGAACTTAGGTAGAAAATAAACTTTTTTTCTTACTCCTAAAAGTCATCTTTATATTTTAATGGAAATTGAACTAGAGAGTTTTTGATTAAATGGAGTAGACCTTTTCCTCTTTTTTTCCTGGAATGACCAAAAAAAATGGTTAAAGCAAGATGTCTTTATATTGCTGTACAGTTTTTCCTTGATATGATTTCTAAAATCTAAACCCATAGGAAGATTTTTATGTAAAGCTACACTTTACTAGCATGGCATTAAAATTATTGTATATGAAGAGAGAGCAGCTATCTCAGTTAGAAGAGTGAGATTAATTTCTGCTTCCCAGGACCACCATCACTTATAAAGAAGGAAAAAATCAGTAACTTCTTTTTTCTTATCATCTTTATCTTACTGCATTGTGATCTAGATACAGTGGATATATTTTTTGTTTTTCGCGCTATGCTTCAAAAGACAGTAGATCAGTAGGTTTTATTTATTTTTTTTGTTGATCTTATATTCTGGATAACATAGAAACTTCCTTTTGACCGTTATATTCTCATATAAACTGGGAGGAAAAAAAGTGGGAAGGAGATGAGAGAGATATTTGATTCTTTGGAGTTGCATTAAAATAAAGTTTTAAAAAATTGTTTTTATTACTACCTTATGTTTATCTCAGCTTGATAGATCTGAATAACTGTGACTGACATGTATACAACATTTCATTATAACTCACATTATTTTATTCATTCTAAGAGACACTGTTTTTTCACATTTGAATATTTCCCAAATTGATGTGCATCTTACAATTGATAGCATCTTAGAATCACTGTGGGCCGGGGAGTGTTGTAGCTGTCTTTTTTGGTGAGTGTGTGAATTTGTACATAGTAGCCCATATTATTATCACATCAGTTGAGTTACGTGCATTGTTGATATCACATAAGTTTAATTGCTATTTAAAATATCACGCTGGTTATTGTACAGAAACTTTCTGTTAACATCTTATGGTAAGGTCGAAAAGCACCAACGTCAGAACGTGCATCCTGGGTGTCATTGGCTTAGAAGGTGATCTCGGAGGCCATGGTGAAGTACTCTTTGGAGGACTCAGGCCTCCCCAGTGCTCTGAATGGCCTAGAGGATGAAATTGTGAGGAAACCTTTTTTAAGTGATTAGAAAGCGTTGTATCATAGTTTAATTGGCACTGATTTTGTGTCTGTGTGATGTTAGGGGTGTGTTTAAAATCATTGTCATCAGAGATTCTATGAAAGTACGTTATTTTTCCTTCTATGAAGACAGAATCCTTTTCCTTCGTTTATCGGATGATTTCAGGCAGCCAGCTTTAAAGGCCAGGTCATCGGTTCCTCTTAGATGCTTTTAACTCTTCTAACTTCCGTTTGCATCAAGTGCTGTTTAACCTTGAAGAGTGGCAGCATAATGTTCTGGGAAGAACAGTGAACCAGGAGTTAGAAGACGTTTTCAAATTCTGGCTTTACCACCGTCTTACTGTGTCACCTGGGCCACATCCTGCCCTGTAAACTCTATATGATTATGTAGATTATTATCTACATGATATACAAATGAGAAACATATGTTAATGTCATAAAAGTTATAAATGCAACTTGTTACTGTTGAAAACTTTTATATACCTGAACAACGTTTACTAATTAGGAATGTTCAGCACTATTAGAGGTAGCCTCACAATTCAGCAATTTGGCAGGAGTAGATATGGTAGGATATTTATTGCTTCAGAGTAGTATTTTTTGAGCTTTATTGTTATCTTTTAATCATTTATATCAATGTTTTGAGACATTGTTATCAGAAATTTATGTCTCTGGGTTTGAATCAAAACCTTTATGCACAAGAAAGCAAGGAAATAAGGCAAGGGAGCCGTTTTGGAAATGCTGTTCTTTGCCAGGCAGCTTTCTTGTGTCTTAGCTGCGCTGTCTGGAATGTATGCGGGTGGGCGGAGGGCGTCTGCAGAGCATGCCATAGGAGACTGTAGTCTTCATTTACCATACCATGAGGGAGCTTTGGGAGAAGAAAGGTGGGGATTTAAATGACAAAACTGATGTTAACACTGGTTTTACACTTTTAATGGTGGTTCTGGATGACTTTCTCATAATTTCTTTTGAAAACCATGTTAAAACTCAGGTTTGTGTGTCTTTATTACAAGGCTTAACCTCAAAAAAAATTAATGGAAGTAAAAAACATATTCCAAACACATAAATTTAATGTTCTCTTGACTCAAAATTCCATGTTACTTTTTCACATTTCCAGAGCATGACAAACCTGTCTTATTCATCTTTGTGTAACGATTCAGTGTGTATTGATTTAATTGTTTTGTAAATTTAATTATGTATAATTAGGTTTGTGCATTTTCTAACCTTTTACATTTTTTGTTGCCACTTCAAAACTTCTGAAAGAATTGGCTTGGTAAGAAGGAGTTAAATTAAGATTTGGAATTATACCACGTGCATTCAATTAATTTAAAGTAATGCTTCAGTAATAAGAGGAGGAGTAGTGTTTTTAATGAGTTTATTTGATGAAGAAGAAATTAGGGCTATGTAAATTCAAGGCATATGATAAAATTCTAGGGAGTTTCTGAATATCATTCGGAAGTGTCATGGGGATGACAGGTATACTATTTTTAATTACTTTTTCTGCTCTAGAGTATGAATTCTTAGTCATGTTTTTCTTCTGCACTATTGAAGAAATAGAGTGCTTATCTGAGGCAGGAGAGAACTTCTGAGAAGTTGTCCATAAGGAGTTTCTAGCAGAACATGGAGGAGAACCAAAGGACAGAGTGTCAGGAGAAAGGCATGGGAAAGCTGTAGTTAAGGGGTGTGGCTTAGATACAGAGGCTGTAGTGTCTATCCAAAGTATTTGAACTCTTAGTACTTTATTTTTACTTTGGTGTTTACGTAAAGTGGTTTTTATTAAGATTGTCATTACTGGTTATTATATAAAAAAAGTATTTGTATTTATGGATTAGATTTAATAATTATTTTCTATGTGTTCTAAATAAAGCATTGAAAGAGAACAGCTCAGAGGTTGTTCAGCCTTTTCTCATGGGTTGTGGCACCAAGGAACCGAAGATCACTCAGCTGTGTTTGGCCGCCATTCAGAGACTCATGTCACATGAAGTCGTATCTGAGGTAATGTGAAGATTTTATCTGAACCGTACACCTAAGAATCAAATCAGGACTTTTCAGAAGGGGAGAATGAAGCATACCTAATATTTAACGTAAACAGTTTTATGAATAGCAATGTGCTTGAAGGACATAGCTTAATTTTAAAAGATTAACAAATTGTCTTAATATTAAACACTCATAAATAATGAGTAAAAGTGAAATGTATTTTGTCAAGTCATTTGTAATCTAAGAAGTCACAGTTCAGTAACATAGATAATTTTAAGAACCAAGCAAATTTTCAGTATCATTGAAAAGAATATAATTCATAATTTTTTTTAAAAGGTAGGAGGGAAAATCATGACTGTTTCCTGGAGTGTCTGAAGTGATAATTTTTTGTTCATTAACCTAAGTGTATGGTTGATATCAACCTTATGATGGTAAAACAAGGAAAAACATTTCGTCACTATATCTGCATCCTGCTTTCAAATGTAATGCTGTTACCTTAAGTTTGTACTCCATAAGGTACTTTAATAGAAGGGGTAAATTCTTTTGCCTTTAGTATAACATTCTAAGCAATGTCAGATTTAATTGAGTTTGTCAATGTGTTATTAATCTGAGTTGCATTTTGTTTTTTCTATAACATTGTAGTTGGAATAATATATAAGAAACAGTAGCAGACTCATAGTTAATTTGCATATGTCCATATTCATAAATTTCCAAATGGAATATGCCCATATTATCGTAGAAGTGAGCTTAGATTTTGACTAGGTATTGCAGAACTGCATGCTGCTATTTACATATATTCAAATAGTATTTTTTAAAGAAATTTATTTTTTTGAGATGAAAATTAATTAGTTGAAAGTCTCAGATTGGTTGAGAAACATGTGTTTGGATTTATATAGAAACATGGGTTTGTGATCAAGAAATTGTCTCCAGGTGAGAGAATATTTGTGCACCATTTCTTATGTAGGTACCTAAACACCTGTTTTATTTGTTGACAATAATTTAATTATTTTACAGACTGCAGCTGGAAATATAATTAACATGCTTTGGCAGCTAATGGAAAATAGTCTAGAAGAACTTAAGTTGCTTCAAACGGTTCTTGTTCTTTTAACAACCAGTACAGTAGTTCATGATGAGGCACTCTCTAAGGTAGGAAACCTGTTTGTCAAAGTTCATAAGTGCTTGGAGACAGTATTTGAAAAAACTGGCTGAAGGAGAAAAGCTTGCTGCTGTTTGAACCGAAAGTAACTTCCCTGTAGCTATTGTGATAACGGACCTTGCACGTTAAAAGCCCTTGGTGCTTTATTTTCCCCACATTAAAGTCAAAGTCAGATTAGAGTGATGAAGCGAAGCCGCTTGGGTGTAGCTTGACAGGCTTAGTTATGAAAAGGAATTGGAAAAGGAAAAGTAGCAGAATAGGAGTAGAGGAAGAGGAATGTGAGAGAAATAAATGTGTTTTGAGTTAATCAGTGTTCTCCACAATTGCCTTGGGTATTGCCTGTAATAGCTCTCCCTTCCTCCCTTTTAAAAATAATTTCATGTGTATCTGATATGTAAGCCAGATAGTTTAAACCTGCCCCTCAGGTAGCTGGAACAGTGTCCTTTTGGTATTTATGCTAGGTAAGTCTGCATACCTGATAGCTATTTCTCATTTCTTCCTCATTCCCGCCCTCTTTGAGCATATAACAATTGTTTTATTATTAATTTCACTCTTTAAAAAAGTTTTTAAAATTATGAAATGTTTCTAAAGAACAGAAAGTACAAAGAGTAATATAAAGAACAGTCTTTAATTAATGGCTTATTGTTTAAGGAATTTATTGAATTTGCAGTAATAGTTGTATTATAATTTGCATGCCTTTAAGGATGGATGAGTTATAAAGTAGAAAAGCATACTATCACATAAAGCTGTGTACTATCGCTAGAAGGTGTATCTGTCTGTCTTTTCCAGTAAATTCATTTGATGTTCTTAGGTCATAATGAGATTTTACTTAATTGCGAATAGCTTATTTTTTAGGCTCACACCTGGTTTATAAAATAGTTTATGTATTTTTATATTTATATTTTTTGTTGTATGGAGTTCCTCTTGGTTTCTAGCAATCAAGTTACTGTTCTGATGTATATATTTAAAACTTTATAAATGGTTATCGTTTGACCTACCAAAACAATAAAAAGTGATTATAGTTTCATAAATAAATGTAGGAGTTATTTTAGTATGTTGGTTAATTTGGCAATGTAATATTTTGAGATGAAAAATGAAGAATAAAGATAATACAAAATTGAGTTGTATGAAAGCTTTTACATAACAAGTTCCTCTCCTTTATGTTGAAATTTAAAGAGTAATAGTGGTATCAAAGGCTTAATTGTTTCCTTTAAAACTTTTTAAATATGATAAGGCATAGAATTTAAACTACCATTATGTTTTTCTCCAAGAATGGCTTCTTTTAAAACTGTAAAACTTATAGAAGAATACATAGGAGAAAATCTTTGTGACTTTGGGGTAGGTGGAGATTTCTTAGTTTAGGCACAAAATCCATGAACCATGTAAGAAGCCACAGAATGCGGAAAATATTCACAAATATCTGACAAAGGACTTTTATCTAGAATTTATTAAAAAACTCTTAGAATTCATTCGAAAGACAACTCAATAAAAAATGGACAAATGATTTCAACAGACACGTCACGAAATAAGATATTCAAATGGCTAATGAATTGCAGACAAAGTGGCTTAGCATCATTGGTCATCAGGGAAGAGCAAATTAAAACTATGAAGAGGTATCAATACATGTCCATTAGAATAGCTAAAATTAAAAAAGACTCACCATTTCAATGGTTGTTGAGGACATAGAATAGTTCTGAAATCATACATACTGCTGGCCCGAGCGTGAAATTGTAAAGCCAATTTGGAAAACTAGCAGTTTCTTCAGAGGTTTAACCTCGACCTACCATATGATCCAGCCATTTCACTTGTAGGTATTTATTTACCCAAGGTAAATGAAAATGCATGTCCTCACAGAGACTTGTGTATGAATGTTCGTAGCAGCTCCGAACTGCTGCTGTGAACATCCCAAAACTGGAAACAACCCAGCGTCTATCAGCAGGTAAATGGATAAGCAAAATGTGGTGTACCCATACCATGAATACCACTCAGAAATAAAAAAGTACAAACTACTGATACAAAGAACAACATGGATGAATTTCACAAATATTACAAGTGAAAGAAACCAGACACAAAAGAGTACATACTGAATGATTCTATTTGTAGAAGATGCCAGCTAATCTGTAATGAAAAAAGCATATGGGTGGTTGCTGGGGGGCAAGGGAGGAGGGAAAAATAGACTGCAAAAGAGCACAAGGAAACTTAGTGTGATGGAATGTCTTGTATCTTGATGTGGCAGTGGATTTATGGGTGAATATTACGGTCAGAACTCATCAAATTACATACTTCAAAGGGATACGGTTTATTGTACGTGTATAAATTACGCCTTACTAAAGTTGATTTAGAAAATATTTATTTATATGCTGAGCAGGTTTATATAGTCCTTCTCTTGATGATTAGTGATACAACAAACTTTGAGTACTTATTATTTGCAAAGCAAGTCATTCTGGGGAAATAAAAGCACAAACACATTATTATATACATGTTAAAAGAATCTTATTATGAAAGATGTATTTCACATTACCTTAGCTAATGTTTTTTTTTAAAGATTTTATTTACTTTTTTAATTTTCCCTTGCCCCCAAAGCCCCCCAGTACATAGCTGTATATTTTAGTTGCAGGTCCCTCTAGTTGTGTCATGTCGGATGCCCCCTCAGCATGGCTTGATGAGCGGTGCCAGGTCCTTGCCCAGGATCGGAACCCGCGAAACCCTGGGCCTCCGAGGTGGAGCCTGCGAACTTAACCACTCGGCCGCAGAGCTGGCCCCTACCTTAGCTAATCTTATGTGGCTCTGTATTTACTAAGTTTGAATTATTTCAGAATCCAAGGCTTTTTGTAGTTTTATTGTATAAAAGAGTGGGGCTCCTAGTATCTGTGATTGAAAGAGCCAAACACAAATTATTTAATTTTAGGTTACATCAGATAAAATAAAGATAATAGCCATGTTCTTAAGCCTTATTTCATAGCAAATGAAAATTGTTTTTTTAGGCAATTGTTCTTTGTTTTCGACTACACTTCACAAAAGATAATATTACAAACAATACAGCTGCTGCTACAGTGCGACAAGTTGTTACTGTTGTTTTTGAGAGGATGGTTGCTGAAGATGAACGACACAGAGGTAAAGTGATAAAAGTTGTCTCCTTCTGACACTAGGTAGTTCTTACATCCGTGATTTCTCTTTTACTGATTTCAGCCTTTGCTCTGTGAACTTAGGCTACCTAAAAACTAGACAGCGTTAAAAAATATATTTAACGTTATCATATTGATAATGGCAATTCAAAAAAATAAATCTCCCCAATTTTATTACCCTAAGAAGTCAACTCTTTATTTTCCATGTTTATTTCTAATATATGTACAATTTCATATTGAAGATGATAATTTCACATTTTAAACCAAATTGTATTATATGTATTTTTAGCCAAACATAACATTATATGAATTTTTCATGTTATTATTTCATTTTCATAATTTAAATTTTAATGGTTGCATTATATTGTGTGGCTATTCTATGTTTAATGAACTAGTCTATTGGACACTTCCGCTGTGTTCAATATTTTAGTACTGTTTTGAGTGTCTTCCTACATGTATTTTTTCCATTTGAATTACTTCTTTTAGGGTAGATTCCCAAGGGTGGGCTTCCCTCATGTGAGTTGTTTTCTGTGCCTATTAATATGTGTTAATCAAGAATATTTATATAATTTAAGATTCATATTTTCATCAAATACGTTTATTGTAATTTTTAAACATCTTTTTCTTTATGATTTAAAAGATTTCCCCAAAACTTAGAAACATGTCCTTTCAGAGAGCAGATATTGTATATAAGTTTTATAATTTGCTAACTTTTAACTATAGAAATTACTTTTTTTTATTTATGCTTATTGAATGAAAAGTAAATTTTGCCCCATGATTAGTTGAAAAGATTATAACATGTTACCATTACAAACAGCCTGTCTTATGTAGTCAAGAAAGAAAAGATTAAACTACTTTTCCCCTTAGGTAGTTTTTCTTTTCCTAAACTCTTAATATGGTACCATCTTTCATTTTATTTGATGTTCTCTTGGTAATATTGGTAAAAAATGGCAATACTAGTAAGTAATGGTAATGTTGCCGCTCTAATAATTACTTCACTTTTCCTGAAATTAACCATTGGTCATATTTTTCATGTTCAGTTTCAGGGATTCTTAATCTGTTGGTTTATTAGAATATTTTCACTGACTTTGGTTTATTGATTTTTCTATATTTTTCCTAGTGGAAATGCAGGTGGAATTCTAGCAGTCTGAAATATTAAGGAATTAAACTTAATAGTATAAAACAGGGCAGTTATCTGGTTGGACTGTCTTATATATTCATAACCTCAACGTAATTCCTGGATTGGTAATTTTAGCTGTGTGTCTCTAAAGACTAATATTTGATTAAATACTTTCTAGTAAGGTGGAAAATACTTGGAATCTCTTTCTTTTCAAGTAGTCTTTGTCAACATTTATTCAAAGCAGCCTGTCATAATTTACAGAGAATATCTTTGTTGATATCTTTGTTGAGAATGATATGTATTCAGAGAAATGCTGAGTTGAGAAGCACCATTCTAGCTAACTCTTAGCTAGTCAATACCTATCATTGACATAGTAGTTGTGGTAGATCAAGCAGTTAATTCTGTTGAAGATGGTGAGATGATATAGGAATTAACCATATGATAAACTCACATATTTGGTATTTAAAGGCGCATTCAAAGATCATGTGAGTTTCAAACCCATGAAATAAAGGGGCTGGACAATGGGAGGCTGGAAAAATCAAATGTATGGGCAAAGATACTAAGCTTGTTAAAATGAATATACAATAGTAAAGAGTGATTTTTATGGCATTTTGTATAAAAAAAGATTCCCATTATATTCTTTGTTTTGGAGGCGTAGTTCTGAACTTTCAAATAAAGTTTTTAATTCTATAAACGAGTATTTATTTTAAACATGCCTTTTAAATAGTATATATGCTTTATTAATGGTCAGTACGAACTCCTAAAACCCACCTTATTTTGATTGCAGATATTGTAGAACAACCAGTACTGGTCCAAGCAAACAGTAACAGAAGATCTGTCAGCACTCTCAGACCTTGTGCTAAAGATGCATATATGCTTTTCCAGGTATTTCATTTGAGAAAAATAATGTTTATTATGGAATATAGTTTTGTGTAAATTTTTGATTTTGGCATTTTATGTCTGACTTAATTTTTTTATTGTGTCAGTTGTTTAAAATGTGTGAAAAGTAGTATTTTGAAAAAGTTTTAAAATGTTAGGATCTATAACTAATTAACATGATAAAATGTTATGTTTCACTTTAAGGAAATAAAGTTAATTAAACTCAGAAGTAGAAAATAGGTATAATAGGGATGAGTAGTTATACAAAATAAATTCCTTTAACAAAGAAAATTTAAACACTAAACCTCTGGTTTACTTAATATAATCTGATATACAAATATCTGATTTTTGTATTACTTGTCATGAATAAATCTTTTTCTTTTTGCTGAGGAAGATTCACCCTGAGCTAACATCTCTTGTCGGTCTTCCTCTTTTTTTTTGGCTTGAGGAAGATTAGCCCTGAGCTAACATCTGTGCCAGTCTTCCTCTATTTTATATGTGAGGTGCCGCCACAGCATGGCCAACCAGTGGTACAGGTCCACACCTGGGATTCGAACCTGTGAACCAGGGCCACCAAAGCAGAGCACCCCAAATTTAACCACTATGTCACGTGGCTGGCCCCAAATAAATCTTTTAAGTAAAATAAGATTCATCTGCACTAAAAACTTTTATTAATTTTGATTAAAGGTTTATTTTAGATGGTTTCTCATTAAAAGAATGTTAGATTAATCATTTATCTGTGCACTCTATGTATTGTCAATAGTTGTATGAGTCTTTAGTAGTTTACTTAAATAATCAAACATACAATTTGTCAAAATTTGAATTATCAATGGTTAGTTTCTGAGGATTGAAAACAGCCATATAAGAAAAGAGTATTTTAAAAAATTTTATGAACTTTGAGTTTTGAAAAGCACATTTCATTCCAACATGTGACTAGTTTACTTATTTTTTATTTATTGTTTGACTTATATTTTCCCAGGACCTTTGTCAGTTGGTTAATGCTGATGCTCCTTACTGGCTAGTGGGTATGACAGAAATGACTCGAACATTTGGCCTCGAGTTACTTGAGTCAGTCCTGAATGATTTTCCACAAGTCTTTTTACAAGTAAGCCATTTGTAGTATTTTGCAACAAAATTAATCTTTATTTTTTTCACAGCTATTTTTTAAGAAAGCAACACACATTTTTTTCCATATGAAAAGATACAAAGAATTACAGCCTGAGACTTTAGGCATATAACAGTTAAACATTATCTTGCATTTTTGTAGTATCCCAGCGTTCTGCAAGTTGAACATTAAAGGGAATCCCTAGAGACTTGCTGCAGGCATTTTCCAGTCTGTGGGTGCATGAGGGAAATACGGTGTGTGAGCTTTTTGTAATATTTAAAAGCTTAAAGAAATAGTTAATAATTTTTACTTGTTTATATGTAGCTGTGTGCTTTTGGATAATTTAATTGGAAAAAAGAAGTAGTAAATGCCTAATAAATTTAACATGTAATACAAAATTTTTCAAAACAGAAAGTTAATAGGGAAAAAAGTAAGAAAGAATTTAAGGTTTTCATTTTGCTATAAGCAGCAAAAGTCCAAAATTGATTCAGTGATTTACATAGGTTCTTTAGTTATTAGCAGATCTTGAACTAGTATTTAGATCTGTTAACTACTAACCTAATCTAGCTCCTTCACCTACCAAGCTGCCTCCCTAAGTCGTCTTTTCTATCCTTCCTCTTGCCTACAAAATGTGTGAATCAAGTGCCACGTTAGAGCAAGATCCTTGAGCCTAGGAGTTGAGACTGAAATTATTTTTATATGCTTCATAAGTTTTGGTGTTCATTAGGCAACTGTTAAATGCTTTTGGTGATAATAAACAATATTAACCTTTCTTGATGATTCCCTTCCTTGTACTTTAATAGGATAAGAAGTATTTAAATATAACTTGTCTAATGGTCTTGTATAAAATGATAGTCATAGTAGCTACCACTTTTTGACTGCCTACTACGTGCTATGATTGTGCCAAATTCCTTGCATTTCACATTCTCTTTAGTCTTCACAAATGCCTGAGAAGTACCACTGATTCCTACTGTACACAGGAGGAAGCTAAGACTTTCAGAGTGTTAGGCAATTTGTCCAAGGTTTCATGGTTTGTAAATGGCACAGTTGGGATGTGAACCCATGTTGATCCAGATTTCAAATTATTTTCTCTCCTTATCTACTCCTTTTCATTCACACCCACACCCCAACCATCACCTTCAGAATATATCCAGGATCTGTTCACTTCGTACCACTTGTACCACAGTGATCCTAATCCAGGGCACCATCACCTGTTCCCTGAGTTACTGCATTCCCTTCCTACTGGTCTCCTTGCATCTATACCCGCCATATCCTCTTACAGTTGCTTGTCACACCACATTCAGAGTGGCCTTTTAAAGCAAGTCAGACCTTTTCAGTCTTTTGTAAAAGTGCTTCACTAGATGTCCTCTTTGTCCAGAGTCAAAGATGAAGTCCTCGTTATGATCTTTGGCACATTTCATGATCTGGTCCCCAGTACTCCCTTATCTTGTCTCTTTTCACTCTTCCCCTTGCTCTCAGTCTTTAGTCATGCTGTCCTTCTTTGCTGTTCTTTAAATGACCCCTGCTTCTGGCCTTTGTGCTTACTGTCTCCTGGGCCTAGAATGCTTTTCTCCCCTATAGCTCTCTCTCTTACTCCTTTGAGGTCTTTGCTCCATGATCACCTTATCAGACAACCTTCCCCAACCACTTTGTTTAAAAGGGCAGCTTCTTCACGCCAGCACCCTTACCTCTCCTGCCCCTCTTTGTCTTTCTAGTGCTTATTATCTCCTGACACACAGAAAAGTAAGCTCTATGAGGCGGGAACTTTGTTCACTTGTGCAGGTGCCTGCTGCATGTAGTGCCTGCCATGTGGCAGGGGTTCGATAAGTAATGAATGAATGAACTGGTAAATCATTTTGAATTAGAAATTTCTATAGTTTGGATTGCGTTTTCTGATTTTGTAGGAAAAGATTTGAAAAATGTTTTCCAGATTTATTGAACCCACAAAATTTCTACTCTACTTTATTTTTCCTGCTGTAATACAGAGGGAAAAAAATAATTATTCTGTGTAAGATCTTAGAATTCACTCTTACAACATTTCTTTGGGAGATAAATATTTGTTTTCTTTTACTCATTATTCACTCAGTCAAGCACAATTTACCCATCACTTAACAGTGTGCTGATCTTTGTGTTCAGTGCCAAGGATACAGAAGTTAAATTAGACTGATAAAATTCCTGCCCTTATGGCACTTAGACGTCTAATGGGAAGAGAAATATTAACTGAATAATAAGATGTGATGAGTGCTGGGAAGGAAAAATATAAAAAATGGCTATGGAAATGAATAACATAGGTTCCAAACCTGGTGGAGAGTTGGTGATGAATCAAGGGTATGAAGCTTCTACCTGAAGGAGGAAGCGTAGGTAATTGAGAGAATAGATAGAATAGTAAAAGACTACTCTAGAGCAGTGACTGTGAGAAAGGTTCTGTTTTCTCATCTAGAAAATAAACTCTATGATATAGGGCAGGCACAAAATTGTGCCTGACCCTGAATCTCTTTCTCTAGCACAGTGTCTGGTACATATTAAGCGGTCAGTGAGTAACTGCTGAATAAATTAAAGAAATGTTGCAGTAAGTGAGGGAAAAGGCATTCTTTTTGCCTTCTTCAAAATAAAATCAGCAAGTTATATGACTTATTATACATTATTAATCAAAGATGACTTTGAGCTTTGAGTAGTGAACTACTTGCTAAAATAGAATACTCTATGGGCAGAATTTTTATTATGAAGGATAGATTATTCAGTTTTGAACATACTCATTTTGAGGTATCTGAGTACATGCAAAATGTTAGTTGAATTTATGCATCTTGAGCTCAGAAGTAAGGTTTTAAGCTGAAGTTATAAATTTAAACGTCACTGGCATATAGTTGCTAATTGAAGATATGGGAGTGAATGAGATTACCTATGGGGCTAGCATAGCGTAGGAAGCAGGGCCTGGTACTCTGGAGCTCTGAGGAACCTCAGCAGTAAACAGGTGAGCATGAAAGGTTGAGCATACAAAAGAGACTAAGAACCTGAGGCCAGAAAGACAGGAATGAATGAGAGAGAGTGTGACATAATAAAAGACGAAAGCAAAGAAAGCTTCAGGATGAGCCAAGTACTTCAGAGACTGGTAAGATGACACCTGAAAGGCAGTGTTTGCTTCATCCCCAGAGATGATGCTGAGTGGAACGAGAGGCGTTTCAGGGGAGTTTGGGTGTTTGGTGGTGATTGTGGAGGAAACCTAATTGTAGTCAATTGAGTTGTAAGGGGGGAAAAGTGAACAGATAAATTTTTAAGAGTTGCTGTAATATTAATAAGTTAACCAATGCATAAAATTATTTAGTAAAGTATAAAAATGAACTTAAATGTGCTTTTCATGTTGGCAGTCAAAGAATCTGTCATTATGAGAGTAGAATTTCAAATCACTTAACTTTTAAGATCCCATTATTGAGGGAAAGAATTAAAAAGTGCATTAGAATGCATATAAAAGTCTGGAAGGATGTACGTTCAGAGTTAACAGCGACACCAGCGTATCTCCAGGAGGTGAGATTAGGCAAGGATTTTTTTTTTTAGCTTTTCACTTTTCTGCATTTTCTTTTTTTTCTCTAATGAATCTGATTTTTTAAAAGATACATTTAAAAATTTTTGTGATTCTGAGATGTAAACTGCTCTGTGTATTATTTTTCCGTTTCTGTAAGATTAAAGGATTAGATTAGGTGGTTTTTATGATTTTATGATAAAATTTTATGATTTTATGATTCTTTCTTTGTTCTCAGCCTCAGTGAAATTTGGATGATATATTTGAGGTTAGATAATAAATGTAGTCTGGGCCTTATACTGTCAGTAAAATGAGACTACTTTGGCTAATATAGGGAGAATTAAAAGGTTAAGGAAGGTTTTCTGCATAATATACCATGACTGTAAGTAACAGTTGAAAGTTCCTTGTGAGGTTCCTCAGACTTTAAAATAATGATGCTTAATCATTGTGCTTTTTATCAGCTCACTGTGTTTTGTTCAAGCAATCTAAGTAGAACAAAATAGTGTTAATTTTTAAATCTTCTATGTATGAATGGGATTTTTATCTTTGCAAAATAAAATTAGTGAATTATATAATTATCATATTTTATAAATCAAGTTTTCTCTCCTAAGCTGCCTATTTTAATTGCTTTATCTGTTTAAATTTATCTATTTTCTTTCTTCTCTTCTTTGTGTTTTTAATTGCTAGTGTCCTACTAAAATTAAAATTCCTAGTAATAAGCATCACTTAATTCTAATATTGTTAAATGTTCCTTTTTAATTTAGGTTCTTTTTAAAACTTCTTGAAATATTGATTATCATTTTGATCTTACTCTCTCAAAGAACAATACTAATTTCAGGATTGTGTGAACTGTAAAATAATAAACTGTATAAACTTATAATAAAGCTGAATTATCCATACTGATTAAGTTTTATTTACTAGTGAGACTGTGTTTTATAAGCATTAAGTACAAACTAAGTTAATTCTTGTTTTTTTTTGTCTTCGTAAATAGCACCAGGAGTTTAGTTTCCTCCTCAAAGAAAGGGTATGTCCTCTGGTGATAAAGCTCTTTTCTCCAAATATAAAGTTCAGACAAGGTTCCAGTGCTTCATCTTCTCCAGCACCTGTAGAAAAACCGTATTTTCCTATCTGCATGCGTTTGCTGAGAGTAGTATCGGTTCTGATTAAGCAATTTTACAGTCTTTTGGTAAGTGCTACTTTTCATACATGTTGTGTGTGTAATTGCATGCAGTGCTGATTTTAGAAGATGATCTAGTACAGTGTATTTAGCTTTTTCACTTCTGTTCAGCAGACTTTCGTTTTTGATTACCTATAGGTATTCTCCCAGGTACTCTAAAGGTTCATTCTATCCTTTCGTGAGTCTCTCTTTGTTTAAAGAGTATTTTTAATGTGTGTCCAGGAGAGTCATGGCCTGTTCCCTGAAGGCAGCATAAGATCTGTGGCTTGGGAGTTTAGCTTTTTAGCTAATTAACTCATTTGAGGGATAATTAAAATTACAGTATCTTCAATTTATTCTGCTTTTATTTATACTATCTCATGTATTTTACAGATTAAAGCAAAGAAGTTAAAGATTTGGTAAACTCTAGGATTAGAAATCAATTATGTTGACTTCCAGTTCAATATTATATCTATTTTGCATAAATTAATAGATGCAGAATATGTTGTGATTTTCCCAATCATAATTCTATCAATGTAATGGTTTACTCTTAAACATTCTAATAATATTTTTGAGAGAAAATGGTATATTATGTTTCTTTTTAATTTTGTGTTGTCAAATTCAGCATTGTATAATTGTTTAGCATTTACATCCTTAATTTAATTAACAAAAATAATTGGTTATTGATCACCTGCTGTGAGCAGTCAGTTTGATAAATATTAGAGATAGCCAACAGCCTCACAAACTAATAGTGTAGATAGTTTATACTAAATTCTATGGAGAGCTTTTTAAAATAAAGTTTTTTTCTAGGTTTATGATACACTTGTCACAGATTTTCTTTTCATATTCAAATCCATTTTTGCAAAATAAATTCAGAAATAATCTTTCTAAGCACTTTGGTTATAATTATTTCCAGCCGTACAAGATATATCTGTAATACACATTGATGTATTTAATATATTCCTTAGAAATACCCATAGGACATCAAATTATTTCAGGATGTGTTGCTATTTAGGGATACTGTAAGCTATCAGAGTTTGGTGCCAAAGGTTTGAGTCTTTTGGTATGCCCATAATTGTTGGCTTGGATTTTTTTGTACTACCATAATTAATAATATGTAAATAAACATTAAGGTACATAAGTTTGTGAACTAACTTTAGTTCATAGCTCCGTCTTTCTCTGTAAGGATTAACTTATTTTAAAATTGTAATCAGTGTTTCCTGCAACATATGAGGTATTTGATATAATTTCCAATAATTATATTTAATTGTTAAACCAAGACTTTGTTGTCTTATTATATACAGTTAAAATGGGGAAAATTATGTGAGTCTTTACATTGATTAACTTTTAGGAGTTTTGAAAGGTCAGTTGGCATTTGCTGAAAATAAATGAAAAGTAGCTTAATTTCTCCAAAGATGGAAAGCTTTTACAAGTCAGCTGTTAACATTTTCTGTATTGTATTTATTTATAGTCTGTTCCAATCCTCAAAGAAACTTTAAAAAAAATGTAAACAAGAGTTACATCAAGAAGATGGTGGAATAGGAAGTTCCAGGCCTTCCATCCCCCGTGAAGACACTGACTTAATAACAATATACAGACCAAATTGCCTTTGTGAGAATTCAGAAACTAGTCAAGAGGTTACTGCACCCAGACAAGTGCACGGCCAGGAAGAGGTTCATTAGAGTGGATAGGAAAGCCCGTTGCACTTACCTGCCTTACCTCATCCCACTCCCTGCACGGCATAGCATGTGTGATTGGGAGAAGATGCCCAACTTGTGGCTTTTCTTCATGTGGGAAGGAGGAGTGAAAGATACATCCACCATTCTGACTTTTCAGGGTGCTGCCCAAGGGACTGGTTTCTGTCTTGCGTAACTCTTGGGGCACTGACAGGAAAGGCGGCTGCATACTTGGATGCCTGGGGGCCTGCTGAGAACAAAGGCCTTGCTACACCACCAGAGAGATTGCAGTACCACAGACAGATACTAGGGGGAGCTTCTGAACAGAAACAGGCAGAGCTCTTCAGCGGGGAAATCACACACACAAGCCCAGAGAAGAAACATTGACAGGAAAGGTTTGAAAGGTCCCCAAAATCTGTAGCTAGGCGGATTGGTAAAGATCTTTCCCTGTACAAAACCAGTCCATGAAGACCGAAAGAGTTGGCTGTTTTTTCAAATGCCCAGATTTCAACAAAAAGTAACAAGGCATATGAAGAAATGAAACAGGGAAACATGACCAAGTCAATGGAACAAAATAAATCTCCAGAAACTGACCCTAAAGAAATAGAGATCAATGAGTTACCTGACAAAGAATTAAAAATAACCATCCTAAAGATGTTCAGTGAGCTATAAGAGAACACAGACAACTAAACAAAATCAGGAAAATGGTTTATGAATAAAATGAGGCTGTCAACAAAGAGATAGAAAGTATAAAAAAGAGCCAAACAAATTCTGGAGCTGAAGAGTGCAATAACTGAAATGAAAACTTCACTGGAGGGGATCCAGAACAAACTGGATCAAGCAGAAAAAAGAATCAGTGAACTTGAAGACAAGTCCTTTGAAATTATCAAGTCAGAGGAGCAAAAATAAGAGAATAAAGAGACCCTAAGGGACTTAAGGGATATCATCAAGCAGAGCACTATATGTGTGTCTATGAAAAATGCACAGTTTTACTTTCAAACTCACAATACTTCTGCCAGCAGTTTTTCCCCACACTGACCAAATTCTCTGACTGCTGAATGTCCTACATTTCAATTCAGTTCTGACACTAACCAGAGTTAGTGCAGACCCCATGGGTTAAGGGCACAGTCCCTCAAGACTGCTCCCCATTTCAGATGCCAATCACAAGTAGTGGGTCCCAGGTTACTCACAACTTCTGTCTAACTTGGCTATAAATTGGAGGTTCCCAGGACTCCCTCCTTGGGTATGATAATTGGCTAGAGTGGTTCACAGAACTAAGGAAGACAGTGTACTAGTATTGCTGATTATTACAAGTATATTTTAAAGGATACCAATGAACAAGCAGATGAAGAGATATGTGGGACAAGGTCTGGAATGGTCCGAAGATCAGGAGCTGCTATCCCCAAGGTGCGGTGTGCCACTCTCCTGGCATGTAGATGTGCTCACCAACCTGCAAGCTCTATGAATTCTGTACCTTTGGGATTCCTATGGAGGTTTCATCATGTAGGCATGATAGGTTATTAACTCAGTTTCCAGCCTCTGTCCCTTCTCCAAGGAACAGGGGAGGGGCTGAAAGTACCAAGCTTCTAATCACGGCCTGGTCTTTCTGGGAACCAGCCCCTATCCTGGAGCTCACTGCAACTGCCTCTTTAAAACAAAAGATGCTCCTGTCATCCAGGAACTTCCATTAGGAGCTCTGTGTCAGATGTTCTTATCACTCAGGAAATTACAGAGTTTTTAAGAGATCTGTGTCGGGAACCAGGGTCAAAGATCAAATATTAGAACAAAACTTGCGGGGCTGGCCCGGTGGCGCAGCGGTTAAGTTCGCACATTCTGCTTCTCAGCTGCCTGGGGTTCGCCGGTTTGGATCCTGGGTGCGGACATGGCACTGCCTGGCATGCCATGCTGGGGTAGGCGTCCTACATATAAAGTAGAGGAAGATGGGCACGCATGTTAGCTCAGGGCCAAGCTTCCTCAGCAAAAAGAGGAGGACTGGCAGTAGTTAGCTCAGGGCTAATCTTCCTCAAAATAAAAAGAAAATTAGAACAAAACTTGCTTCTAGAATCCCTGCTTACAAGGGTTTTAGGAGCTCTGTATTGGGCACTGGAGGCAGAGACCAAAATATATATGTTTCTTACTATTTCACAGTGCACTTTCAGAATCTCAGAGAAGGAGAGAAAAGGGCAGAGAGCCTGTTTGAAGAAGTGGCAGCTACAAATGTCCCAAATTTGAAGAAGGAAATGGGCATGCAAATTCATGAAGCTCAAAGAATAGCAACTAGGATTAATCCGAAGAGACCTACTTCAAGACACATTATAATCAAGATGTCAAAAGTCACAGAGAGAGAATCTTAAAGCTGCAAAAGAAAAGCAACTCGTCAGGTGTAAGGGAACTCTGATAAGATTGTCAGCAGATTTTTCAGCAGAAACCTTGCAAACCAGAAGGGAATGGGATGATGTATTGAAAGCACTGAAAGGAAAAAAACCCTGCCAACCAGGAATACCATATCAGCAAAACTTTCCTTCAAAAGTGAAGGAGGGCTGGCCCAGTGGCATAGTGGTTAAGTTCATGCGCTCTGCGTTGGCAGCCTGGGGTTCCCAGATTCAGATCCTGGGTGCAGATGTACACGCTGCTCATCAAGCCATGCTGTGGCGGTCTCCCACATACAAAATAGATGAAGATTGGCACAGATGTTAGCACAGGGCCAGTCTTCCTCAAGCAGAAAGAGGAAGATTGGCAACAGTTGTTCACTCAGGGCCAACTTCCTCACCAAAAACAAGATAACTAGATAAACAAGAACTGGAAAAGTTTATTTCCTGTGACTTGGCCAAAATATACCAGTTGCCTACTTATTCCCTAAATATTTTCAGAGTTGTTTTAGGAGGGCTTCTGCCTGTTTTCTCTCTAAAATGCTGGTTTATCTACATTAAATTAAGATAAGGCTATACGAAGAGAAGGCATTCCTCCTTTTTCTTTTCACATCCACTAGTTAGTCATGGAGAACCAAGTCTTTCTTCTCTTCTCCACAATAATGCAGCATGCTTGCATCTTCATCGTCATAAAGGCAGAATTCACATTTTGTTTGTGACCCCAAACCAAGAATTACCAGCTTAACTTTTATTTTTGTAAAACTTGATGCTGAATTGTGTCTCCTCAAAATTCATACGTTGAAGCGTCAACCCCCAGGACGATGGTATTTGGAGATGGGACCTCTGGGAGGTAATTAGGTTTAGATGAGGTCATGAGACTAGGGCCCTCATGATGGAATTAGTGACCTTGAAAGAAGAGACATGGAGAGCTTAGTCTCTCTGCCCTGTGAGAACACGGTGATAAGGCAGCTGTCTGTAAGGCAGGAAAAGAGCTCTCACTAGAACCCAGCCGTGTTGGTGCCCTGATCTTGGGCTTCCAGCCTCCAGAATTGTGAGGAATAAATTTGTTATTTAAGCCACCCAGTCTATGGCATTTTGTTATGGCAGCCCGAGCAGACAGACTCAGTTTCCATCCACCACTTCCAGTATCTAGCACTTTATTCAGTGACTTTTTCAGAGATACAGATAGCTTATTCCTCAGTAATTTCGGTTCTGGGTAAAAGTGCTGTTACTGAGTGCATGCATTCTGGACACCGCACAAAGTGCTGTTACTGAGTGCA